>NC_058403.1:95414316-95604403 GCF_002201575.2 Neomonachus schauinslandi | reverse complement strand
AAAGAAAGAAAGAAAGAAAGAAAGAAAGAAAGAAAGAAAGAAAGAAAGAAAAAAGAAAAGAAAAGAAAAGAAAATGCTAAGTTTGTGGGAAGGTATTTATAGGTATCCAGTAATCAACATGATGTGTGTATGTATGTATGCTGCACTAATGAAGAAACACTGAAAATTCAGTGCTTAATACAAAGTGGTTTAAGTATGCAGTGATTCCAGCAGGTCTCCAGAGTAGCTCCTTTCCAACCAATGAATCAGAGATATAAAACATCTGCCTTTATAGCTATGCTTTTGGAATACTTGGCTTCCTCACAGCAGTGGCAGGATAGGGAAAGTCAGAGGACTGGACATTGGCTTTTAAATGTTTGAGCCCAGAACTGTCATATGCCACTTCCACTCAGAGCCTAACATGACTCTACCCGGTTCTGAAGGGAATAGGAAATTTGAAAGAGCACATGGAATCCAGTGGATAATATTCATTATCCTTCTAAGCCACATGATATCCCCATTTTCTAGAAGAAAGGATACATTTTAACAAACTCACCCAGTGCTTCTGATGCTTACTTATTACAGTTGGAGAGCCACTGCTCTTTGGCACTGAATACAGGTGCTCACCTAAGGGTGGATAGCAGTGACATCCAACAAGAATATTCACACCACAGTGACTTAGCAGTTGTTAAAACCACTGGACCTGTGGACCCACCTACAGAGAGGCTGAATTTGGTCATGTGTGTTTCTTTAATGATTTTCCAGTTGGTTCTGATGTGCACTCCTGGATGAAACCACTGAATTAACAGTTTTTAAGTTAGGACAAGTAGAGAGGGTCTATATAGCATATACAGTCACCAATGGGGACAAAAGGCAGCATTTATTGTAGGGATTAAAAGCACAGGCAAAGATGTAAGCTTTCTAGTAGGGCTAGTTACTAAATTCCTCTCTGCCCTTGTTATCTGTTAAATAGAGTAATAATAATGTGAAACTTATATGGTTATTGTGATTATTGGATATGATAAGGCAATTAAGGATTAAGCACAATGCCTAGTGTTAGGTGTTTAACAAGTGTTAGCTGTTAATTTATCACTATTTTCATTGATAAGATAAATTAGATAAAATGGCAGGCAGGAAGGAGAAACCCTTAAAACCACAGCCTCTGTATAGCGGCTAAAAGCAAATAATTTGGAGTCATAAAGTCTGGGTTCAAATCTAAGTTTCATTCATACCTTGGGCAATTTATAAAAACTGATCTTTGTCACTAATTTTCTCATCTGGAAAAAGAAGAGAAAAATTAAGAGAGGACCGAAAGAGATAATACATGTAAAATATGTAGGACCGTGTCTGGCACAGAGTCAGTTTTCAACACATTATTATTATAATAATGAGGCCATAACTCATTCAGGGATTCTTCACAATCACCCTTAACAGGTCCATTAGAAAGTGAAATCCATGTAAAAACACTGACTTTCCTGAACAATTTAAGCACAGTTTCTTTGCTGGAAAGAAGTCCTACGAGCATAATCCATGTTTTCTTCTTTGCTCCGTGAGCATGGGTTAGGAACTCAAGAAACTGAAGTTCAAGCTTGACCCTGTCACCAAGTAACAAGTTGTGTGACTTCAGTCAAGTTTGTTACTATTTCTGAACTACAGTGGAAAGGTGAGTGGCATCTAAAAGAATGAGGATTAATTACATAGATCAAAATTCGAGGAAGCTTGTCTCTTGCTAAAGAATCCATACAACAAGTCTATTACAAAATATAGACATGAGCTGATGAAAGCTTATCTAGCACATCTTGGGATCAGTAGTCAATCTGAATAACAACCAGAATTTGGTGTAAATCCAATTTTAAATAACTGTAAAATTGCCTGTCACCTAAAACAAAAACAAAAAAACAAAACAAAAACTTGGCAAGGTTTTGTATTTTTAGCCTCTCTGAAATTCTGACTAAAATAAAATTGTTATATTGCATTGTGTTATTTTTTTTTCTTGTTTCTCCCAAATATTCATTCATTTCCTCAAATGGTAGCAATGCCCAGAAAACAACATGGTCGAACAATCATTCACACACACACACACAAAAAAATAGTCTTCAGTGGAATCAAAGCAGTCTCCTTAAAAGGATTTTTACAGTCAAGATGTTTTTGAGTCATAAAAAATAAAATTCAAATATTAAACAACAATGTGATAAAATAATCTATAAAACTCTATAGCTCTAGTTAAGTCTATGAATGACAGTCTCCATGATCATGTATGACAGAAAATGTCTACTCTATTTTCCTTAGCTTACCCCAGAGTTGCTCCCCTGTAGAAGAAGAGATTTGGGTTTATTCTGACTTTTACTAATCTCTTTTGTAGAATGATTATTCCCTCTGGGTTCATCTGGATTAACTTCCTTGATAAACCGATGGGCAACATCCAATACATTGGATAATATTTGAGATTTTGCCTGTGAAAAAAGAAACAAAATAGTTCTAAAAAGACTAATATGTCAGTCTAAGTAACTTAGATACATTAAATCATATTTTTATTATTCTATGATTACTAAAATCCAATACATTTTATTTAATATTTCAAAATACAAATTGACATTTATATCAACCAACATAATAGTGATAGCTGCCAGCTATCGAGGAGCTGGTTTGGTCTCATACTACCCCAAGTATCTTAAAAACATATTTAATCTTCAAGTCAACTCGAAAGCATTACTATTTTTGTCTCTGTTTTAAGGATAAAGAAATGAAAGCTCTGATGGTTTAAATAACTTATGCCTGGTCACATGGTGAGTGGGTGGCAGAGCTGGGAAATCACCCCAGGTGTGTATAATTCTAATGACTCATAGCCTTTCCACTATGTCAACCCCAAATAGATAGATGTGTTATTTTTGTACAACATAGCTAAAGAACTAAATATAGCTGATCTAGTATGAGCCTGAATAAGCAGTAATGAGTATCCTTGGTGATAAAACATCTTTAGAAAGCATTAACTATTCAAAAGTGCACATCAGGAAGTGCCTTTTACCTGTAGGTTCCTAGTAAACTCCAAGTTGTTCCTCATTTAGTATCTTTGCTCATCAGTTTCACTTACCAGGGAAGCCTTCCCTCCTCTACCATTTTCTTTGCCTGGCAGACTCCTACTTCTCCTTCTAGATTCATCCCAAATTACTCCCACAGGTGTAGGAACCTTTCTTTGTCCTCTTCACGCTGGCTGTGTGAGGGGCCCATCCTCTGTACCCTCTTCATACCCAAATTAGATCTCTAGTAGCCCATACAATATTGATTGTACATCACCTTTTGGTGTCTATCTATTCCTTTTTTTTTTTAAGTCTAGAAGCTTTATTGATACTTTGCTTTTACAGTTCACCATATAAGTTCAAATAAGCTAAAAATCTTGTCTTCTTAAATCTTTCTATGGCTACCACAGTGCCTGGCATATAACGTATGGTAAAAATAAGGTGGTGGGGAGGGAGAGGAAGAACTGAAGAATTAAAATAAATGAGAAAAAAAATTCAAAAAACCTCTTCACGTGCCTTCAGAGTAGCTGAAAAGGAAAAGGCAACTCTTGGAAAGGGCCTGTTCTTTGAGGGGTCTCCTATCAGCAACTATTCTGATCTGCCCTAGGACTCTGCAGGATTCTGGGTCCCATTTGAGCTTGAACCAAACAACCTACAGGGTGAGACTCTGAAAACCTGATATAAGAAAGACAAGCAATAAGTCGTACTCCTTTAGCAAATGTCCTCAAGACAGAGAATAATTTCAGCAGGGATTAGAAATAATTATTTTGTACTTTCTCATGGAAATATTCGTATTTTTAAATTTTCATCTAGTTACCTAAATAACTAGATTACACTGAAACTTGTTACACTGATCTGTTAAGATTCACTGCAACCTCATTCTGGAATAAACCAGTGAAGATCAAATTAATTAGTATTATTTCATGCTAAATTAATGAATTATCTACGAAAAATGACTAATGGGATCTATGCACATTTATATATACATATATGTATGCACAGATATCAGTGATATCTGCTTTAAATTTTCCCAGTGATCTATATAATCTATATATCATTATTTCTATATCTATAACCTATATAATCGTTATTTTTGTTTTGTTTTGTTTTTGGTTTTTTTGTTTTTTTTTTTAAGATTTTATTTATTTATTCATGAGAGACAGAGAGAGAGAGAGGGAGAAGCAGGCTCCCAAGGAGCAGAGAGCCCGATGCGGGACTCGATCCCAGGACCCTGGGATCATGACCTGAGCTGAAGGCAGACGCTTAACCATCTGAGCCACCCAGGCGCCCTATAATCGTTATTTTTAAGAGAAATTCAAGCCAATGGTAATGCTTTACCAAAACAAATATTTTTTTCTTAAACAGAGTAGTCCAATATAAGCCTGATTTTAAATTCCCTAGAGATCTATTGATTTCTAAGGTGGTTAGAAGGTCTAGTTTCCATTTTACACATTCTTAAAAGTAGTAAAAACAACAGTATTAATTTTTCATAAAATTATCAAGATAGAATTATTATTCAAATACATGTTGACTTACATAACACAAATCAAAGATTATTCCTGTCCTAAAATGAATTCTGCTATCAATGTTCCAATTAATTGTTATAACATTTTTAGGTAGCATTTTAAGAGACTCTGAAATGGCACACACACAAAAATGATTCCATTTTTAAATTTACTGCTAAAATATATGATAAACATCATGGATAATTAATAAAATGAAATGCTATAACTGAATATCTTAAAGTTCTATTAATTTGGTATAAACAAAATGCCAATAAATGGGAATTTTCTTTCCTTAAACATCTTCCATTTAAATATTACTTTTCTTAAATTTTTTTTTAATTTAAAAAATATTACTTTTCTCAGTTGTAAGAATGTAAATACATTTTTCTTATTCTTAAAATAAGCATGCAAGGAAAGGGACAGATACTATGATCCCCATTACATAGACAAGGAAACTCAAGCTCATAAAGCTTAGGTCAAAGTCAAATGGATACAAAATATTGCAGCTTGAGTTAGAACTAAGATCTTCCTTCTCTCAGCCTAATTCCTTTTCCCTACTGAATTACACTAATAAGATAATGTGTTTTACTTTTGATTTCCTGAGACTTAAAATATATTATATTTTATCTCCATAGATATGAACATTTTTCCTTCCTTTACAAAAAAATTGTAATTATATATACAATTAATTATATATATAATTGCTTATGCAGAGATTATATTGTTTAGTTTTTGTTTCTAACTATTCTGCTTATTTTCATGTTTGACTAGGCACTAGCAAATTGAAAGGAGAAACAGATTCTCCTTTTACTTGTCTCATCTACTACCTGGTGAGGAGGCAAGTGAACTTTGCAAAAACAAAACAATTTTCCTTCCTTTACAAAAAAAAATGTAATTATATATATAACTAATTATATATATAATTGCTTATGCAGAGATTACATTGTTTAGTTTTGTTTCTAACTTATTCTGCTTATTTTCATGTTTGACTAGGCACTAGCAAATTGAAGGGAGAAATAGATTCTCTTTTTACTTGTCTCATCTACTACCTGGTGGGGAGGCAAGTGAACTTTGCAAAAACAAAACTTCTGAACAACAAAATTAAAAGTATTCTATAAGAGTAAAATTCTAGAACACACTTAAAATATCTATCTCTTAATTAAGAGGTATAAAATTTAACAAAATCATTAAGATTAGAAATTTACCACACTACTGTAACTTACTATTTTAAAATACTTATAAGTTCCTAGGTATGTGAAAAATATATCATTTATGTGTTAACGATTTGCAACTTCCTATTCTCCAGATCCAATCTCCCATGCTTATTCCAGAGAAGAATCTATAATCTGGGTGGAGCTTATGATAGTTCAACAGAATGTGAGAAGTAGTAATGAATTTTACTTCTACTGGCAAGGTGGTAAGAAACTACCCCTTTTCCTGTTCAGCAAGCTTGCTAGATGGATGTACAGTGACCGTGGAAGTAACACATCTAAGATGGTGGTGCTACACATTAAAGTCCCCAAATCAAGAGGGAAGGAGATGTTTAAAACAGAGATGTCTTAGGAACATCCATGTTAAAATCTAGGTGAGTAAAAATTAAACTTGTACTGTTTTAAGCCAATGATATTTGGGGGTTCTTCTTCTACTTCAGCAAGCATTACCCTAATATATAGCCTCATATTTGGAACTATTCCTAACTGGATATTCTGTTCCACCGAGGGGAAAAAAAATGCTTTAAGGGCATTTCCTATTAAAAACACACATAAACATATTATTATTTCTATGCCTTGCCGAAGTTTTCCTCTCTACTTGGAAAGGGTAGCTTTCCTGTTATAATTCTATTTACCATTTTAGGCCCAGATCAAGTGTTATCCAGTTCTAATGTATCTCAATGGCATTATAAAAAATAGCTCAGAAGGGCAAATTATTTAATCTCTCTGAAACAAGTTTTCTTCTTCAACTAACTGCACCAAAATTAACATATTTTCTTTTTTTGTTGTTGTTTTGTTTTATGTGGCCTTATAATTCCTTGTTTACATCAGTACTAGAGCTTTGCTCCTCAATGTGTAATCTATATATCAGCAGTAGTAGCATCAACTGGAAACTTGTTAAAAATACAAAATCTCGGGGCACCGGGGTGGCTCAGTCGTTAAGTGTCTGCCTTCGGCTCAGGTCATGATCCCAGGATCCTGGGATCAAGCCCCACATCGGGCTCCCTGCTCTGCAGGAGGCCTGCTTCTCCCTCTCCCACTCCTCCTGCTTGTGTTCCCTCTCTCGCTGTGTCTCTCTTTGTCAAATAAATAAATAAAATCTTTAAAAAAAAATACAAAATCTCAGGTCCCACTCAGAACCACTGAATCAGAATCTGCAGCTTACCATGTAATTTGAATGTTCATTAAGGTTTAAGAATCATGTGTCATACCGTTCAGTTGCATTACAATTGGTTGAATACATCTGTCTTCCCTTTCATGATTATGAATTCCTTGAGAGAGGGGACCATGTCTTATTCTAATTTATCCACGTTTTTTATCACCTTCTTTTGCCTCTCCTCCCTGCAGCCCTATCCTTCACACTTTGCAACTAGAACATTGCTTGACACTGGTTAAGTACTGGACAAATGTTGGTTGAATCAAATATCACTGACTTACTGACATAAAGATGTGGTATATATATACAATGGAATATTATGCAGCCATCAAAAGGAATGAGATCTTGCCATTTGCAACGACGTGGATGGAACTGGAGAGTATTATGTTGAGCGAAATAAGTCAAACAGAGAAAGACATGTATCATATGATCTCACTGATATGAGGAATTCTTAATCGCAGGAAACAAACTGAGGGTTGCTGGAGTGGGGGTGGGGTGGGAGGGATGGGGTGACTGGGTGATAGACACTGGGGAGGGTATGTGCTCTGGTAAGCGCTGTGAATTGTGCAAGACTGTTGAATCTCAGATCTGTACCTCTGAAACAAATAATGCAATATATGTTTAAAAAAAAGAAGAAGAAGAATAAGAAGGTAGCAGGAGGGGAAGAATGAAGTGGGGGAAATCAGAGGGGTAGACGAACCATGAGAGATGATGGACTCTGAAAAACAAACTGAGGGTTCTAGAGGGGAGGGAGGTGGGAGGTTGGGTTGGAACACTACATCTAAAACTAATGATGTAATGTATGGGGATTAACATAAGAATAAAAAATAATAATAATAAAAAAATAAAATAAAATAAAAATAAAAATTCTATTTAAACATTCCTTCCCTATACCCAAGCTATCTAAGTCAGTATCAACACAGACAGGACCAATGGCATTGTTAATAATAGCATAAAAGGGAAAATCACTTACCTTTCTAAGCCTATAAAATGAAGACAATATCTACCTTACAGAGATGTTGTGAAAAATATACATCCTGTATGAAAATCACCTACCAAATTGATGACACAAAGTACTGCATCCAAATGGTTGCCACCATTTTATCTATATCACAATATACTACTTCTCTGTAAGTAAGAGAAATAGTTCAAATATCCCAAAAATAGGATTCCTATTCAATTCAGTAGACAGAGGTACGACATCTGACTATGGTATAGAGAAAACATCAGTAAATAATTCTATCCCCATAAAACAAATGTTAGACTGGATAAATTTTTAAAAAATATTTCAGGGCTCTGAAATCAACCAAAAGCTAACAAGAAGTTGAGAAGTATTTACTCAAGAAAAACGACTATGACATTACTGAAGAGCAGCAAAAATCTATGGCTCTTTCTTAGATCTCCTTTCCCAAGTTGGTCAATGTTACTAGGGCAAGACTGAACAAGGAGTGTACTTGATTGCTGGCAGAGGGCAGAATCTTAAAATTATAGTGGCATTATCAGTGAACTAGCAAATTTGGTTATAAATGAATGGGGAAAATGTACAGCTATGACAGCCTGAGGCTTTGGTCCCAATTAGGGTGAGCAGTGGACTACTCAAAACATTTAATGGGATGATTCTGAAAAGGAGAGAGTTATAGAGGGGCTGCTTAAAAAATGGAAATCATAAAAATGAACCAAATGAAAATTCTTGATTATAACCTAAATAGATTATGAAATATTTGAAATGGAAAAAAAATTCAGTGTACTTGAAGAAAGAGATAAATTATCTAATTTGAAAAGTAAAAAGTAAAAGTTTAAAGAAAATGAAAACAGCCTTACAGACCTACAGGACCGCATCAAGCATCTCACATACATTTAGTGAGAGTATCAGAGAGAAATGAGAAGAAAAATATATATGAAAAAAAGATGGTTCCAAACTTAAAAATTATTACTTTAGAAATCCAAGAAGCTCAACAAGCCCCAAGAAAGATAAATATAATATACAGAGATCCATACCAAGACAATTCATAATCAAACTACTGAAAGTCAAAGATAAACAGAAAATCTTGAAAGGAATGAGAAAAATTACTCATCACATATAAGAAAGAGCACATAAATATGAATAACAAACTGATTTTGTATCTGAAAAAAATTGAAACCAAAAAGCAATAGAATGATACAAAGTGCTAAAAGGAAAAAACTGCCAAAAATAAATCTATATTAGGAAAACTGTCCTTCAAAAATGAAATCAAACATATACTCCCAAATAGATAAAGTAAGAGATAATTCATTACCAGTAGATCGGCCTTAACAAGTACTAAAGAAAGGTTTTAAAGCTGAAAGGTATTAAATCCACCAGAAGGGGGAGCCTGGGTGGCTCAGTCTGCTAAGCATCGGCCTTCTGCTCAGGTCATGATCCCAGAATCGAGCCCCACATCGGGCTCCCTGCTCCGTGGGGAGCCTTGCTTCTCCCTCTCCCTCTGCCTGCCATTCCTCCCTGCTGGTGCTTGCTCTCTGTCAAATAAATAAATAAAATCTTAAAAATACATACATACATACATACATAAATAAAATCCACCAGAAGAAAGATAGATCCCCAGAAACATAAATATATGGGTAAAAATAAAAGATATTTAAATATTTTGTTTTTTTAATTTCTTTTAAAAACATAAAGCTATATATAGCAATAACATCGACACTATATTGTGGATTTATAACATTGATATATAATATATAACCTACACAAAGGAATGGAGAGAAAATAGAGTTAAAATAAAGCCAAGTTACAATATTTTACCACAGTCAGTATTAATGTGAAGTAAAGTGTTATAAGATGTATATTGTAATACCTAAAACAACCACTAAATAAATATGTGCATACACATGCGTGTGCACGCATACACACACACCCAAAAAAGTAATTTCAATTGAATGATAAAAAAAATCTTGGGACACCTGGGTGGCTCAGTCGGTTAGGTGTCTGCCTTCGGCTCAGGTCATGATCCCAGGGTCCTGGGATCGAGTCCCGCATCGGGCTCCCCGCTCCGTGCGGAGCCTGCTTCTCCCTCTGCCTCTGTCTCTCTCTCTGTCTCTCATGAATAAATAAATAAAATCTTAAAAAAAAAAAATCTTTAACACAAAAGAAAGCAGTAAGGAAGGAAAAAAGAAACAAAAAAGATAAGGCATAGGAAAAACAAATAGCAACATGGAAGATGTAAATCCAATTACATCATTAATTACATTAAATATGAATGGACTAAACCCACCAATTGAGACAGAAATTGTCAGACTTGGTAAAAAAAATAAAAAGCAAAAAAACCCTTCAAGACCCAAATATATGCTGTTGATAAGAGCCTGACTTTAGATCCAAAGACAAATAGGTTAAAAGTAAAAAGATGAAAAATATATATCTTGAAATTAATAATCCTAAGAATGTTGGAGGGGCTATATTAATAAGACAAAAAAAATAGGAAGAAGAGGGATATTTTATAATAATGAGTCAATATAAAAGGAAGCTATAGTTATATTTATGATCAATTATATCTATAACAATTACGTATGTAACAACAGAACCGCAAAATATTTCAATCCCTTCCTCAGAAATTAATGAAACAGCTAGGCAGAAAGTCAGTAAGGATTTAAAAAACTTGAAAACCACCATGAAGTAATTTAATCTAAGAGACAAAGAACCCTTGACCTCACAACAACAGAATATGAATTCTTTTCAAGCTAATATGGGACATTCTTTAAGATAGAATATATGCTGAAGTGCTAGGCCAAAAACAAACAAACAAACAAACAAAAAGGTAGACTATATGCTCCACATAAAATAAGTATTAATAAATTTGTAGGAATCGAAATCATAGAAAATACATTCTCTGGCCTCAATAACAACAAAAAATTAGAAATCAGCAACAAATAATTTGGGAAATCACAAAATATTTAGAAATTGAGCAACTTGCTCCTAAATAACCTTTGGATAAAAAAATAACTAACAAGGGATATTAGTAAATAATCTTGAATTGATTAGAAAGGAAGCATAACAAATCAAAATATATGATACAGTTAAAGCAGTGGTTAGACTGAAATTTATAGCTTCAAAAGGTTGTTTTGGAAAGGAAGAAGATCTAAAATCAATAATCTAGTCTAATCCTCACTCAAGAAAGTAGGCGAAAAAATCAAAGAAAAGAAGTCCAAAAGTAGGTAGGAATCAGAAAATAAAGATCAGAATCAATGAAATATAATAAAATTTTTTTAAAAATCAATAAAACTAAAATTGGGTTTGTTAAAAAGACTTGAAAATTTATAAACCTTTAGCTAAACTGACCCCAAAAAAGAAGAGTAAAATACAGATTAACAAAATCAATAATGAAAGAAAGAACATCAGTATAGACCTATAGATATTAGAGGATCATAAAGGAATCTAAAAACTTATGCCAATAAATTGGACAACTTAGATTGAATGGATAAATTCAATGAAAAACACAAATCACCTAAACTTACACATGAACTAATAGAAAATTAGAATAGAACAATAAGGTAAAGAAACTGAACTAATAATTCAAAATCTTCCCATGAAAAAAAATTCCAGACTTAGATTGTTTCACTGGTTAAGTCTACCCACTATTTAAGGAAGAAATTATACCAATCTAACACAAACATTTTCAGAAAAAAGAGAAAGAAATACTTCTAAGTTCATTTTATGAGGCCAACACAACCCTGACACCAAAGCAGACAAGCACATTCCAGGAAAATAAAACTACAGGCTAATATCCCACATGAACTTAGATGCAAAATTCCTTCACAAAATATTAGCAAATCTGTTCCCCCAATACATAAATTATTAGTCATGACCAAGTGAAATTATATCCAGTAATGCATTTTTTTTAAAGATTTTTATTTATTTATTTGAGAGAGAGAGAATGAGAGACAGAGAGCACGAGAGGGAAGAGGGCAGAGGGAGAAGCAGACCCCCTGTTGAGCAGGGAGCCTGATGTGGGATTCGATCCCGGGACTCCAGGATCATGACCTGAGCCGAAGGCAGTCGCTTAACCAACTGAGCCACCCAGGCGCCCCTCCAGTAATGCATTCTTAACCGGACATCTAAAAATCAAGTATTGTAAAAAGGCATATTAATAAGAGACAAAACAACATGATCATTTCAATAAAAACAGGGAAAAAGAAGCAGGGAATACAAAGGGACTTCCTCATGGTAAAAGCATCTATGAAAAACCTGTAGCAAACATCACAACTATTGGTAAAAAAGACTAAATGCTTTGCCCTTAATCGGGAACAAGGCTAGGATGTAAACACTTGCCACTTCTATTTAAATTTGACTGGTGGCTCTAGCTAACATAATAAGACAAGAAAAAAAAATTAAAAGCATCTAGATTAAAAAGGAAGAAGTAAAACTGTTTTTTACTTGTAGAGGATATGATCCTGCATGTAGAAAATCCTAAGGTATCTAAAACAAACAAACAAACAAAAACAGCTACTATAATAAGTGAATTTATCAAGGTCACAAGACTCAAGATCAATACTCAAAAATCAATTATATATATATATATATATATATATACTAGCAATGAACAACCCAAAACTAAAATTAAGAAAAGAAGTACCCACAGTAACTTCAAAAAGAATAAAATACTTATGAAAACATTTAACAAAAAAAGTATATGAATTTAAAACTAAAAAGTATAAAACATTGATGAGATAAATAAGATCTAAATAAATGGAACAAAATCATGTTATAGACTGAAAGACTCAATATTGTTAAGATGGCAATTTTCCCCAAATCCATCTGTATACTACACAAAATCTTTATCAAAATCGCATCAGGATATTTCTTTGTAACAACTGACAAGCTTACCCTATTATGTATATGGACACAATGAGATGTCATCTCACACCCATTAGGATGGCTACTATCAAGCAAACAAAGGATAACAAGTGTTGGTGAGCAGGGGGAGAAATTAGAACCCTTGTGCGCTATTAATGGGATTGTAAAATAGTTAAGCTGCAGTTAAAAAAAAAAAAGGAATTTCCTCAAAAATTAAAAATAGATTTAACATATGATCTATCAATTCCATTTCTACATACATATTCAAAATAATTGAAAGTGGGCTCTCAAAGAAGTGTCTACATACCCATGCTCATAGAAGAACTGTTCACAGTAGCCAAGAGGTAGAAGTAACCCAAGCATCGATCAAGGTATGAATACATAAACTAAGTGTTCATAAATATGATCCATAAAATAAAAAATTGATAAATTAAGGCTTTGTAAGAACAAACTTAATCTGTGAATGCCATACATTCTATATCAAAATTCCATCAGGTTTTGCATTTCTTTGGGGTTTTTTATAGTAATTGACAATCTTATCTTAAAATTTACAGCCTTATTCTAAAATGTATATGGAAATGCAAAAAATCTAGAATTAGTATTTTTTAAATTTCATGTAAAAAGCCAAGCTATCTGGATTAGGAGAAAATATTTGAAAATCATACATCTGATAAGGACTTACATCCAGAATGTGTAAAGAATCCTTAAACCTCACTAACACAAAAACAAACCATGCAATTTTTTTTTAAAGGTTTATTTATTTATTTATTTGACAGCGAGAGCAGGAACACAAGCAGGGGGAGTGGGAGAGGGAGAAGCAGGCCTCCCGCAGAGCAGGGAGCCCGATGTGGGGCTCGATCCCAGGACCCTGAGATCATGACCTGAGCCGAAGGCAGACGCTTAATGACTGAGCCACCCAGGCGCCCCTAAAGCATGCAATTTTATTTTATTTTATTTTATTTTTTTTATTTAAAGATTTTTATTTATTTATTGAGAGAGAGAGTGATAGAGAGCATGAGAGGGGGAGAGTCAGAGGGAGAAGCAGACTTCCCGCTGAGCAGGGAGCCTGATGCGGGACTCGATCCCGGGACTCCAGGATCATGACCTGAGCCAAAGGCAGTCGCTTAAACAACTGAGCCACCCAGGCGCCCCGGGAAGCATGCAATTTTAAAATGGCCAAAAAATTTGAATCAACATGTCACCAAAGACATACAGATGGCTAATAAGCAAATGAAAAGATGTTCAACATCATTAGTCATTAAAGAAATGCAATTAGAACCACAATGAGTTATTATGACATAGATACTAGAAGAGCTATAATGCAAAACACATTTGACAATACTAAGTTTTGGCAAGGATGTGGAGAAAATGAAACCCTCATATGCTGCTGGTGGGAAAGGTAAAATGTTACAGATATTTTAGAACACAGTTTGGTATCTCCTTAGAAAGCTAACAAATACTTACCTTGGGAGTCAACAATTCCATTCCCAGATATTTACCTCAAAGTGATGAAAACAGTCTATACACAAAGATCTGTACACAGATAAATATTCGTAACAACACTATTCTATAGTGATGCAGGAAGCTACTTATCTATTATTTTTTAGTCCAAATTCCTTTTATGTTTTAGTCCAAACTTCAAAACACCAAAAGCCTAAACAATCTATATATCCATCAGTTGATGACTAGATAAACAAAAGATGATATATCCACACAATGGAATATTATTTAGCATTGATAAGGAATGAACTCCTACAAGGAACATGCAATAATGTGGAAGAACTTTATGGTAAGTGAAAGAAGTCAGACACAAAAGATTGCATAGGAATGATTCCATTTATATGAAATTTTTAGAGAAGATAAATCTATACCAACAGAAAGCAGACCAGTAGTTGCCTGGGGCTAGAAGTGGGAGCAGGGGTTGATTGCAAAAAGTACCAGGCAGTTTTTTGTTGTGATGAAAATGTTCTAAATCTCAGTTGTGGTGATTGTTGCACAGGTTTGTAAATTTACCTTAAAAAATCACTGAATTGTACACTTACAATGTGAATTCAGTGTGTAAATTAAACCTCAATAAAAAGAGTTTGGACTAAAAAATAAATCAATAGACAATTAGCTTCCTGCCTCACTAGGTCTAACTGCAGCGGAGACTTGTATTAAGGTGAATACTCAGTTTCCCGTAATGTCCCCTTCTATGCTATTTCTCCCTGACCCACAGTAGTGCTCCTCTCTGCCAGTCCCACCATGGGAGACACAATCAGTCAACATATTTCTGTCCTCTGGGCCATAGCTCATTGGACAAGAAGTAAGCACCTAGTCTTCATTGAATTCATGAGAACTTAGATTTGGAATCAAGAAAGCAACATTTGTTCTCTCTGTCACTGATGCTCTATAATCTAATTGATAATTTGTTAATTATAAGAAAAGAATAAAGTAGATACACAGGAAAAAAAATAAAGTTGGAAGTGGAAGAAGAAGTCTGCCTTGGTTCTCAAGAGCTTTCCAATTTCCAGTCCTGGTTCTGAATATGACTCAGCTGCATCATCCCTACTCCCATACACCGGAAGACATCTTTGAGGCCTTTAGCAACAAGAAACAATTCTTTGTTCCAAACTAGTGCAAAGAGACCTAACTAATATAAGGATCAGTACTTCCTAACTGGGGCAAGGAAATGTGAAAGTGTGGGAAGGTGTTTTGGGTTTTCACACTCATTGTAGAGCATTACTGATATTTAATGGGTGATAACCAGGTTTAATGAGTATTCTGAAATCTGAGGAATGGTGTAGCTCAAGAAAAAAGTTCCTGCCCAAAATACTCAAGAGCATTCTTACTGAGAAATAGTTACATAGACCTAGCCTTCAGTTAGCAACATTTTTTAAAAAATTAGAGAAACCCAGTAAAAAATCACAATGCCACATATTAAAAAGTAACAAACAGACATTCCTTCCAATTAATGAGTAGTACTTCACAGGGGTAACCACTATTAACCATTTGGTATATACCCCTGCAGTCTTTTGTCTCTGCTTAGATGGACACACCTAGATTTGCAACACAAAACATACTATCTTTCACTTAATAGTATACCAACTATCATCTTTAAGTAATAAGTAACCAGTGAACAAGAATGTTAAGGTTGTTACAAAACACTTAAAATAGATACCTATGCATATTAAGTATCAAACACTGTACCTTATCTATTAATATTATCAAATTTTAAAACTCAGAGATAATTACATTTCCAACTTCTAAATATGAAAATTTATATGTAACAGTACTAACAGGTAGCAACAGAAAGGGGGGGGGGGTACTGAAAATGAAGAAAATGACCTGTGCAACTTTTCTACATGCTAAAAATGTTTAAAAATCAAACCGAAACAGCCTTCAGGGCAGATAGTAAATCATATATCTCACTGTAGGATAGAAGCTTAAACTAAAGCCAAAGAATGTGATTTACTGTCAGCATTTCCAGATTCTCCCCCCAATCCTTCACTACACTGTGTGATGGTAGGATTTCATCTGGTAACTGTTCTAAATTCTTACCTGAACTTTTTTCTCCCTAGAATGATATTATCTTTCAAATTACACTCTAGAAGAATTCATCACTCTGACAATGTATCATTAATCAAAAGTAAAGAAGGTTGATATTTTATAGCATTTTAGAGTGGATGGCACCTTGTAGAAGTTTAGGTCCAAGAGTAAATTTTTAGTTTAGTTAGAAAAACGATATACATGGGCGCCTGGGTGGCTCAGTTGGTTGAGCCACTGCCTTCAGCTCAGGTCATGATCCTGGAGTCCCTGGATCGAGTCCCACATGGGGCTCCCTGCTCTGCAGGGAGTCTGCTTCTCCCTCTGACCCTGCTCTCTCTCATTCTCTCTCTCAAATAAATAAATAAAAAATCTTTAAAAAAAAAACGATATACTTTATGGTAGTGTCAGTGCTTCAAAACTCTAAATTCCATCATTATCCCAAACCCTGGCTATCCAGCAATAAATATTAATACTCATGTTGACAAAGCCATGCCTCCTTATGTGACCCAGAAGTTTCAACTCAAAGAAATTCACACATAATTTAGATCTATGTTACTTCCTAAATTCAGGAAAAAAAAAAATGCTGGAATGTCTCTTTTCATGGTGTTAACTTCCATTGATTTTCCAGTTGCAAAATTTTAGAAGAGATTTATTGCAACCACAGGCTTTTATTAAAACCTGTTATTTCATTTGTATTTGATAGGCAAATAGATACAGAAATACACACATATAAACACAGAGAAAAACTGTGTTAAGCAGAACTTAAGAACCATTATGAATTCATTGATTGCAGTGACTGTTGAATATAGGTAGAACTTGGATAGCTGTCAACTATAAAATTATTTCAGAAAGACCAAATTATGCACTAAGGGGAATTTAAAAATTATATATGTTATATGTTATATTATATATATATATATATTTTTTGGCCTGGCTTTTGAGAAAACACTTTCCTCCCGTATTGGGAATATTTCCCATGTACAGCTTGTTCTGGTTTCTTTGATGTGAATTACCTCATATGCAAATGGTAAATAGGGGAATGATGTCAGTAGAACTGTGGTGTTTTATTGATTATTAAGTTTCTCTTTTCCAGCACCTTACTGTTTTGAGACAATCGTGGGCAAGCTGTCTCACAATTAAAACCCAAACCTTAGCAATATAGGAAGACCTTAGGTAAAAAGCTGAAAATCTATAATAAAACTTCCCCTTTGTGCAGAACTATTTTAATGGATTTAACAACCATGCATTCCACTTAGTGAAGCTATCTGGAAAAAATGTGAGTGCAGATGAAGAAGCTGATTTAAAACAATGGATTAATAAAGGAGGCAACAGTTTGATTCTGATTTTTCATTTTGATGGATTGATCTCTGTTAGAAGTGAACTGCTCCCAGGATCTACATCACAGAGAAGGAAGCACAAATCCTCAAGGTATGTATGTTAATGGTATGGAAGGATTGTTAACTGTTTTTGTTAGGGCTGTGGTTACAAAGTGCCATAGGATTTGAGTGGCCTTCCCTAAACTCCTAAAATTATCATAGATCTAGGATAAGATGCAATAAGCCCACTGGGGCACCTGGGACACTCAGGAGGTTATATATATTATATATATATATCTTCTATTTCTACACAAAATTGTTATTTTGCTTGTTTGATGAATCCATCTTTACAGATTATTTTAGTTCAAACTTGTTCCCTAAAAACAGGCTTTACCATAGAGTCAACTCTGCATTTCCTATGAAAGTTGAAGAAGGAAATATCCATAAATGATTTTATCAAAGGTTTCATCTAGTGTTGGGAACAAAAGAAAGAGAAAAAAAAAGTTAACTTTAGGGCAACTAGAAAGGCAGAGAAGTGAAGATGGGAATTTCCATATAGTAGAAACTGGAAAAGAAAAACAATTTGGGTAAAAGTTCCCATATAAATACATGAAAAAACAGGAGAAAACTAAATATTTACAGGGTGAAAGAATCTTGCAACAAGGGAACTCACAACAGAATCATGTTTAAATACAGTTCTTATCATCATCTTTCTAAAAACAGATATGGTATTTGCATGAGTGGTACAAAAATATCAATGGTATAAAAAAAACTGCTCAGTGCAAGCTAGATAAAAATCAAATTCTGGAAGTGCAAAATTCATGTGGCTAAAATTTATTGCTTATTCTAGCATCATTTAAGTATAACTTTAAGTAGAACTTAAAGGACCCTTGGATTTACCTTACCTCTAAAAGTTTAATGAAAACCACAGATTTTATTAATCAAAGATTTATGTATTAGTATTCCCCCTTGACACATAAAGAGATAATAAAAATAAATGAGGACCTGGGCACATGCTCCTGATTATAAATGCAGTTTACGGAGACAGCAGTTCAAGACAGCTATGTAGGAGGATCCTGACCTCACCTCCCCCCACGGACACACCAAATCCACAGCTACATACAGATCAATTCCCTCTAAAAAAAGACCTGAAGATCTGAAAACTAGCTGAACAAAAGATAAAGGGACCACATTAAGACAGGTAGGAGAAACAGAGATGTACTGTTGCAAAATCCTCATCTCTGGCATGCTGACCCACTCCTGTAGTCTCACTACAGCCTGCAGGCTGGCCCCACTCACAAGCTTTCCCACCTACAAGCTGGTGGGCTTGTATCCTAGACTCATGCTCCCTGTGGCCCCAATGAAGTCAGTGAGCTTGCCCTGGTGCTAGGTTCTCCTATGGCCCTGCTGAAGCCAGTGGGTGGGTATGCACAGTCCACACAGGGGATGTCAAACACCTGGCTCTGGTGGCGTGGCTCTGTGCTATAGAGCCTCATGGGACTAAAACAATCAAAGAGAAAGTTCTTGGCAGACTATTAACCCTATAGCATGGCACAGAGCAGACTCAAACATGGTCTTTTTGTGAAAAAGGCCTATTTACTTGTGCTGAAGCTTTAGCCTGAAAGGTAGGCTTCAGTTTACCACACATACAGAAGCTATAGAGGAGCTCTCAGGGAATGTAGGCTGGGGGATGCCAGCTTTGCACTCTCCCTGGACCTTGCTACAGCTCACTAGTATCTCCCAGAAAGGAGCTTATATACTCATCTAAAGCCTTGATTTTTACAACTGCCATGAAGGGGACAGCTCTGAATTGCCTGGTCTGGAGGCCAGCAGGATTGCAACTGTGGTTCCAAAGGACTGTATATATTTGCATACTTAAAAGCTGCTGCTTGAGGGTATGGATTCAGTAGGTCTGAAACTAGGTGCTGGCTGAGACCTCTCCCTTTGGAACATTGGCAGGGCTGGGAACAAACTCAACAACTGGGATTTATCAGGAACAAATCAGATTGCTTAGATAATCATGATGGTTCAAAAGAACCAAGAACTAAAGCAGGGTTGAACAATAAGGTTCCTCATCTACATAAGATCACTCAAGACTGGGAAAGGTAGCTGTTTTGCCTAATACACAGAAACAAACACAGAGAAAAAAGCAAGTTGAGGAAACAGAGGAATATGTTCCAAACAAAAAGAACAAGATAAAGCCACAGTAAAACACCCAACGGAACATAAATAAGTAATTTACCTGATAAAGAGTTCAAAGTAATAGTCATAAAGATGCTCACTAAATGCAGAAGAAGAATGGATGAACACATTGAAAATTCAACAAAGAAATAAAAAAAAAAAAAAGAAGAAAGTACCAAACAGAACTCAAGAACTGAAGAATACAATAGCTTAGAAAAATACAATAGAGGGGTTCAACAGGAGACTAGATAAGGAAGAAGAGTGGATTAGAAATCTGAAAGACAGGGCAGTGGAAACCACCCAAACAGAGCAACAAAAACAACAAATTAGAAAAGTAAAGATACCTTACAGGACACATACAACAACATCAAGCAGAATAACATTCACATTATGGGGTCTCTGAAGCAGAAGAGAAAGAAAAAAAAAATGGCAGAAAGCTTATTTGAAGAAATAATATCTCAAAAATTCCCTAATCTGAGAAGAAAACAGACATCTAGGTCCAGGAAGCACAGAGAGTTCCAAAAAAAAGATAAGTCCAAAAAAAAAAAACCTACACCAGACATACTATAATTAAAAGGTCAAAAGTTAAAGATAAAGAGAGAATCTTAAAAGCAGCAAGTGAAAAACAACTTGTTATGTACAAGGGAACCCCCAAAAGACTATCAACTACATTTTTAGCAGAAATTTATAGGCCAGAAGATAGTGTCATGATATATTCCAAGTGCTCGAAGGAAAAAACTTCCAACCAAGAATACTCTAACTGGCAAGGCTATCATTCAGAATCGAAGGAGAGATAACAAGAGAAAGCAAATATATAATAAAGTTAGCAGACTAGCCACTTATAAAGCTAGTATAAAGGTTAAAAGATAAAAGTAGTAAAGTTAACTATAACTACAATAATTAGTTAAGATATATAGAAAATTTTAAAAATGTAAAATATAGCATCAAAAACATAAAATGTTATGGCAGGAGAGTAAAAATGCATAGTTTTTAGAATGCTTTCAAACTTAAGTTGCTATCAACTTAAAAAAGACTATGAAATATATATGTGTGCATATATATAGAGAGAGATACATGCACATATATACACATATAGACTGTTACCTGTGAACCTCATGGTAAGTACAAAGCAAAAACCTATGGTAGAGATACAAAAGATAATGAAAAAGGAATCTAAACATAACACATAATCAAAACACAAGGGAAGAGAACAAGAGAAGAAGAAAGGAACAGAGAAAAACTACAAAAACAGCCAAAGAACAACCAAATGTCAATAAGCACATACTTATCAATAATTGCTCTAATGTAAATGGACTAAATCCTTCAATCAAAAGACATAAAATGATTGAATGGATTAAGAAAAGACCCATTTATATGTGAGCCTACAAGAGACTCACTTTGGAACTAACAACATACACAGACTGAAAGTGAAGGGATAGAAAAAGATATTCCATGCAAATGGAAATGAAAAAAAAAAAAAAGTTGGTGTAGCTATACTTATATCAGATAAAACAGATGTTAAAACAAAAACTGTAATGAAATACAAAGAAAGGCATTACATAATAATAAAGAGGAAAATCCAACAAGAAAAGATAATATTTGTACATATTTATAAACCCAACATAGGATATATATATTTATATATTTACCTAAATATACATATATATATTAACAGACCTAAAGGAAGAAATTAACAGTGATAAAATAATAGTAGGGGACTCTAATGCCCCACTTACACCAGTGGATAGGTCATCCAGATAGAAAATCAATAAGGAAACATCAGCCTTATATGAAACATTAGACTAGATACACCTAATAGATATACACAGAACATTCCATCCAACAGCAACAGGATAAACATTCTTCTCAAGTGCACATGGAACTTTCTCTAGGATAGATCACATGTTAGGCTACAAAATAAGTCTCAATAAATTTAAGAAGACTGAAATCGTAACAGGCATTTTTTTTCCCAACCAAGTGGTATAAAACTAGAAATCAATTACAAGAAAAAAGCTGAAAAAATCCCAAATATGTGGAGATTAAAAAGCATGCTACTGAACTGATGGGACAATAATAAAAATCAAAGAGAAACTAAAAAAATACCTTGAGACAAATGAAAATTGAAATAAATATTCCAAAATCTATGAGATGCAGCTAAAGTAGTCCTACGAGGAAAGTTCATAGTGAGCATAGTGAGGTGTACCTCAAGAAAAACAAAAATTATCAAATAAACAATCTTACTTTTATACCCAAAGGAACTAGAAAAAGAACAAAAGAAGCACAAAATTAGTAGAATGGAGAAAATAATAAAGATCAGAACAGAAACAAATGAATAGAGAAACAAAATTGAAAAAATCAATGAAATAAAAGCTGGTTCTTTGAAAAGATAAAATTGGCAAACCTTTAGCTAGAATCATCAAGAAAAAGAAAAGGACTCAAATAAATGAAATCAAAAATGAAAGAGAAGATACAACAGATCCACAGAAATAAAGGATCATAAGAGAATACTATGAACAATTTACACTAACAAATTGGACAACCTAGAAGAAATGGATAAATTCCTAGAAACATACAATCTTCTAAGATTAATCATAAAGAGGGGCGCCTGGGTGGCTCAGTTGTTGAGCGTCTGCCTTTGGCTCGGGTCATGATCCCAGGATCCTGGGATCGAGCCCCGCATCGGGCTCCCTGCTCGGCGGGGAGCTTGCTTCTCCCTCTCCTGCTCCCCCTGCTTGTGTTCTCTCTCTCTCTCTCTCTGTCAAATAAATAAATAAAATCTTTAAAAAAAAATCATAAAGAAATAGAAGACCTAAATAGATTACTAGAATAAGGAGATTGAATCAGTAATCAAAAAACTCCCAACAAACAAATGTCTATGACCAGATGGCTTCACTGATAAACACTACCAAACACTCAAAAAAAAAAAAAAAAAAAAAAAAAAAATTAAAACCTATCCTTGTCAAACTCTTCTAAATTATTGAAAAGGAAGGAATACTCTAGACTCATTTTATGAGGTCAGCATCACATGAGGTCATGGTTACCAAAACCATACAAGGATACCACAAAAAAAGAAAATTACAGTCTAATATCCCTAATGAACATAGATGCAAAAATTCTCAACAAAATATTAGCAAGCCAAATTCAACAACACATTAAAAGGATCATATACCATGATCAAGTGAGATTTATTCCAGGGATGCAAGAATGGTTCAACATCCGCAAATCAATCAACATGATTCACTGCATTAACAAAATGAAGGATAAAAATCACAATCTTCTTAACAGATGCCAAAAAAAGCACTTGACAAAATTCAGCATCCATTTATAATAAAAACTATCAACAAGAAAGACAAGAAAACTTTATAATAAAACTATCAAGAAAGAAAGAAAGTATCTCAACACAATAAAGGTGATATATGACAAACCCAAAACTAAAATGGTGAAAAGCCATACTCAATGGTGAAAAGCCAAAAGCTTTACTTCTAAGATTGGGAACAAGACAAACATGCCCATTCTCACCACTTTTATTCCAAAGATCACTGGAAATCCTAGCCACAGCATAGAAAAAGAAACAGTAGGCAATCAAATTGGAAAGGAAGAAGTAAAATGGTCATTATTTGTAGATGACATAATACTATATATAGAAAACCATAAAGACTCCACCAAAAAAAAACTATCAGAATTAATAAATGAATTTAGTAAAGTAGTAAGATACAAAATCAATATACAGAAATCTGTTTTCTATACACTAATAGCAAACTATCAGAAAAAGAAATTGCAAAAGCAATCCCTTTTAGAATTGCATGAAAATGAATAGAAAACTTAGGAATAAATTTAACCAAGGAAGTGAAAGAACTGTACACTGAAAACTATAAAACACTAATGAAAGAATTTGAAGACACAAATAAATGGAAAGATATTCTGAACTCACAGATTGAAAGAATTAACATTGTCAAAATGTCCATAAAAAACAAAGAAATCTACAGATTCAGTGCAATCCCCATCAAAATACCAATGATATTTTTCACAGAATTAGAACAAATAATTCTAAACCTCATATGGAACAACAAAAGACCCTGAATAGCAAAGATTTGAGATTTATCAAAGCATTCTTTTTTTTTAAAGATTATTTATTTATTTATTTATTAGAGAGTGAGCAGGAGAGAAATAGCATGAGAGGGGAGAGGGTCAGAGGGAGAAGCAGGCTCCCCGCTCTGCGGGAAGTCTGCTTCTCCCTCTGCCTCTCTCTCTCTCTCTCTCATGAATAAGTAAATAAAATCTTTAAAAAAAAAAATAAATAAAAATAAATGGTGCCAGGAAAACTGGACATGAAACTAGACCATTATCTTACACCATACACAAAATTAACTCAAAATATATTAAAAACTTGAATGTTAGACCTGAAACCATAAAACTCCTAGTAGAAAAAATAGACAATAAACTCCCCGACATCAGTCTTGGTTTTCAATTTTTGGATATGACTCCAAAAGGAAAGGCAACAAAAGCAAAAAAAAAGCAAAATAAATAAGTGGGACTTCATCAAACTAAAAACCTGCATAGCAAAGGAGACTATCAGAAAAATGAAAAGTCAACCTTCTCAATGGGATAAGACATTTGCAAATCATATATCCAATAAAGGAATAATATTTAAAATATATGAAGAATTCAAACAACTCAATAGCAAAAAAATAAAAACAAAAACAAAAACAAAACCCCAAGGAATCTGATTTAAAAATGGGCAGAAGATCTAAATAGACACTTTTCCAAAGATGTACAGATGGCTAACAGGCACATAAAAAGATATTCAACATCACTACAAGGAAAATGCAAATCAAAACCACAATGAGATATCATCTCACATCTGTTACAATGGCTATTATCAAAAGGACAAGAGGGGCGCCTGGGTGGCTCAGTTGGTTAAGCGACTGCCTTCGGCTCAGGTCATGATCCTGGAGTCCTGGGATCGAGTCCCACATCGGGCTCCCGGCTCGGCGGAGAGCCTGCTTCTCCCTCTGACCCTATCCCCTCTCATGCTGTTTCTCTCTCTCTCTCTCTCAAATAAATAAATAAATAAAATCTTTAAAAAAAAAAAAAAGGATAAGAAACAAGCGTTGGTGAGGGTGTACAAGAAAGGGGACCCTCCTACACTGTTGGTGGAAATGTAAATTGGCATAGCTACTATGGAAAAGAGTATGGAGGTTCCTTTAAAAATTACAGAGAGAACTATCATAGGATCCAGATATTCCACTTCTTGGTATTTATCCAAAGAAAATGAAAACACTAATTTGTAAAGATATATGTACTCTTATAGTCACTGTAACATTATATACAATAGCTACGATATGGAAATGTAAGTGTCTACTGATAGATGAATGGAAAAAGAAGTGGTATATATATATATACATATATGTATAAGTGTTTGTATGTATATATAATATACACATACGCCACGGAATACTACTCAGCCATGAAGAAGAAGGAAATCTTGCCACTTGTGAAAATATGGATGGACCTTGAGGGTTTTACGCTAAGCAAAATAAGTCAGACAGACAAATACTGCATGATTGCACTCACATGGAGAATCTAAAAAAAGAAAATGAATGAACAAACAAAACAAAACTCATCAATACAGAGAACAGACTGGTGGTTATCAGAGGGAAGGGGGTTGGGTAAAATGGATGAAGGTGGTTAATTGCATGGTGACAGATGATAACTTACTGTGGTAATCACTTTGTAGTGTATACAAAAATGGAATTATTTTGTACACCTGAAACAATATGATGTTACATACCAATTTTATCTCAATTAAAAAAATAAAAATAAATGTGGTTTACTATTCAATAGATAGTAAGTGTCAAATAAAACTAATCTGGACTCAATATTTGTGTCATAAAGTGATGTGAAAATCATGAAATAAAACACACTTAATGCAGGAAAAATATTTTCAAATAAGGCAATAAAGCATATGTATATAAAAGAAAACATATTGTCAAAAACTTTTAAATCACTTGATACCCAGAAAAATAATAAAATGGGATCTTGGTCTAAATAACTGTGCCTTTCAAGTTTTACTAATAACATTTAAAAATTCTACTTAGAGAGCAATCTTAAAAGTGAGCCAGAGTAGCAACAAAAAAATAACACCGGAAATTCACACCTGCAATCTTTCTATTTGCAGTTTTGATGCCATATAATTATGTACTATATTAATTATCTTGGCAAGTACTTACTACTGTTTTCAACTAATATTACATGTATAATGCATCCAGATGAGTTAGCTGCTTTCAGTAATTACTCATATTTGAGCTACATGAGAAAGAAATGATTTTATATGCAGTGCTCTGAATAACAGATTTTTAAGTATAGCAGAATAAACTCCCTAGCAAATAACAATCAATAATTTGTCATATTTGGTTTTTATATAGAGCAATGCTATTACATCACAACTGAACAATTTGTATCCTATAAAGACCAATGAACATAAAATACTGTAAAACTTGTCAAATTCCATGAAAAAAACTTTAAGAACATTATTAGCACCTGCAAATTATCAAGGCTCCTCAAATACCCAATAACAATGTGATTGATTAAAGGTTCAGACATGTTGTTAGAATAATAATCTTTATGGACCCCTCCAAAATTGAGATTCTATTATTCTCTATTTGGATAATGAGAGTCTGTATTTCTCTAAAACTTTACTTCACTGGTTTTTCACAAGCCTCCCGAAATATATATTACTATAATGATTTTAAAAATAGCCCTAAAACCAAAGGTAACCTTTTCATTAATTCTTTAGATTCATTATCATTAATATACTTCGTTTTCTAGGTTCTAAATTTAGAGAGTGTAGGAATTGTGTTGAATTTCTGCAGTACTATATCCTGACTAATAAAACCTAATATATGGAGCACTTGCTATAAGCAGAATATTTTGTATTTGTTGTCATTTAACCTGATCCTCACAACAACGCTGCAAGTTTCTGAGCCTGCATATATGAGTTTTATCTTAAAGATTCCCTTAGCATAAATATTACAGAAACACCCTTTCCCTTTGAGATTGATTTGAACCACGTCTGCATTAAACTCTTGCACTGCACCCACCTTCTCCACCATATCTGTACTCCATCTTATCATTTGATTTTGTAACATACTCCCTAAACCACTTATGTTCTTCCAACTCCTCCCGGATAGTAATAGAAGCCCTACTCTCCCTTTTCCATACCCCTTTCAAATATCATCTTTTCCTTTTCTTTAGCCTCTTAATACTAGCATTGAACAAATCATCAGAGATGTGGTTTCACTGAAGTGTTGTCTATTAACTGTCCCATATCGAGGTCTTCTCAAAACTTCTTGTATGGGCACCTGGGTGGCACAGTCAGTTAAGCCTCCAACTCTTGGTTTCGGCTCAGGGGTGATCTCAGTGTCATGAGATCAAGCCTCACATAGGGCTCTGCACTGAACGCAAAGTCTGCTTAAAACTCTCTCTCCTCCTGCCCCTCCAGCCTGACGTGTGCTCTCTCTCTCTCTAAAATAAATAAATAAATCTTTAAGAAACAAAGAAAAAAACTTCTTGTCAATATTTCTCCAAAGAACAAAAGTTAAAAATAGAACTCCTTATGATCCAGCAATTGCCCTGCTGGCTATTTATCCACAGAATATAACAACACTAATTCAAAGGGATAAAGGGATATATGCACCCCTATGTTTACAACAGCATTATTTACAATAGCCAAGTGTCCATTGACTGATGAGTGGATAAATAAGATGTGGTATATATATACAATGGAATATTACTCGCCATAAAAAGAATGAGATTTTGCCATTTGCAACAACATGGGTGGACCTAGAGAGTATGATGCTAAGTGAAATAAGTCAGTCAGAGAAAGACAAATACCATATGATCTCACTCATATGTGGAATTTAAGAAATAAAACAAACAAACATAAGGGTGAAAAAGAGAGAGGAAAACCAGAAACAGATTCTTAACTATAGAGAACAAACTGAAGGTTACCAGAGGGAGGTGGGTGGGGGGATGGGTGATATAGGTGATGGGGATTAAGGAGGGCACTTGTCCTGATGAGCACTGGGCGATGTATGGAACTAATGAATCACTATATTATACACCTAAACTAATATTACACTGAATTAACTTACTGGAATTTATATAAAAACTTGAAAAAAAAGAATGAAATCTTGCCATTTGCAAAGACATGGATGAAGCTAGAACGTATAATGCTAAGTGAAATGAGTCAAAGAAAGACAAATACCATATAATTTCACTCATATGTGGAATTTAAGAAACAAAACAAACAAGCAAAGGGAAAAAATAAGAGAGAGAAAAAGAGAAAAAGCAAGAAACAGACTCTTAATTATAGAGAACAATCTGATGGTTACCAGAGAGGAGATGGGTGGGGGGATGGGGGAAATAGGTGATGGGGACTAAGGAGTGCACTCGTCATGATGAGCCCAGGGTGATGTATGGAACTGTTGAATTACTAGATTGTACACCTGCAACTAATATAACACTGATAGTATGTGAGTTATATATCAAGAAAGCTGTTTTTAGACAAGTACCATATGATCTCACTGACATGAGGAATTTGAGAAACAAGGCAGAGGATCATAAGGGAAGGGAGGGGAAAATTAAACAAGACGAAACCAGAGAGGGAGACAAACCATAAGAGACTCTTAATCTCAGAAAACAAACTGAGGGTTGCTGGAGTGGAGGGAGGTGGGAGGGATGGGGTGACTGGGTGATAGACACTGGGGAGGGTATGTGCTATGGTGAGTGCTGTGAATTGTGTAAGACTGATGAATCACAGACCTGTACCCCTGAAACAAATCATACATTATATGTTAATAAAAAAAAAAAAGCTGTTTTTAAAATATTCTTGTCAACGATACTGCACAAGTGTTCTTCATTTATCTTTTGGGTATTGCACCATTTTGTTTTTTGAAACCATAACGCCCACCAAGGAGTCTGCCTGGGTTAACTGAATTTTCAGTCTCATAAGGCTGTCATCTAACCAGTCTTGGCATCGGTCTGCTGAGAAGGATAAGAACAGGGACAGCAGTCTGCTAACAGGACAGTGTCGGTTGTTCTCGGGTGGGAGTCTTGCAGAACTTCATGCACAAGTACAGCTTGAATAGATGAGGACGATACCTGCTTAGAAGTCTTATTTTCCCCCAGAGTAAATCCCCACCTTCAAGGCTTCCAGAGCGCCCCCCACCCCCCACCCCCAGCAGAAGTGACAGATACAAAGCTCACCACACTCAGGGAGCTGTGGCTTACTCCAAGTATTTATAGTTCTCCCATATGGATGCAATCTGCCAATCAGGAGTCATGTTTACCATAAGTATGCTGTCTAGGAACACAGTTAACATTAATACCTTTATCTTTCTCCCAGGGAAAGAGTTAGGAAATTAAAGTTCAAACTCTCAGACTTAAAAGGCTTTTGCTAGCCCTTCACCCACAGAACACATTAATATACCATAAATTCCTTTAATTACACAACCTCTGGTTTTCAAAATTCAGAGAATAATAAAACTTTGCTACTTAAAATACAGTTTCAAATTATTTCAGGAGGTTGATCATATCACTGGGGACTCATTCATGTTCCCATTCATTCAAAAATTTGATTTATGTGGGCCAGGTACAATGTTAAGCACTGAGAATAGTGATGAACAAAATAGAAATAATCCCTTTCCTCACAGGATTTAAAATTTATCAGAAGATATGAAAGAGTGAATAGTCGATAAGAATATAATTAAAAAAAAAAAAAACCTTTGTAGAGGAAGTACAAAGTGATAATCGGATAGAAGGGCAATAAACACAAATTGTAGCATAAGGAATATTTGTTAATACCATTTTTCATATTTAAGAAATAGGAGAAAAACATGCCACGACTCAGTTGTTTATATATATTTTAAGTATTTTGTTTTTTCTTAAGTTTAATATTAACCAATATTTATAAATAGTAAATTTATATAAGATATTTATGTTACCTAGACTCTAAAATCATGAGAATTTATGATAATTCCTTTTTAGGGAACATTTACTCCTCATCCTTACATATCTATCTTATTGCTGAGACTTTGGAGAAGGAAGTGAGCATGCTCACCTCTGCCCCTTCTGGGTTTTCTCCCTGAGCACTGCCTGTCCAGAGAAGGATACATTGCAAACTAGATATCCATTAAGGAGTTTTACTGGTAAGCCCCCCCTGGCAAAGGGAAATGTCTGCCATTTGGGGGTTGGGGTAAAAAAATGTTCAATTCTAGGAGGAATCAGGAAGCTGATTGTGGCAATCAGTAGTTCTAATTGCAGCAATAATAAAATTGATATTTTGATTTCTATGTTTTCACTCTTATATCTATTTTTTCACTTGGTTCAGAATCTGAAAAATGAAGAAAGAAATGTTATACATTGACCTTCAAAAATTGCAGCACACTCTAAAATTAGGCCAAAAATTATCTATAATTCCACTCTGAATTAGATATTGTCATGGGTCAGGTTCCCAGGAAACAAATTTTGAGATTTGCCTGCTTGATTTTTAGTGGGAAGTGCTCTGAAAAGAACAAGTATGATCGGAAAAAGAGGTAAATTTGGGCAAAGAGGAAAACTGATTTTGATGCAATTGCCAATTCCAAGGGAGAAGCTGTGATGGCCCATCAGCTGTTCTCAACTGAGGCAAGGGTCTGCTGCTGGGAACTTGTACCCTCACATTGGCCAGATATTGGACCAGAAAATGGCTGCCTCCAGGAATGGAGTGTAAGCTTGGAAGTGGCATTTCTCTTTGGGCAAGAGCAGTTCCCAAGGAGAGACCCAAATATGATCTATCTATAGGCAAACATGCCTGGCAGCTAAGGAAGGGAGTATCTCAATCCTGAAGAGGAGGATCTCGGTGGCACACCATGGCATCTATAATATGTGTACACACAGCATTTAAAATGGGTCCATTAAGATCATCCTAATAACAGTGATATTGTCCAAATGACTAGCTATGATCTAAAAATGCTGTATTATTCTTAACATTAACAGAATAATGATAGTGTGAGCCTATAAGCTGATATTGGGCATTGTCAACTAAAAGAAAAAATTATCATAAAGTCAGTAAGCATAAACAGTATTCTGATGATAACTGAAGTTCTGCCTGGTGATTATTTTCCTACATGTATGTTCAAGCAAACATATATCCCTATTTATATTTATATAGACATACCTTTCTTTGGAGATTAAAAAAAAGTAAAGAGGCTGCATATAAATGCTTTATATGAGAAAACATAGAAATTCTATCTCAATTATCTCTTCTCTCATTAATAACCACCCCCCTTCCCAAGATCTCTCCTTTCCAGTTAAGAAAAATCTCCATTCCAATTAGGAAAATACACTACCAGAATCTATTAATGATTTACCTAATCCAACCTCCCTTTGTGCATGTCATATTTCATAATGGGATACCTTTTGCTTGCTTTCCCCCGCTATCTTCTATTATCTCTGATTAACCTTGTCTCTTGTGTTTGTTTATATGTTGGCAAAGGAAATAGAAATGCCTGATAGATTAAGACCTTATTTTTCATCAATGTGAGGCTTACCCACTGAAGAAAACTTTCGTTTCAATCCTTAAAGTGTTGCAAATCATTCTAAATGTAGAAATAGGATTTTAATCCTTAGTAATTCCCCTCATGCATTTACACTTTATTTTGCAGATGATTAACTATTTAACAGAGATTGGAGAGGTTAAAAAAAAAGTGTTAGAATCACTGCCAAGTATAAATCAATCATAAATCAAAAGGCCCTCTGAAATTATAATGTCAGTCAACATGGAAATGGTAATAGTTTGCCTTGAATTTTTTCAAGGATTTATCTCTTAAGTAAAACAAAATATGCAGTACAAAATGGTCCCTGTTGACTGTAAATTTTCTAAAGACTCACTGGGCTATAGGATGGGGGCTTAAACAGTTTACAGCAATCAAATTTGGCTGTGCTTTAAAATAACCAGAAATGCTAGCATAGGTTAAAGAATATAAAAGTGGAGTAGCCATTAGCCTAGAATGCTTGCTTTTTATAGAGTAATGCTTATAAGTCAGATATCAAATGTCTGCTCTAACTTCTCAAATTTGGTATGAATTCAGCAGTCAACAAAAAAATCTCATGGCTTTGACAGTTGCCAAAATAGTGGAAATGTAAAAATACTATACGACTGATTAATGAGAACTAAACAGAGAGAGACACCATTCACTACTGACCAGTGGTCCTCAGACCAGGGAACAACAGCATCAAGAACCTTTACTGATAGGGAAAGAACAGAGAGAATGATGGAAACAAGGAGAAAAAAAAACAAGATGACTGCAAAAAAAATTAAAGGGCTAAACAGAGAATAGAAATAGGAAAAGAATGACAGGTAACTAATGGGATAACTGATTAAAATCAAGAAGTGATGGCAGAGAACGAGTGAGACCATGATGAAGAAAAATGAAGTACTAATCAGAAGAGCAAATCTCTTAGGAGGAAGGTGTAGCTCCACCTACTACATCAGCTAGTCGAGGCCTCTTATTAACTGTTGTATCGGCTAGTGGGCAAAACAATGAGCAGGAGTCAACAAAATATAGTGAGACTATATTCACTGTATTCTTTACTAAGATGGGAGGGAGTATGTTATACATTTTGAAAGTTTCCTTAAAACAAAAACACATTTTTATTTTTTTTATTTTTTTATTATGTTATGTTAATCCCCACACATTACATCATTAGTTTTAGATGTAGTGTTCCATGATTCATTGTTTGCGCATAACACCCAGTGCTCCATGCAGTACGTGCCCTCCTTAATACCCATCACCAGGTAACCCATCCCCCCACTCCCCTCCCCTCTAGAACCCTCAGTTTGTTTCTCAGAGTCCATAGTCTCTCATGGTTCATCTCCCCCTCCGATTTCCCCCCCTTCATTCTTCCCTTCCTGCTATCTTCTTCTTTTTTAAAAAAAGTTTTATTGTTATGTTAATCACCACACATTACATCATTAGTTTTTGATGTAGTGATGTAGTGTTTGTGTATAACACTCAGTGCTCCATGCAGAGTGTGCCCTCCTTAATACCCATCACCAGGCTAACCCCTCCTCCCACGCCCCTCCCCTCTAGAACCCTCAGTTTGTTTTTCAGAGTCCATCGTCTGTCATGGTTCGTCTCCCCCTCCGATTTCCCCCCCTTCATTCTTCCCCTCCTGCTATCTTCTTCTTTTTTATTTGTTTCAGAGGTACAGGTCTGTGATTCAACAGTCTTACACAATTCACAGTGCTCACCATAGCACATACCCTCCCCAAAAACACCTTTTTGAATTTGAATTTTTGTTGAATGAATAAATAGTCAAATTTACCTGATTTATTTGGAAAACATCTTCAAGGTATTTCACTACATAGCAATCCGGGTGAGTGAAATAATGTTATATAAAAAGAGTAACAATATATGTTCAGCTCCCAACATGGGCATTCTCCCCATACTTTTCTCTAAGGTTAGCCTCCTAATTTGATTTCCCCAGTAGGCAATGAAATTCCCAGGACTATCCTCAAAACAGCATCAAGTAGCAACTTTTGCCTTCACAGACTGGAGGGCAACACAAAGGACTAACATGAATATGGAAAATACATAGTTCTCTATCAGTGTTTAACTTTAAAATATATACATAAAGGAACCCCTGTGTTTAAAGAGACCTCTCAAGGATTCATTGTCACTTGCTATGCTCTTTGATTCACACCTGTTATAAAATTCACTTCCATTAACTTTTAGAGATAAATGTGTCTTCCACAACTTGAGATTCACTAGGAACTTAAATACCATTTTACTATTTCTGGCTTACCAAACTTTCCTCCCCTGCAATCAAAGCTAGAAAATGTGATGCTGGTAGGATATAACAACAGTGTATGATACAAAGTATATATTCAAAGTATTAATTCTCTCTTCCCTATCAATTCTACACTTAGAATTACATGAGAATCCCATCTACAAAGATGACATTCTTCTTTTTTAAGATATAGAAGACATTGATTTTAATGACATTAATATGGAATAGGAAAATATAATGTTTAGAAAGCATACGCTATGTTGCATTGCTTTTAGTAAGCATGATTTGACCCATATCATATCTGTCTCTGGATAACAATAAGCCATATCACAGCACGGGTCTGTCTTTTGAAATTGATTGTGTATGTATGTGTGTGTGTGTGATGTGTATGACAGAGAGAGAGAGGGAGAGAGACACGAAGGAGAGGAAAAGAGATGGGGAGGGAGGGAGGGAGAGGAGAGAATCAGACCTCTATAAATCTTGAAGGATGTATCCATGTCTCATTCTTCTTTGTATCTTCCAGACCAGCTAGCCTGTGCCTAGCTCACTGAGCGATAACTCAGAAAATATGCTGAAAAAAAATCACTGCATGGAAAATTCCTACTATGAGCTCACAGGGGGGTAAATTAGACTCTTTACCCTTAAAGTGGAATGCCTTTAAATTCTACATTACTTCTATATTAACAATTACATTCACTTTTATAGACATTAATTTTCATTTCTATAACTGTCCAGTTATACAAACCTTCCTGAGACAGGAGAGTAACAGGCGGTTGTTTTTTTTTGTTTTTTTTTTCCCCTCATGATTTCTGCCAGGAAGCTCTAAATGTTGAGTAGCTGCTCACAAGTAAGTAACTTTGGTAAATACTGATATGAATAAGGTCTATTTTATGTTTTGTGGTTATTATGACTTGGGTCATCAGCATCCTTGAGAGTTATCAATATTTATGTTGAGGTAACATGTAAAAATTGAAATCTTCCAGTGATCTTTATAAATATAGATCTGATCATCGCCTTCCTTTTGCCTACAAGATATTAAAATCTTTAACCCAGGGGTGGCTCAGTCGTTGGGCGTCTGCCTTCGGCTCAGGTCATGATCCCAGGATCCTGGGATCGAGCCCCGCATCGGGCTCCCTGCTCGGCGGGAAGCCTGCTTCTCCCTCTCCCACTCCCCCTGCTTGTGTTCCCTCTCTTGCTGTGTCTCTCTGTGTCAAATAAATAAAATCTTAAAAAAAAAAAAAAATCTTTAACCCATTACACAAGGTCCTTGGTTTTCACTTTTATCCCCAGGTCCTTAAGAGCAGGATCCTAGTGTATTCATCTGTGTAATGTACTGGCTAGCACAGACCCTGCTTTCTAAAAGGTATTCAATAAATATTTGTTGAATACAATGAATGAAATCTATGACAAATCAGTGCACTGTTAAATGTAACCGGCATAATATGTCATATCTATATTTAGGCATATTTATTGTTTAAGTATTAGAATTTTTAACCATCTGACAGGGTTTGAGGTTGAGCATTTCACAGAACAATGATTATATGAGGAAAAATAAAAGCTTCTACTATGTAGGAGGAAAAGTAAAAACCTGAGAGATAAGCTTATTTAAATGATAATGGGTGAGGACAAATAAAAGACTAATTAAAAAAAACATGAAAAGAAAACATTAGAGATTTCGATTTATAAACTATATAGAAATAATACTTAAACCATGCGTTCATTTGAAACCACAATAGATTAAAAATACTGTCTAATTTTTACATATCAAGTTCACAGATAAAATGCATGATCTAAAAACTCTAATCAAGCTAATGTCTCAGGAACTATATTAAAACCAGTTTAAATAGCAAAATAGAACCCAGATTAACACTCAGTAAAATAATTTTAAGATATATGTAAAGACTGTACATAATAGAATTTTAGAAATTAATATAAATCATCCTAAATCCTAGATAATTAAACATGTTTTAAATGTCTTTGTGTTGAAACATTTTATAAATACACTACAACTAAAGCATTTTTAAAAAGGCATACCTGCAAAAGAGTTGTTCTATGGAGCTTCAGTGCCCCCTTCTGGTGAATTTTAGCAAAGCAACCCAAACAATAATCTTCTCCACATTCAAGGCATACCTTAAAAGACATTAAAATATCACACAATCTTTAATAATATGACTTTGAGAAAACATTTGCATAAAGAAGTCATCGTTCTCATCTTTATTTCTCCATTTATATGCCATATGTCATCAGAATTGAGAAGCCCAAGGAAACTGGAACAACAATTTGACCCGAAAAACTAACTTGTAAACACTAACTACTCTCATATCAAAATAAATTTAATAGCTTAAAGAAAGTAGCTTTTAGATATATATGTGTTAGATGCATATATGTATCTACAATTCCGAATAAATCATAAAAAACCAGCAACTTCAGACCAAACTTCTTGACCTGGTAAAAACTAAGCAGCATTATCTCTGGCTCAAAACTACTTCATTCTTATAAGTCCTTTCATTTTTCTCTATTGATTTACATGGCACAATGCATATACTATTTGTCTCTAAAAATCCCCACTTCTTTCACTGGCACTAATTCAGTGGTGATTCTCAAAATATGGTGTGAGAATTATTCTTAGAAGATTCCTCAAAGGAAAGAAAGTATAAGAAAAAGAACTGGATGGAACCACATCAACATGTGAGCAATTTTTATGACTGGTGAAATGATTATGGACAAGCTTGTATTTATCTTTCAAATTCTCTATGGTGTCAAAATGCAATTTTTTTTTAAATTTGTGGATAAATTGATGGGATATACCTGTACCTATGATGGCGCCGAGCAAGACAAAGTAAAAAGAAAGAAAAAACGGAATTTTTACTGCAAGTGAAATTACTACATGCAGTTGTACAGCCACTTTAACACCCTTTACAACATGAGAAAAAGCAGCCCAAATGGCTAAGACCTCTAATTTTCTTGGGTTTGGCCTAGGTTAAGAACACCAGCAGCACAAATAAGAAAGTGCAGGGTCTGGAGAGATGACGTCAGAAAGCCTGTCACAGAGCCCACATTCCCTTTGATCCTTTTTCATTTCCTTTCCCTCCACTTCGCATGTCCACCACCATTCTTCCCCTCCTCCCACTCTCCTCCTGTAAAGGAATCCTATGCAGAAAGCAGCTGGGGCAGACTGGGAAGAGGTTGATCAAGCTCTTCTACCCTACACTGGGGAGTGACTGACTGAAATGTGCGATACAGTGATGCATCCCAAACTGCACTGTGCATATGAATCACCTGGAGTTGTGTTACAGTGAAGACTGATTCAGGAAGTCCAGAATGGGGACCTAGATCCTGCACTCTAACGAGCTCCCAGGTAACGTCCACGCAGCTGCTGGTGTGCAGACCACACACCAAGTAACAGGCACCAGAATGTATAGGGTATAGAAAAGAAGAGTGAACGCTTATTAAAAACCCAACAGGAGTCCATTAATTTTTAAAAATTGTATTATAAGTCTCCATGTCATGACAGTTGCCTGCAATAATGTGGCCAGGTTTATTAAATATAAGATGATTAGGACAACACCGACAACAACTACCAAAGGTAAAAAGAGTAAGACATTTTATATAACTAATGAAAACTAAAAAGAAAGGCTGGAATCACATAACAATAACAATATCCACAACATGTACCGAACACTTACTCACTGTTCTAAGAGCTTCTCATCACCGAATCCTCGCAACAAGCTTGTAAGATTAACATGATCATTGTATATCCATTGTGAAGAGGAAGTAACAAAGGAACATAATGATTGGGAATGTGCCCAGTCACACAGCTAATGGAGCCAGGATTTTAATCCCACAGTCTGGCTCAAAGCTCAAGCTCTAGCCCATGACCCAAATTACTAAAAATCACATTGACCATTAATTGCAGCACTAATCATTTATTGAAAAACCTTGATAAAATCTGCAGTAAGATAAAACCCAATGTGTCAAATGACTGCATGGGAGGTAATTATCAAAATCCAGATGTATTTTTTTCAAATGTGATTAGCTATAGAGAACTGGATTTTTTGTTTAAGTGAAAGAAAAATAAACACTGTCCCTAATATCAGAACTAGTCCTACCCTTTCAACTCATGTTTCAAGAACAGTCTCTTACAGAAATGATGATTAAAACATTATCTAGATCTATAATTTTTAAGTGCACAAAGTTATAATTTCGCATATATACATGGCAGTACTATTGTATTAATGTATATTTCAAAATGTATTCTGCATCATTTTTATTTAACATATCTGCTAATATTTTAATAAATTTCTCAGACATATTTGGCACTGTCTTTACAATGTAATATAGAAGACTGAAAATCAGTTTGAACATCGAATTCTAAGCCAAGTATTTGTTAACAACAGATTTTTAATGAAAGTAGCCAAATGGATGTTGTAGACTGGAAGATCAAAGCTGGAATTGCAGAGTAAGCTTATATATTTTGTTATACAAGCATATTTGGATTTAAATTGGGTTAAAATGACCTCCAACTGGAAAATCTTTTTAGGCAGTTTGTATAACTGGCAGAAATGTACTAAAAATGTAGATAAGGACTCCATTCCACCACAGATGCTTCTTCAATGATGGAATACCCAAGTGCAGTTTTAGCAAATATCTTTTTAATTTGATCAAGCCTAGATCAGTTGTGCTAAGTCTTCAGAATCCCTTTGAGTTTAATTAAATTATCTACATTTGCCAAATTAATATGTAATTTTTAACGATCCATTTCACTTTTGCCATGTACAAACAGCCTTAAAGCTACTGGAGTTTCTTTTAAAAAAAAGGAATTTGGAGATTTGCGGTTTTATTTTTACCATCAATGTATGTGAATGCATCAGGAGATATGAAAATGTGCCAACAACAAAACACACAATTTACTGTCTCCTCTCCATGTGCCAGGTACAATGCTAACTACTTCATATACATTAAACATTATTCTCAATAACTCTGAGGTATAGAATGCCATTATCTATATTATCCCATTGTTAACAAATGAGAAAACAGAATTACAGAGGAATTAAACCATTTGCTAAAGGTCACATAGCTAATAAAAGGTAAAATCAAGATTCAAACCTCCAAAATGCAAAGTACCCCCTACCTCCCACATACAGTTTACCCTGATGAAGGCCCTATCATACCGTATAAGAAGGTTTACTCTCACTACATAACAAACATTACCATCTAGAATGATGGATGCTGAGAATACGAGATAATCTTAAGTTTACCATCACCATGGTCTCTTTCATTAGATGTGCCTAACTTGAATTTTTAAATAACTTATTATGATACTTGACAAATATCATGGGACATTACTTTCATTTCAAATTGAACAACATACTTTCTTAAAATCTTAGCAAAATTCTTTAAGAACGTGTAGGGTCTAAGTTTTGGCTTCTATTTCTAACAGTTTTCAGGCAAATCAGCCTTTTAATCACTGCACACATCATCATTCTTATCTGCTTTCCAGACAAGGCATGTGCCATTTATCTTGTCTGGGATGTCCTCTTCTTGCTTTTCCTTCTCTTTGGAAAAACAGATCCTTTATTTTCAGGTCAAGTTTATCTACCTACGTATGCCATATTGTTCAAATTTCATGGTCTTTAAACAGTGCTCAACATAGAACAGGATTCACAAGAAATACTGACAGCTCCTACATAAATATTTTGTTCAGATCATGAACGGTGGACCTCAACAATTCAATTCAGCCAGTAAGTCCCTTTTAGCTTTCACACTTCCAACTTCAGGAATATTAACATTGTTTGCATTTTTTAAAGATTTCTGGATAGATATAATTTGTGAAGATTTCTTAAATTATTGTCCATCATTACATCAAATAAGAAAATAGTGTGATGTAATAGTAAGAGCACTGTACCAAGAGCCAGGGTTTTATATTTAATATTGCTATCAGCTCTTTATTAGACTTACAGTATTCTAACTCTCTTAGGCCAGCGAAAACTGCCATGAAATAAGGATAGTAATAGAGTCTCAAATCAGAAATGATGATGGCCAAATTCTCTGAAACTGAAAAATATCATTATAGTAATCTACAAATATTAGTTATAATCATTAAATTCTTTGGGGGAGGGGCGCCTGGGTGGCTCAGTTGGTTAAGCGACTGCCTTCGGCTCAGGTCATGATCCTGGAGTCCCTGGATCGAGTCCCGCATCGGGCTCCCTGCTCGGCAGGGAGTCTGCTTCTCCCTCTGACCCTCCCCCCTCTCATGTGCTCTCTCTCTCATTCTCTCTCTGTCAAATAAATAAATAAAATCTTAAAAAAAAAAAAAACTGTTTAAAAAAAATTCTTTGGGGGAAACTGCGTGTCAAGTGTGTGTAATATTTTAAATTATATCAGATATTGGAGTACTTTTAATACTAACTGAAAGGAAGATATATCTGAAGTCTTTATTACAGTAAAAAAAATGGATTCATTCAACAAATATTTGTTGAGTGCCTACTAAATTACAGGCATAATTCTAGGTGGTGGGCATACAACAGTGAACAAACGAACTTTACATAGGTAGGCGGAAAATAAACACATAAATACATTTTAAGGGGTAATAAATGCAATGTGGTTGCATGGAGCAGCTCCAAAAAATTCAGGGCTACTCAGCTGTTGCTTGTTTATAAAGGGCTGCAGGGGCAGGGAACATTTGAATTGACCCTTATTCTGAGGAGACTGTGCAAGGGAGGAAATATGTTGGAGAGATACTAAAGGTTCAATTTTGAACATGTTAAGTTAGTGATTATTGTTAGACATCCAAGTAGAGGTGTTGAGTAGGCAGTCTGGGTTGGAAAAGTTCAGGGGAAGGAGATGAGTAAGAGATGTAAATTTGGGAACCATCCATGTAGCTATGGTCTTTAAAGCTGAGAGAGTAGACAAAATTACCTATCAAGAGTAAGTAGATGGACTAGGGAAGGGGGTTAAGGACTAAGCCCTGTGACACTCCAACATTCAGGGGTCTAGAATACAGAAAACCAACAAAGACTGAGAAGGGACAGCTAGCAAAGTAAGATGAAACCAAGAGAGGATCATGTCCTAGAGGAAGCCAAGTGAAGAGTCACAAAAGAGAAGAAGAATACTGTATCAAATATTACTGATAGACTAAGATAAGAACTGAGAATTGGCCACTGTATTTAAGAATATGAATGTCACTGGTGACCTCGATAGGAGCAGTTGCTGGACATAGACCCAATCCTGAATGGAGAGGGTTCAAAAGAGAATGGGAATTTAGCAATTCCACTTCTGGGTTTATACTCAAAAGAACTGAAAGTAGAAACCTGGACAGATATTTATACCCATGTTCATTGCAGCATTATTCACAATAGTCAAAAGGTGGAAACAACCCAAGTGTCCACTGATGGATGAACGGATGAACAAAATGTGGAATATACATGCAATGAAATATTATTTGGCCTTAGAAAGGAAGGAAATTCTGACACATGCTCCATGCAGATGAAGCCCGAAGACATTAAGTAAAATAATCCAGGCACAAAAGGACAAATACTGTAGCCTCCACTTATATGAGGCACCTAGAATAGTCAAATTCATAGAGACAGAAAGTAGAATGAGAAAGTAAAATGATGGTTGCCAGGGCCTGACAGGAGGGGGGCAATGCGAGTTATTGTTCAATTAGTACAGTTTCAGTTCTGTAAGATGGGAAGAGTTTTGTGGACGGATGGTGGTGATGGCATCACAACAACGTGAATGTACTTAACACCACTGAACTGTGCTCTTAAAATGGCTAAAATGGTAACTTTTAAATTATGGTGTATTTTGCCATAATTTTTTTTTTTTAAGTTCATGAAATCAGCAACAAAGAGAAGTTAGAAAACTGTTGGAAACCATTTTGGGGCTCTTTTTTTTCAATTTCACTTCATAACTTTTTTTAAGGTTTTATTTATTTATTTGACAGAGAGAGACACAGCGAGAGAGGGAACACAAGCAGGGGGAGTAGGAAAGGGAGAAGCAGGCTTCCCACTGAGCAGAGAGCCCGATGCGGGGTTTGAACCCAGGACCCTGGGACCATGACCTGAGCCGAAGCCAGACGCTTAACGACTGAGCCACCCAGGCACCCCTCACTTCATAACTTTTAAGGGAAAAAAAATAAACATCATTTGAGGGAAAAAAAAAAAAAGACATGCACATAAATGTCCATGGCAGCCTTAAACACAGTAGTAAAAAACTGGAAACAATCCAACTGTCATTCAATATGTCAATGAATAAACAGTTTGTGGCATATTACACAATGGATTACTACTCAGTAATTCAAATGAACAAACTATGAATAAATGTAATAACGTGGGTGAATCTCCATGTGGAACAAAAGAAGGCTTACACAGAAAAATATATAACCTATCATTCTGTTTACATAAAGTTCAAGAATAGGCACCACTAAATGTGTGGTGATAAAAATCAGAACAGTAGTTGGCTTTGTAGTGGAAATGAATTGGAAAAGGCACAAGAGAACTTTCAGAAGTATTCTATTATATTGATGGGGGGGTGTATACATTTGTCAAAAGGCATCTAATTGTACATTTAAGGTCTCTCTTTCACAGTAAGTACATTATACCTCAGTAAAAAAGAGAGAGAGAGAACAGGAAGTGAGAATGTGTTGAGAGCAAGTGTAGATAACTCTTTAGAAGTTTTATTAACAAGGGCCAGAAGGAGATGCAGGGGTCACAGAAGAACTTTTGGTGTAGTTTTGATTTGGAAAGTACTGCAGCATGTTTGTGTGCTGATAGGCATGATCCAAGAGTGCAAGGTAGGTGATATCCTTAAACTGGAATGAGAGGGTAAGATGCAGTGCACTGAACAGGGCGGCATGCACACTTCACTTTCAGAACGGCAGCGAAGGAAAAGTATCTGGCTCCCAAAGCAGGTCAAGTTGGGAGAGGTGAGTGAGGCCATGTGAACGTTATGTTCTAGTATCTTTTTATAGTGCACATACCAGCACAGCAGCTTTGTTCTCACACTGTCCACAAACCTTCCCTTTTATCTTGGATTTTTCACTTTCAGAAGGATTGGCCATCTTATAATTAAGTGGTGGTTTCACTGGCTCTGGAAGGAAAAAAATATATATATCAGGCCAATCACATTAAAATATAATGTTCAGTTTTCTGACTGATAAGGTAATGAACTTATGCACACTTCTAAATTCCCAAAGAGTATTTAAATATCAATTGCCCAGTAAGAATGGTGTGCAGCCAAGTCTACTCTTCCCAGTAAACTGTGGAGGCCACAGTCCCCCTTGTAGCCCCCTGTGACCTCAGGGCCCACATACCTGCCCACACCCATTCGGCTTAAAACTCACTTGAATTGGACAACTGAAATTACAGAATGTCAAAAACTACACTCTTGATAGAATCCCTATGGCATTCTGTCCCATCTCCGGATCAAACTAAATGAAGCTCTCAGAGAACCACCTTCTATAATAAATGTTATATAAATTTCTAGAATTTGTTCTAGCAAATTATCTTTTCCATTCAAATTAAATGTACTTATCCTCTATAAAAAATTTATTTCTTCTGGAATTACTGTGAATTCAAAATTGATTCTTGGGTTTTGCTATTGTGAAATAATTTATTAAAATACAAAGCCATTTTCAATATTCTTTTAGATTGCTAGAGTGGAGTTTCAGTATATAATTTTATATGGCTCAATTATCTTCCTGGTTAAAAGATTATATAAATAGAGTTTACAGAACAGTATATCAAAGTCCTCACTTTTGAAAACATTATTATTATATTCATATTTTAAGTTAACATTTTTTGACATAAAATAAGGCTGCCCCCCCTGAAAATAAATAAAATGAATTTGAATATCAAAAGTCATATCAGAGTCATCATTTGGGGGTTTAGAATCTTTGGGCGCCTGGGTGGCTCAGTTGGTTAAGCGACTGCCTTCGGCTCAGGTCATGATCCTGGAGTCCCGGGATCGAGTCCCGCATCGGGCTCCCTGCTCGGCAGGGAGTCTGCTTCTCCCTCTGACCCTTCTCCCTCTCATGTGCTCTCTCTCATTCTCTCTCTCTCTCAAATAAATAAATAAAATCGTTAAAAAAAAAAGAATCTTTATACTGCATGAACAATTCTAGCACTTTAATTTTCTATGAAATTCAAATGAAAAAGAAAACAAGTTATATCTTTAGCATCTAATAATACAGCAGTAAACTGTTTACCTTGAAGTTGCTCCTTCAGTAATTTTAATTTCACTTTTCCAGCAGAAAGCTGTATTAATGAAATAGATATTATTTGTCAGGTATACAGTCTCTTATCCAAAGAAAGTTTAAGTTACTAACAAAAATGGTAGAGAGCCATAACGTTTCAGTGCATCCTGAGCAAAACAAACATTGTGAGAGAAAAATATAAAATTAATAGAAAATCATGATTAAAGCATATATAGAACTTTTAAGCAAGAGAAAATACCAAAAAAAAAAAAAAAAGAAGAAAATAAATTTTGGAGACATCTAAACCACTTTTAGAAACATGCCATAAATTATGTTTTGAACAAAAATAATTATATATCATCATGAAATAATTTTAGGAAAGCACTAGTATTCAAATACTGTAAAGGCTCAGTAAGCCTTTTCTATCTCTGATCTTTCTGAAACACACAAAGTCTAATATTTGTGTAGACTAAATCTAAACTGAATTCTGACTGAGCCACCGTGCTTACATAACTGTAGAAGCCAATATTATCTTATTTGTCTAATTTGGAGAACCACATGTTTAAGCATCATAGATTTAACCTTCAATATATTAGCTGTGATCCCTGACTTTCTGAAGTTATAGCCAAAATATTGAGTAAATAAGCTTCGCTGTTAGGTGTTTCAAAGAGTCATTTAAAATCCTTGGATCTTAAGATTTTAAGACATAAAACAGATTCACCAACTGTATATACTTGCCTTGGTCTTATTAAAACCAACATTCAAAGTACACAAACGAGCATGGAGGAATGGTGCACATTTATACAGACCCTGTCAATTCATGCCTAGTTTTCAATTTGCAATCTGCATGCTCAATTGCCCAATTTGTACATGAGAATATGAAAACAACATTTGCCTCTATGTCGACGGCTGTACCAACCGCAGTCATCTTTGAAAATTTAGGCATAATTATTCTCAGTGAATCTAGTGGTTTTGCTTCAAAAGGGCATTTTTTGTTCACATTCTTTGAGCAGCTGTTCAGATGCTATGTACCAAACACAGCAGAAAAGAAAATAGGATTGAAATAATCAATTTTGATGTGAATCACACTTCAATTTTTAAACTGAAAATGTTATACAAGTTACAGATAATTTAATCTCATTTTTTCATAATGAAATTATCCAATATTATTACCTTAATGATACATCTGAATCGCAACATGATCAATGTGGTTATAGGCTAGCTGGACAGGATGGCTAAGCCAAAGCAAACTGAACCCATTATTAGGGAAATTTTATAATTTGCTTTTATTATCATAAATATTTTTCGGCTCTATAAATATGGCCATATTTACTTCAAATGATTCAAACTGCATAAAAATATTTCAGTGAATAAACTGCTAGCTGCTATTTTTAGGCAGATAGAATTTCCTCCTAAATCTGATTTTCATCTGTTTGGTAAAGAGTTGAAGGTCAGGTAGGGTTGGACCATACACACATCACACACACATACACGTGTATATATGTATATGCACATACGTGTATATCCAAAACATCAGGGATTTGATATCCTGACGCCTATGCCTTATTAACCCACTTCAGCATCAGAGGATGCTGCAGAGGTGCCATTAGGGGTCAGGGAAGCTTAGTGGCTGTACGGCCATCGGAGTCAGACTGTGCTGTCATCAGCCTCCTCGGCATTGACAAATGCCCTAATCTGCCATGCTGGGCCCACACTCCTCCCATTAGCCACCTTTCCAAATATTCTTATTCTTAATCCAATTAGCTATATAACCTTCGCCATTTTCTACTGCTTGTCCTTCTATCCTGGTTCCCTGCTAGTCCATAGAGTCCTTATTAAATAGTCATTTATCCCATGCCTTAAACCTTTCTTAAAAATACCTCTTGCAAGAGTTCCTATTAACTGGACCCACCTTTCCTCAGACAAAACCTTTTCCAGAGAACTCTCCAGAGGAACTAGCTCCATTTCTACTCCCTTGCACTCACCAGGAGAGAAGAAAATTTTTCTCCCCGTTTGCTCTTCAGTGATGCTTCCAGAATATTGCTCTGATCTCATCGTTCAGCAAAGATGCCTCTACAAGGTCCTCACCATCCACTGACTGCCTTTATCAATATCCAGGATCTTCTTCCACCTGAACTATAGCAATCTGCTCAGTATTTCTCTCCATCACAGTTCTGGGTGATGATCGTGGAGACTGCAATGTCCATGTTCACCTGACACCCTGATGCTGAAAATCCTCCAACATGCTGACTACTATGAACATCTAAGTACCTCTTCAGCCACCTGACCATTATGACCAAACCTTAAACCTAAGCAGCAATCTGAATGGCCACACCTTCAAAAGCCCAGACTCAGAGCTTCTCAGTGCTAACCATGATCACCTTACCTCCTTCCTCTTAGACCTCTACCTCTATCTACCTACCATTGTGATGAAATAATCCTGACTGGGTCCCCTACAAATCCATTCTGCTATGGCTCTTCAGCAGTCCACTTATTCGTTTCGTGCTAAACCTCAATCATGACTCCCCCAGTGGCTACTTCAAACTTTCTCCATTCCAAAAGACTCACATTCACCCCATTTCCCCTCCTTATTGTGAGCAGATGATCCTGCCTTCAAATTTACTATGAATGTTGAGGTCTTCCCATTAAAATCTTTCCACGGCTTTCTGCCTCACCTCCTGTCAAATGCAACCTCTAAAATTTTACCTTTACTGCCACCCGTTTTCTCTTCCATCTTTCTTATCAGATACAGTGTGTCTTCCTTCCATTGGTCAAGGCCTTCTTAAAGATCCATCTCTTCAAAGACTACACCCCAGCAACTGGCATCTCTCTTATTGGCACCTTCTATCTTTCCTCCATTAGTGAGCCCATCCCTTAGCTACAAACTGGCTCACATGTTTCTGATTCTAATAAACAATATACGTTGACTCTTGAACAATATGGGGGTTGGTGCACCGATTTTGACCCCGAAAAACTTAACTACTGATAGCCTACTGTTGACTGGAAGTCTTACAAATAACATAAACAGTTGATTAACACATATTTTGTATGTTATATGTCTTACATGCTGTATTCTTACAATAAAGTAAGCTAAGGAAAAGAAAATGGTATTAAGAAAGTCATAAGGAAGAAAAAATACATTTATAGTACATACATTTATTGAAAAAAATCTGCATATTAAGTGGACCTGAACAGTTCAAATCTGTGTTGTTCAAGGGTCAACTGTAATAAAGTCTTTCCTTGATCCTGTTATATCCTTGAGAGGTCACCTACCATTCTCATGCTCCCTGCAACATTAGACTTTGCTCACTGCCACCCACCTTTCTTTCTGTAACCACTTGATAATATTTTTCCATCTAACATCAAATCAAATTCAGTGTTTTTTAAAAAATTCTCATTCTCTACAAATATTTTAATGTGATTTTCAGCCAATGTTACAATTGGTTTCACACGTAAAATCTTAACATTGCTTAAAACTCTATATAAAGTAATAAGCAAGTATTGTTTTGTATGTTTACAAATATGATAACAGATGCTCAGAAAAGTTAAGTGACTTGCCTAAAATCACAGAGCTAATGAAATGAGTCCGGATTTTAATCAATATAGACTTAACATAGGGTTTCTTGACCTTGATACCATTGACATTTTAAGCCAAATAATTCTTTGGTGGGGAGGCTGTCCAGTATGTTGTAGGATGCGTAGCAGCATTCCTGGCCTGTAGCCACTATCTATCATTAACCAAAACCTAAAACCCTTGGTGGTGATAACTAAAAATGTCTCCAGACATTGCCAAATGTCTCCTGGGGGCAAAACTAACCCCTGTTGAGAAACACTGGTCTAAAATCATAGTCAAAACACCTTCGCCTTTACTTTCGTTTTCTATGAAATTACATTACTTTGATTCTACAGCTACCACTCTTCCTCTTCTCAGGCTCCCTTTACTGAAGAGCTGGCAAATCACCTGAGAACCAGCTTGAAAGCCTGCATTCCAAATCTGGCCCTGACACTTGACCTTGAGCAAGTGAACTTCTCTGATGTTAAATTACTTCATCTGTGGGAATTGGAAAAATAACAACTGTCTCTTAAGAGTGATATAAGCACTTAATGAGAAAAAAACAGGAAAAGCAGCTAAACTGTTGACTGGTATAAAATAGATAGTGATTATCAATATTAAAGTTCTCTTTTACCTCCATATTCCTTGAGCTTTATCCCTCACACCTGCCCTTTCTGAGCTTTATCCTTTATACCTTTCTTTCCCTTTTTATAAATTCTTAGGAAGCACATTTACTCTCTTGGCTTCAACGAACACATAAGAAGTCAAACAAAACTCTAAATCTTCAAAATGTGCTAGGTAGAACTTAAATGTGAAAGAAAAGAAAAACGAAAAGAAAAGGAAAGGCAGACAGATAGAAAGAAAGAAAGAAAAAGACAGGTAAATATGTGAGGTGCGGATGTGTTAATTAACCCTATGGGTGAAATATTTTCACAATGTATATATACATCAAAACATCATGCTGTACATTTTAAAATATCTTAAAATTTTAATTGTCAATTACCTCAACAAAGATGGGAAAAGGAGAGGAAGGAAGAAAGGAAGGAAGGAAAGAAGGAAAGAAGGAGGGAGGGAGGGATTTCTAAATCCCAATTTTTTTTCAGCTTCCTTCTTTATTCTACCTCCTTGTCAATCAATCCAGCCTAATATCAGTTATACATTTGACTTCTTCCTTTCCTTTCTCACTGTTTTATTGGCTCCATAGTTTTCTTTATATTTCTTCTGCTACATTCTAATTCAGACTCTTCTCATTTGACCTCTGGATTCTTTGGCGAGTCTTCTAAATAGTCTCTCTGCCTCTATACTAGGGGCCTCCAAAGTAGCATGTATGCATGCCCAAGGGAGCTCAGGAAAAGACCAGAAAGTAGAAATGAAGTTTATGTCATCCTTAAATAATGTTCACAATTTGTTTTTCAACACACATGATATATTAGTAAACTATCATGTACATAAATAAATTCTATTTATAAATAAAAGTTCATGTATAGAAAAGTCCATGACCAAAATACATTCTTTATTGATGTGGGACATGTTGAAAATAGTTTCAATATCATTTGTTCTATCCTCTGTTTATAAACTCCTAATGCACTGGATATTTAAACAAGATCAGCCATCATAAATCATCACCTTAATCTTGCTGTCTTCCTGCTCAAAAGCTGTCAGGGAATTCCATTCCCACAGTGGAAGAGTCAAGACTCTGAACTCTGGTATTCCCTCCTGCTCTGGCTCACTTTTTACGCCCACCTTCTAGAGCTCCCTAAACCCCATGCTTTCACATCTGACTCAATTATGAGGTTCGTGGGGCCTGGCATTATGATTTATTCATCATTTTTTCCTTACAAAGACATCTAGAATACTTTCAACTATTTGCAGAACTAAAGTGTTTTTTCCCAAACACTAAATGGTTAAAAATGACATACTGACTTTTCCTATTCTCATATGTGCATCATCTTTCACATTAGATGAGGATCTCCTTGAGAACAAGGATAATGCACTATGGGACAAAGGAGGCAGTTAATAATTGCTATTGAATAAATAAGTCCATAATCACAGAGTCAGCATTTTTTAATATATTATACTTCAATAACTGGGAGAGAAAAAGCTATATAAGTTAAAACTTACAAAGTCACAGATCTTGTACTAAACAATCCAGAAACAAAACAGCTTTCCTTACATAAAGTCACTCATCTGGTTTTAATTTTAAATATAATGTTTTATTTTATAATACACAGTAAAGATAAAGCAATTCTACAGCTGGGAAACCTGAAAGCATTTTTTCTTGGGTATCTTCACACATGGAATCAATAGTATATGAATAATAATCATTATCCAAGCAAAACATAAACACTATTAAACAAATGTGATATAATAAAAAGGCAGAAAAAAGTCTGTCCTTTGTTACAGCAAATAACTTAGTTTTCACCCTAATATAAAACTACATAGTTGTATTTCACATACTTGAAACCAGAATTGAACTGTAAAAAAAAATTCAGTTTAGAAAGATTCTACTCAAGGTGAATTCTTAAAAATCATCTTGCAGATGAAAAATAAAATATATCTGAATAATGAAAGCTACAGATTAAACCATAAAAATTAATCAAAATCCAGTAATATGCAGTTGTTAAAATAATAATAGTAGGTTCTTAAGTATAGAAGGGAATACGAGATCTGAAAAACTAATTTATATCTCTTCACTGAGTAAATTCCCTGAGAGCCAAATGGTATTTTCCTACCTTAATAATATTTCCTTTATTTTGTGACATCATGAGTGATTGATTACCCAATTTTCCCACTTGTCCAGATTTCCAGCGATATCCACTTGACCTTCAATATATATAAATGGAAGACAAAATGTAATTACTAAATACATTTCTCCTTTTAATGAAAACAAATATATTTTCCCTGTTTCAAGAAATGAAATTCAGTCATTAACATGTAACAGACCACCACAAAATGAAAATGAAATATCAATGATGCCATGATATCCTCAGCAATTCTAAAATATAGCTCTATCATATTTGGAGCTTTTGAGAAGAAATGAATAAAAATAAAATGTCCAAACACAGATGAAGAATTTCCTTTTTTAGACATTTATGATGATTAAAGATAGCTTTACTGATTTATAGGAAACTTTACAGATTGTCATGCAGTTTTAAAAGCTAAGGGTCTACAAATGTAAAGAGGAAAAGGAAGCAAAACAATACCCAAAATATTTGGCAGATCTACTAAGCGATGAATTCCGTATTTAAGACTACAAATCAGCTGCCACATTGAAAGGTAACAGAGATGACAAAGAAGGCAAACTATTTAATTTCTAGTTTTCAAAGCACTTTTGAGTCTCACAAAATTTTCTGAAGTCAACAGGGCAGAAGTCCAATTCTCACTTACAAAATAATGAGACAAAAACTTGCCCAAGGTCACACAGACAATAAATAATAAAGTCAAGGTCAGAACACTGGACTTCTTTCTTCCTGACCAGTGAGTGGCAGGTTCTCATTCTGGCTGTGACATTTACTATCTATATGACCTTAGAAGAACACTTACCTCTTCTAAAAACTCAGTCAAGCTTTAGAACATTTTTAAAAACATCTACAAAAGGTTCCTCAGCTAATGAAAATATCACTTATCAAATATCACTTGGATATTTGCTAAGACAAAACAAAAGCAAATTTAATATACAAAAAGCCTGGTGATATTTAGTACTAGCCAAAGCACGTGAGACATGCACTGTTATCCTCTGTAGGAGAAAGTTATACATTTTTGAAGCCTATCTGAAAGACAATTTCTCCAATATCCACCAAAATGTAAACTGCACATACACTTTGACCTAAAATTTCACCCTTTAATATTCTTGCATATGTAAGCAAAAATATATGTAGAAGCATGCTCACAGCAGCACTTGTGACTACAAAATTGAGAAAATTTAATAAAGATCTGAAAAATACACAAAGAAATATTATGTGGCCATTAAAAGAATGAGATCAATTGCATGCTGATGTGGCAAGAGTGCTAAGATGTATTAAGTAAAAAAAAAAAAAAAATAGGGTGTGAATCATTTTATAACCTCACTTGTAAAAACATAAAAGACATGTGAGATTGGGGCGCCTGGGTGGCTCAGTCGTTAAGCGTCTGCCTTTGGCTCAGGTCATGATCCCTGCGTCCTGGGATTGAGCCCCGCGTCGGGCTCTCTGCTCCGCGGGAAGCCTGCTTCTCCCTCTCCCACTCCCCCTGCTTGTGTTCCTGCTCTCACTCTCTCTCTCTGTCAAATAAATAAATAAATAATTTTTTGAAAAAAAGAAAAGACATGTGAGATATACACAAACACACATTCATACACACATATATATATATATACATAGGTTTATACAAAGCTAAGATATTTGTGGAGGAAAAAAAAACTTAATTGTTAAAAGTAGAGCTACAAATGGGCTGGGAGTCAGCCTAGAGCTAAGAAGAAAAAATTTCTGTTACATAACTATCAGTTCTGTTTGACTTTTATCATCTACATTTATTATTTTTATAATAAAGGAAAATGCTCAATAAAATTAGTATAGATACAAAGCACAATATTAGAGAGTACTCATTAATAAAATTTCAGCTAAAACACATTTGTCTAAAAATTTTAAACATACTTGAGGGTTTGAATGGTTCTTACATGTGAACATGTAAACTCCTGCCCCCGCAAAGTCTTTTCATAAGTAAAAACAACCTTAAACGCAATCTCCTATGGGTGGCAGCTTTATGAGAGCAAAGGCCAACTTCTGCATTGCTGTGCTAAACATCCCAGACTTTCATGCTTCAAAAGAGTCATGTAAGAAGAGAAATAAGAAAGTGTAAGACCAAATAAGGTTCAAAGGAAACAGAAGTAATGGTAATTTTAAAAAGCAACATGCCTTCTATAAAGGACACAAATAGAAAAAGTAGGAGAAATTTAATACTATTTGTTCATCAGGAAAAGCCAAAATTATTCATTCAGGGCAGATCTTTTTTGGAATGATATATTAATATATGAATTAGTTCTTTACCCAATTCAGTTTATTCCTCTCAAAATCCCTAAAAATGTCACCTACTCTCTTTCTTCCTTTCCTTTGCTCCGAGCTGACTGGAATTCCTGTAGCTTCTTTTCCATCTGTTGGTTCTCCAGTTCTAACTGGACCTTCTCCATCCTCAGTTCCTGAGCATTTCTGAGTAAGAGTTAAACACAGAATGTTCATTTGTGGTAAACAAACAACAACAACAACAACAACAACAACAAAAACAAGGCAAAATAATTTTATATCATCTTTGGCATTTAATGAAAATTATGAAGAGTGAGTAAGTGATGAAGTATTCTAACTACTTCCTTTGCATTCTGTGAAATATGGTTTCTAAAGTTAGCATTACCTTGCATTAACATTCTCCTTAACGTATGTATCTCTTCAAATCTCAGAATTTTGTTTTTCCCATTACAGTACTAAAAGTTTCAAATCATAACTCTGCCTTTACGTACGCACAAATATCTATGCTATACAAATAGAAAGCAAAAGAAAAAATATTTTCTAATTTTCATACTGTCTTCACTCTAAAGAATTCAAATAGTTTGAAGCATACTGTTTAAAATAACTATCTTTTTCTCTATAGACAGAATACACATTTTTGCTGACCTGATCATCTTAGAAATCTTCAATAAATTTCTACCTCTATGTTGTACAAGTACAATACAAAAAAAAAAAAGAGAGAGAGAGAGAGAGAGAGCAGAGCTTGTTTGGGGCCTATTAGGGAGAAAGCACCTATTGAGGATCTCGGTATAGGAGCCATCAAAAGGATTGAATGGGACCTGGGCCAACACCACCTATTGTTTCCTCTGAAGGAAGGCAATAAGAAAAGAACTTATTTTGAGGACAGAGAGGAGCCCTCTTATAGATTCTCGCACAAGAGATTTTGATGATAATATCTGAAGCTCATCAAACTTTTGACACAAGCCATTTTCTTCATTTTACAGTTCCAGTCTCTTGTCAGTATTAGTCATTGACTCCATCTCCCATAGGTCTACACCAACCTAGTTGTCTAGCTTGTATTATCTATCATGAGTTTAAATCTCTTCCCTTATTACTACATTAGTGTTTGTCTATATACAAATAGGGTGAGTACCCAAGGATTCGATGGCAAGGCATTGAAAAATAAAAATAATGGAGATCAGAAAAGGGAGCTAATTTATAGAAGCAGTCACCAAAGAGCAAGTGGGCCAAAGATACGTGCCCAAATGGACACTATCTGGGGAGTTATAAGGAAAGTGAAAGGAGGCAGAGGCTGCCAGAGGGTTCCGAGAAGCCAGCAAGGATACCAAGGAGGAGGCACAATTTTCATTACATGTGCTCCACAAGTATTTCAGCCCCTAGTACAAACAGGCACGGTGGGGACAGGATATGTGATAGTACATGATAGTGTAGGAGACCCAGAAGAGCTTTCAGTACAGACAGGAACACAGGCATGCCTGAAGGTAACTGAAATACAGTATAGTGGTGCTGTCATTGGAGAAGTACATGCAGGTACCTGAACACACAGAAAGGGCACACAACCAGCTGATGGGCCTGCAAGAGCATTTCGGGGGAAAGAGAATTCTGAGCTGAGCCCTGAGGGATGCAAGGAAAGTGGTAAAAGCAGCATTCCAGGAAGAAAGAAAAGTGTGGGCACAAGTGGACACGGGTGATGTGTGGGTCAAGGAGCAAGAGGTTCCATGTGACCAGGCACTATGTGCAGGATGGGAAAAGTGGCAAGAAATGGAACTGCTGAGGTGGAGAGTGGGCCAGATCATGAAGAGCCATGTAGGCCATGATGAGGATTTGTATTCTATAAGCAATGAGACTCGCCAAAGGACTTTAAGAGAATTGATCAGACTTGCATTTTATTTAGAAAGATCACCCTGACTGCAGAATGGGAAATTAGAGGGTGCAAGGCTGAAAGGCAAGGCAAGGCAGCCGGATGGGAGACTATTTCGGTAATCCCAATAATAGAGAGATGATGCTGGTCCTACTGGATAGAGACAGTAGAGAGAAAAATGGGAGCATTTGGAAAATATAAAGAAATAAAATTAACTGGACTTGGAGACTGACCAGAAGTAGGTGACTCACAGGGAAGGGACAAGGAAGGAATCTAAGATAATCCTAGGTTTCTTACTTGGGCAACCAGAAGGATAATGATGCCTAGATCACTTTGGGATGGGATGGGGACACAGTTCAGGACTGATACCTGAGCTGGTCTCCCTGCCCAAAGTCTCAATGGCCCACAACACTTTTCACATGGCTTCCAGAGGAAGAGTTCAAGAGCACAAATGTGATTGTGTTACTCACTTGCTTAGAAAACTTTAATGTTTCTGAAGACCCCACTGTGGTAAAGGGATGAGACTGAAAAAAAAAAAAAAAAAAAAAAAGACTGGCTTACTGACCAAGTGGTCAAGTTGATGGGATACTATGGGTGTGAAACAAGACAAGGGTTCCTCCTGGAGACAGCCTCAGACACAGAGCCAGGGGGCAGGCAGGGCCACTGAGGAAAACTAGGGTTGATCCTGCAGAGACCAGGTCAACCCAACAAATCCAAGGGCCAGAAACAACCTGCTGAAATGAGTTGGAGGCTGAGAAAGAGGAAGACAAACGTTGGAGAACACCAATACATCAGACAAGGTTAAGATAATCGTTAAGACAGTATCAAATGAAAACAGGGGGACAAGGGGAATAAGGAAAGGGGGACAAAGGGAACTCCAGAGCAATTACCACAGAGTGGTTGTTCCTGTCCTAGCTTTTGTAGGTTATTGATCATGGGTGGATCAGGGAGACCTGCAGGCCATGGAACAATGATCCCCACCTTACCTCCAAAATAAATTCCAAACTCCTTAGTGTGGCATACAAGTTAATTTACTATCTATACAACCCTGCCCTTCTCTCCAACTTTGTTCTACAAATCTCTGTTCCATAAAACACCGGATATGTCTGAAAGTTCCCAAGCTATGTGGTCTCTGTGCCTTTGCACAAGTTTCCCCCAGTAACTACCCAACTAACTGCATCATTCAGGTGAAGCTTGGAGACCTCCTACCTGACCCAGTAGTTTGGGCCATGTTCTCATAGCCCCCTGTGCTTTCTCATCACACCACGCTTCGCACTATCTCGTAACTGTGATTTTATCTATTCACATCCTCTACAAACTACCTTAGAGCAAAGATTGCGTCTTCTTACTTTCATATCCACCATTCCCTAGCACAGTGTGTAAAACATGTGCATTTAATAAATGTTTGGATAAATGGTTTATAGGTATATAAACACAGACAGGAAACATATGACCAAAACCAAATTTTGTATGCCCCCTTTTCTTTTTACACAAAAAAGGCAAAATTGGTAATAGTAGCAATTGGATAGCTCCTCTCCCACCAAAAAATGGTAAAACAAAGACAGCTGATTGTGAACAACAGGGATTTGAACTGCATGGGTCTACTTACAAATTTTTTTTGATAAATACAATACAGTATTGTTGTCTTTTCCTTATGATTTTCTTAATAACATTTTCTTTTCTTTAGCTTAGTTTATTGAAAGAATACAGTATATAATACATGCAACATACAAAATATGTGTTATTTGAGAGTTTATGTTATCCATAAGGCTTCCGGTCAAGAGTAGGCTACTAGCAGTTAAGTTCTGGGGATGTCAAAAGTTATACATGGATTTTTGACTGTGCTAGGGGGTCAAGTGCCCCTAACCCTCGTGTTGGTCGAGGGTCAACTGTGCTGAGAATGCCATATATTTGTGTAACATTTTCCAGTTTACACATGCTCTTACACACAGTATCTCAAAAGTGAAGGAAGAATTAGGAAGGCTCTGAAGACACTGCAGGACTACTGATCTGATTCAGGGAACTCAAAGCTCAAATTAAAAGTTGACAGCCCGTCCCTAATCCAAACCAGCTGGCATTAATTGATACTCTAGAGAAAGGCCTTGGGAATTTCCAGTGGCCCTAGATGACCTCAAAGGGAAAGAGTGTATTGACACTTCCAGTCCTCCTGCCATGTCATGAAATTCCCAGGATACCCAGAATGGCTTGGTTCTAGCTGAATGCATCCACAAGGCAATCCAGGACAGAAGGTACCCCTCCTGAGAAAGGTGAACTTAACATACTGTCCCTTAGTAGGCGAAGGGCTAGGCTAGTTAGCACCTTCTATTCTCTGTTTCAAGATCTCTAGGCCCAATAGTCTCCCAAAATTTCAGTGCCTTTCAGTTTCTTCAAGGTGATTCCTTTTAATTCTGAACAAGTGTCACAAACTATTAGTAACTTTGTTAGACTGCTTTAATAGTCAATAAACCCAAATTTTACTTATAACTTTTAACCTCAATTTTGTGGCATAAGTAATTTTAGTCCTCATTTTAAAAACTATCATGGATTTATGTATATCCAACCTACTCTCTTATAGATAAAAATACACCAAAGTAAAGAAAATGGAGATAAGAACTCACAAATTTAAGCTCAAGTCTAAACTGTCTCATACAAAAAGAATACTTTAAATTACAACATACAGAAATTTTAGCAATTATTTCTATTTAAGTAATAAATATACATGCACTTACTTGTATTTCAGCTTTACAGAATTTCCAGGTTTTCCCCATGGAAGAACTACAAAATCTTTGGTGTTCATGATCACTGTCTTTTTTTTCCCACTGTCTTAATATTATATAAAAATCATTGTGATTTGCAAAAACTTCTGAAAAAATAAGACAAAAGAATTATGCCAGAGTAAAGCAGGTAAATTACAAATTCAAAACTGCATATAGTTCCAGCAAATTTTAAAAACAGAAATCATTATGAGGGAAAAAGCTGAATTAAAGGTTAAACAATAAATATATACGTGCTAAATATAAATTTTATAAATATTTATATGCTAATAAAGTTATAAATACAGCATACCTGATGGAACTAAAACTTCACCAATAATTATATAGCAAAAGACTATGGAAATAGTCCATTGAAAGTGAAGAATGAACTCATTAAGACAAACAGAGAACATATTCTGGCTCCTTCTATGGTAAAGAGTAAAAAAATATATATCAGGTTTTGTTCCCATCCAAAAATAATATCCATGGCTAAATATAGGAAAAGAAAAGGACTTTCGAGATACAATCCAAACTCAAAACCTTTTTTTGTACATATATGGTAATGAAAATGAGAATTAAGGTATGTAATAATTACCCAAAGGCATTCTAATATCCTCATTCATCAAAGAAAATTTTAATGATGCTCTTTGCCTAAGATCAGAAATTAGCATATTTAGAAAGAATTTTTTAACACGACATGAAACAAAAAAGATTTTCTGCCCAACTCCTAGTTAACCAGAAAATTAAATTATTCAGAACACCCTATTTCCTGAGTATCCCAATTATTCATGGTTCTATAACAATTTACTCTGTAATGCTGAATTACTAAATCACATGCATGACTATTAGATTTTTATACCAATAAAAATTTCAAATTCTGAACACTCTTAAAGAAATATAAGAGGCATTACCATAGAGTCCATAGTCTTAAATGGCCAAACCATTTGATATTGTTGTTTTATATATGTGTTCCTATGTACTCACACCGCCATAAATATTTATTAAGTCTCTGCTATATGCAGAGCACTGTGCTGAGAGGCATGAAGGAATCAAGGCCCAGGGAGATTTGTTTTCCGGTTCAATGGCAGAGTCAAAAAGGGCGTATCAAACCTATATATAAAAGCCATAAAACAGGATAGAAATTATAAAAGCCATAGAAGTAGATGTAATAATATAAGCAGTGATAGAAAGGAGAAAATTCGAGCTGGCTAGCATTTAAAGGGGGGGGTTTAGGAGAAGGGGGCTTATATAAGAAGATACAGGGGGCGCTGGGGTGGCTCAGTTGGTTAAGCATCTGACTCTTGATTTCAGCTCAGGTCATGATCTCAGAGTTGTGAGATCAAGCCCCGCAACAGGCTCCGTGCTGGGCATGGAGCCTGCTTAAGATTCTCTCTCTCCCTCTCCCTCTTTCCCTCCCCTTGTCCCCTCACTAAAAAAAAAAAAAGAAGATATGGACTAGATGAACACTCCACACTATGAGAAAGAACAGCTTTTGAATGGGGACTAATGACTGGTTCCATTTGGTTGATGTGCAGGTTACATGGAGGGGGCAAAAGTAGGCATACACTTGGAAATACAGGCTGAGGCCCAATAATGAGTGCTTTAAATGCAAAGTCAAGGCATTTGGAATTTATTCTCTAGCTAATGAGAGTCACCGGAAGTTTTAGAAGAAGAGAAAATAAATCTAGAAGCTTTGCTCAAAAACTTAAGGAGAGAAGGCATCAAAAGGGAGTAACCAAATGGAAGACTATTATAACATCAAAGTCTACATAATCAAATAACTAGTTCTTCAGTTTTGTTCCTTTGGGACACTCTCTCATAATTTCAATGATGCAACTACTGACCAAAACATTTTTAGAATGCCTCCTTTGATGGGAGTCTGGGTGGCTCAGTTGGTTAAGTGTCTGCCTTCAGCTCAGGTCATTCCCAGGGTCCTGGGATGGAGCCCTGTGTTGGGCTCTCTGCTCAGTGGGGAGCCTGCTTCTCCCTCTCTCTCTCTGCAGCTCCCCCTGCTTGTGCTCTCTCTCTCTCTCAAATAAATAAATAAAATTTTAAAAAAAGAATGCCTCTTGGGGCACCTGGGTGGCTCAGTTGGTTAAGCGACTGCCTTCGGCTCAGGTCATGATCCTGGAGTCCCGGGATCGAGTCCCGCATCGGGCTCCCTGCTCGGCAGGGAGTCTGCTTCTCCCTCTGACCCTCCCCCTCTCATGCTCTCTCTCTCCCTCATTCTCTCTCTCAAATAAATAAATAAAATCTTTAAAAAAAAAAAAAAAAGAAAAGAATGCCTCTTTTGAAACCATCTGCAGAGTCCATCATATACCCAACAAACACACAGATCTACTCTGTTGTGCCTCACTTAAAACTAAAAATGATAGTGTTCAGCAAGAGCGACTACTTTGTTCATTCAAATCTGGTTTCAAGTTACTCTACCTCCAAAAAAATCAAATCTAGCCTGAAAGGGTAGATTTTTACTACCTTGGAAAAAATTCTGAAGAAATTTATTCTCTGAAGATAATTCCAAAATGGAATTATACAAAATAATTTTATACTGTAAGCAGTGTAGAGGATGCATCATAGGACTACGTGTATTTGTGCCTTCAATAAACATTTAGCTACTCCTTTGTGACTCCTTTATGGGTACTGAAGTTACAATGGTAAGAAAGACATAGCGTCTTCCCTCAGAACTCAAAATGAAAGGGACAGCCACACAATGACAATACCGTGGAACACTCCAACAGAAGGAAATACTTAGGAGGGACATTTAATTCAGACTCCTTTCTCAAGCCCCAAGTCCTATCTCTCAAAGCTAAAATCAGGGTCAAAGAAAACTAAAGATACCATTGGAAAATGAAGATTTGGTATGCTTTGGGGAAGGGAGGATGCATCTATAACCCCCTCTTTGTTTGTAAAACCTCTGTCTCACTTAAAGCTACCTTGAAAAACAAAACAAAACAAAACAAAACAAACTCCAGGAATAATACTACTCAAAAAGAGTCTATATCTCTTTTTGATTATAATCTGGAAATCCAACTGCTGGACCCTCGGCTACTGTGGCTAAGTTTTTCATGAAAAGTTCCATACTGTTATCATTACCAAAAAAAAATAAGTCAAAAGTTATACATGGATTTTTAACTGTGCGGGGAGTTGCTGTGCCTAATCCCCCACATTGTTCAAGAGTCAACTGCATAGCTACATACGCATAAAACTGAACGAATACACGAAGATCGAAATGAAAAAAAAAAGTCTGTAAATTTCACTAGGATGAGATGATTCAGATTTATAGCTCGGCTGATAATGTGATTTAACCAATAAATGGTCTTATTCGGGGCATTTCACTTCACTGAATGCAATTAGTAAGGCTTCTTCTCAGTAAAATGTTTGTTTTTTTTTTTTTTAAAGATTTTATTTATTTATTTGACAGAGAGAGAGAACACAAGCAGGGGCAGAGGGAGAGGGAGAAGCAGGCTTCCCGCGGAGCAGGGAGCCCGATGCAGGGCTCAATCTCAGGACCCTGGGATCATGACCTGAGCCGAAGGCAGAGGCGTAATGACTGAGCCACCCAGGCGCCCCTCACTAAAATGTTTTATCAAGTCACACACATGAGCCAATTTTCTTGTATGAAGAAAAAAGGAAGATTATAATTGTGAGTCATGCTGTTCTGCCTGTTTCCTTTCATAAAACCAACAGAGAATTAGTCACCTTTCTTCGGACAGCAAGGATAGAACAATGTCAGCAGGAAGAATAGCAAAGCACAAAACTTTTAGTCACTTAATGGAATCAGGGAACTACAGATAAACTCCCTACTATGCAAACTTTATAGCCACCTGTCCTTTGGTGACTCCATTTTTTTTTTTCTGATAATTAAATACCCAAAGTTTAATATTTATTTGGAAAATTTTCTCATTACCTGATTTATTAGACTGCACCATTTTTTCGTCCCCAACCTTGTTCTTCCCCACACATATACACATAATATGACCCAATGTTGTCCATGATGGTTTGACTCTCCTTCTACGTAAGTTCCTATTCTGGGAATGCAACCCAAGCATCAGGGCTGGCTATCACAGAATGGAAATAAGGAAATTATGATGATTTATAATCCTAGAAACTCAGAACATTCATCAAGAGTTGCCCTAATCTCCTAAAATTTGCCATGAGACCATTGGCAGAATGGGAGGTTTGGGAAACCACTGTTTTCAAGATGGGACAATTATTTTTAAAAGATCTAATTTATTTATTTGAGAGAGAGAGAGCACAAGCAGGGTGAGGGGCAAAGGGAAAAGCAGACTTCTCGCTGAGCAGGGAGCCCAATGTGGGGCTCAATCCCCAGACTTGGGATCATGACCTGAGCAGAAGTCAGATGCTTAACCGACTGAGCCACCCAGGCGCCCAAGAAGGGACAATTTTTGTAACTGAAAACTTATCTAAGATGAGTTGGTTATTCTAATGACCCAGATCACCTTAGACCTGAAAACTTAAAAGCCAACAAATAAGAATTTTTCCTTACTTTAACACATATTTTAAGGTCCAAAAGCAAACTCTTTTGGATGGATTAACATGTTTACCATAGTACTTAGAAATCAGAGACTTGGGGCGCCTGGGTGGCTCAGTTGGCTAAGCGACTGCCTTCGGCTCAGGTCATGATCCTGGAGTCCCAGGATCCAGTCCCGCATCAGGCTCCCTGCTCAGCGGGGAGTCTGCTTCTCCCTCTGACCCTCCCCCCTCTTATGCTCTCTCTATCTCATTCTCTCTCTCAAATAAATAAATAAAATCTTTAAAAAAAAAAAAAAGAAATCAGAGACTCAAGAAAGAAATGTTAAATAAAAATGAATTTAAATAAAAATAGTAGTTTTAAACTCTTAAAAGAAGTATACTTTTTATATTTTCACTATCTGATACTATCCATATTCTAAATATATATATTTATTTTAAAATCTTTTTTAAAATCTAAGGAAAAGACTGATAACACCTGATCTCTAGCATAGTATCTTGTGCTTGAGTGGCCTACTAAATAAACAAATGCCATTTTCTCCTAGTACAGGCCATTAAAGTAAATCAGGTATTGACTTCTCAGCTGCACTCAATCTTTCAGCCAACCAACATATCTGATAAATACTGCCTCGGGGTACTACATAGTACCCATGTCACCCAGTTTTTACCTTGTACGTGTAGGTCCCTTGAGAACAACTAAGAAAGTTTGCTTTCAGATATCAAGGGGTGAGGTATCTTTTTAAAATATTTGCCAACTAAAGATGACAAGTAATTTTAAAAGATACCAGGTTTAAGTTCAGAGGACCTTTGTGTCAGAGTGGTCTCTGAGCCTCAGTTTATAGATGTATTAAATTATGAGAATTCCACCCCCCCCAAGCCTCCCACCCCCACCTAATTTGCAGGATATCAAACAAAGGGACTCTAATTTGTGGCCTATAAATCTTCCTTAAGGGCCTTCAGAGAGCTCAGGGTTCAGGGAAGGAAACAGAAACTACCCTGAGAGGGGAATGAGGGAGTATCAAGGCTTTTCTTAAAACACAGCTTCTCTGATTTCATCTATTTTACATAATGAGCCTCCGGGTCAGATTTACTATAAAGAAACTCCTCTATAGCTTAAAAATATGTTTTAAAGGCACAACAGTACATCAATATACAATCATTATTAATTCTGTATCAACTGAAAATTTCATATGATTACAAATAGCAATGAAAGCATTAAATTTATAAATCACATCTTTCAGAAACCCAACTCCTTTTGTATGTATCTATCCCATCCATTCTCATAAAATCTACTATTAGCCTAAGTGGTTGCTTATGACTATCTCAGGAATGGGAAAATTAAGGCATCCATCTAAGATTAGTGACAAAGCCAGAAATTACAATTTTATTCCCAGTCCTGTTAGCTCCTCTTAAGTCTTGAAATCTAAATATTGTTCTACATACTTAAAATGATTAATTCATATCATTCATATTCTTCCCCCTTTCATACTCTTAACCTATCATAAAAAGGAAATTTAGAGAAAGAACTGTTTGGCATCAGGCCATTTTCTAAATTTTACAGCAATATATTTAAACACCGTGAAAACCTTTTGGGTGTCAGATTGCTCCCATGTAATACAAGGTAACAAATTTTTGTTTCTATATTTTTTCCCCATACCCAGAAGAAAAAAAATATTTCTCAGCTGCTCTGTTTGAGAAATATTTTTTTCTCAATAATAGCCTCAATAATTGAGGCTTAAGAGCCTCAATTATGCATTCCAATCTTCCTAAGCATTATACTTTATTTTCCACTTCTCTGCTCACCAAGTTTTATTCTATTCAGTGCCCAGTTGGAAGGCCACCTCTACCATGAAGATTTCTTCCATCAAAAGTGAACTTCTCCTGTAAGGACATCATGGGTAACACACTCATTTGCTATTATATGCTGTCCCGTGTTATTTCTTGCTGCTTTGCTTTTATAGGTGTTGCTTCCCTAAGCATCCCAAATATGCCATTGATCTTCGAATCCCCAGTAATTAGAAGAGTGCCTACACATAATGTACGGCCAGTAATAATATGCTAAGTTTTAAATAGTTTTTCCCTATGGCTTTGAATTTATTGCACAACCTCATGAAAAAAATTTAAACAAACACACCCTCTTTCCCACTTCAACAAATTGTTTTCTTTTTTCTACATATCCTACCAAACTTCGATGGACATTCAACAAATATAGGAGCACCTCTTCTGTGCCAGGTATCAGATTAAGCACTGAAGAACGAGGTGAACCAAAGAGGTATAGCACCAATCCTCAGTGAACTTACACTCTGGTGAAGAAAGTAGGAAAAAATTAAAAAGCAAATAAAATAATTGGGGGAAGTATTAAGTGTTTTGAAATAAATAGACAAAAGACCGAGGCACTTTCAAATACATTTGTAACACAACTGAAAATACTATGGGAAGTCAGGACAGGCCTCTGAGTGGCCTATAAAATAAGGTGCTGGAGGGAGGTAGGGGTGTTTTTGTTCTTGTTTCTGTTTTCATTTTCCATAAGCATAGTGTTTGCATAGTTTTAATCTTGAGTAGCTTCAAATTTATATGACTTTTTTCCCCCTTAGGAGTCTTGCTAACTCTGGATTTTAAAAATCAGGCTATAAAAATAATAATAATAATACATTACTGAACCTATATATGAGCACCTCTAATACTAATTTGGGGATAGAAGAAAGAACTCCCACAGCTTCAAATTTCTTAGGAATCTGCCACCCCTCACCCATGACCTTTACTTGGGAGGAGTGACTTCCAGAATATAGCGGGTGCATGTCGCCATCCAGGCAGAAAGCAGGCTCCAAAAGGGGATGTGGTAATGACTTGTCAGGGCACCAAATTTTTCATAAGGCACCAATGACTTCAAAGGATAAAAGATGGTGGCATTTGAAAAGGTCAGGTTGTCGAGGAGGTACAATTGACAAGCCCCTGGTTTCCCTGTCTGGGGTTCACTCTAATGAACTCCATTAGCATCATGGGCTCAGAAGTTCTTTGTTTATAAGGAAAAAAAGCTTCAACTCCTGGTCGATGCTGCGTCCCGCAGTCCACGGGCCTGGCACTGTATGCGGCGCACGGCAGCGGCTCAGCCCCAGCTCCACCCTCAACCCAGTCTACTTTCCCGCGGTCCCGCCCTGCTCCCCGCACCACCGCAGACCTGACGGCCGCCCAGCCCCGCCAACTCCGACGCCCTCCGCTGGGCGCGGTCCTCCGCAGCCAGCCGACCCACCTGGAGACCCCCGCCGCCTGCGTCACGGCTGCCGGCTCAAGCTACCCAGAACTTCCGCCTCGGTCTCCCTGGTTACCGCGTTACCTCCGTACCCATAGCAACCAGAACGCTAAGTCTTGCCCCTGTTGACCAGCAGAGGGCACAAAGGAGCCTGCCTAGAGGGGGAAGAGGGGCGAGGAGCAGAAAAGAGAGGAGAGGGAGGAGAAGGGGGAGAGCAGGGACGGGGAGAGAAAGGATCTTCTCAGAAAGGAAAGGACTGGGATACTCCGTAGCTCTGAAGGCTTTCTGCTGGAGGGGTTCCTACCACATTCACAGCAATATTCTAAAAGTTTTGTCTGTAATATTTAATTCATCCTCATAATGGCCCAATTTATGTCTGAGAAAATTAAGGCACAGAAAGTTTGAATAATGACTCAAAATTACAAAGCCAAGCAAATGGCAAACCCAAGAAGAATTAACCCAAGCAATTAAGAACTCCCACAGGTATGCTCTGTTCAATCGTTTATCAAAGGTCACAATAGGTAAAATTAACACTGGAATCCAGGTCTTAAGAACCCTCTTTTCTTTGTACCAAATATATGACCCATGGATATGTGTGAATCTAATATATATATATTAGAGAGAGAGAGGGAGAAATAATCAACCCATGCTTCTCAAACATTTCTGTTCCAAACAGTCAACTGTGGTGAACTTATTTTTTGCTTCCTAAATATGCTGTAGTGTGCTTTTTTTTTTAAATCTGTTTTTATATGCTTCAAGTAGGATGTGTGGTTTGTTCTTCAGTCAGGTGGTTTAAAAATGTCTATGCTTATCCACATTGTTATCTATCTTGTTACAGACTAATAATCTCAACTATTATGGTTAAGATACTAACCTTTGCACCATTGTTTTCCACATTAATGTACCTGTCAGTACTCATTAAAGAACACATTTAATGTTTTCCCCTGACAGGTTCAGTTGTATAACACTTAACTAGCATAGATAAGAACAGACAATGATAGTCTTATGGCTATGATTCTGGACTTTGAAATGAAGGCAGACCTGAGTCTGAGTCCTGGTCCCACCACAACTTACCTATCGCGCAACCCTGAATGAGACATAAAATCCATTTAATTGGTTAAATGAGATAATAATACACTTAGTCCATACATGGTCTAGCATGGAAGCGTAAATGAAACGATACATATTAAGTCTTTAGCACTAAGCCAGGCCCATAGTTGGTGCTTAATAAATGGTAAAAATAAAAAATGGTGTCAGTGCTGTACAGTGATTGGTATCTAAGTGCTCGTGGTGTAAATTCAACCAAGTCCTTCCTTTAAATGTAGTACAATGACAAGTGTCAAATGGACATGCAATACTTTGAGAATTCTCTTATGCAGGACTGTTTTCCAGACATGCTCTTCAAATTACCAGGCAAGGTATTTTCAGTGTGTATCCATTCATTCATTTATTCAATGAATATTTATTGAAAGTCCACTCTTCTACAGCTTGAAAATACTGCAGTGAAGAAAACATAGCCCTTCCTGTTAGCAAACATATTTTAATAGGGGCAGAAAGACAATAAACATATAAATATGTTAGGTATTTTAAAAAAAATAAAGCAGAAAAAAGAAATGGAAAATAATTAAGAGTTCAAATTTAGGCTAGATAGTCAGGAAAGTCCCAAAATGCAGGGAGAGATGAAGGCATGGGCAATTAGGGCCAGGAACATTCCAGACAGAGGGAGGAGTAAACAAACTTCAGTTCAGGCCCAATCAGTAGTATTTTGCATAAAACCTCTGATTACTTCTGTACAGCACATTTTTACTTGCAAAAGCATTTTTAAAATGCACTTACTAGTGCAATAGTAAAATTAAACTCATAAAAATAATGTAAAAAATATTCTGGCACTTTTTTAAAGCATTAAAAGGACATTACCTTAGTTATACTTAGAGAAATAGCTTAGCTTATACACAGTTACGCAAAACAAAGCAGAGCCAAAAAATAAGCCCGTGCCAAGTTACATAGTAAAATGAAAAATATGAAGAGCTTGCCTTTCAGAACCATGATTAGTGACAAAATGAAATGAAACATGTAAAAACAATGACACCTCTAGAGATAGGATTTCCTCTCTGCTAAAGCAGAGTGCATTTAACTGACACCAGCAATTCTGCAAATAGTTTACCACGTCTATATCGGGAGCACAGTATTCCTGAGGGTTTTTGCAAATTCATGCTTCATTGTGCCAGTATGAAGACAAGATTGGAATGCAAGTTTTCCGAACTAGGGATGTTCAATGTAGAGATAAAAATTACCCACATCGAAGAAACTGAGAACACAGACTTACTGAATTCAAAGGATAGCTACAAGGTCATGCTTAAAAAGATTCTCTCTCTCCCTCTCCCTCCCCCCACCCCCCCCCCCTGTGTGCGACACACACACACACACACACACACACACACACACACACTTGCATTAAGCAAGCCCCACTCATTAAGTAACCTTCTTTTGTACTTGGTAGGCTGCTGCCTACAAGAAAATTGCACAGGCCTCGGGACTTTCTGGTCACTCACAGGTGATAAAAGTTCTTAGATGAGTAATAAAAATGTCCAGTTCCATATCATTGTCAAAACTTTGCGTGTGGTTTAGTATTAAGTATTTTCCCCTTCGCAGTGGTTGGGCCTTCTGAATGAGGGAGGCCTGAAGTCAAAGACCTGTGAAAAGAGACTTGTGTTACCATTTCTCATCATCCATGCTTGCTTCAGTCTTATTAATTGCCTACATTGAAATCCCAGAAAAGGAGAAGGATTAAAGCAGAAAAGTCCTAACTGGACTGGTACTGAGCCTGCCAGGTGTTTAGAGCAGGCCAGTCGCCAGACACACCCCCCTCCCCACACTGAGGACGTCTACCTACATTCCTCTAGCTGCAGGTGATGCCTTCTCCTAACACCTTTGCTTACTGGGCCACTAGGCATCAAGTGATTATTCTTGCTTCTCTCTGTGGGGTCTCAGTGATCCTCCTGGACAGAATTTTAAGTGACCCATTTTCTCTTACATTTTCGCACATCCCATGTCTGACCTCCAGGAAATCCTCTCGCATACATTGTCCTGTCACCCTGTGGGTGTGTCAGACAGCCAACGTAATCACCTCTCTCCAGCTCCTACACCAGCAGCCCCCCAGCTTAACAGCTGCGCTTATGACTCCCCAGATGGAAGTCAAATACCAGTCTGCTGCATCCCCAGTTGCAGGGACCCCACTGATATATGTCTCACCAGGCTTCAAATGACTCAGGGACCGTTTATAGACATTGCCCAAAACTTGGAAATAAGGTAAAGGAATAATTACACATCCTTTCAATGCCCCCCTAACAGCCCACTCAAAGGTCACCTTATTTTCTAGGAAAATATACCTCTGTGTGATTATCATTTACTATTCTGTGCGTTAGGCTATGTAAAGTTACATGTTATTTGGTAGGTTTTTCATCTATAACTTTGCATCTAGATATGCAGGTAAGTTCTATCTTTTAGATAAGATAATGCCAGAGATTGGGGCTTTACTGCCCTGTAATACATCAGCCAGTTTGGTATCTAACCTAGAAATCTTATACTAATATTTTTGGTCAATGTCTGTATATAGTTAGCCTCTCAAAATATTTTGAACCAGCTTTACCATCCTGGTGGTTCCTTTTGTCATGAATTAAGTACACGGTGGAACATATACCTTCTGTATTTATAGACCATCATGTTCTGACCTACTGAGATTATATTTTGATATTACCAGGCCTTCCTCTTTTGAAGGGAGATGGGACACAGCTTACCAGCAACTTTCCAAAAGTACTCTCTCAACCTCCACTCTCCTTTGTAGCTCCTCAAACTCTTTTCTAGGCAGAAGTTGGTGGTCAGTTGAGGACTGAAAAACAAGTTTTCTAACATCTCCACTTCACAAAGCCTGAAATGTAACCTTACTTTGAAACGGAGCCTCTACTTCCTTCATGCCTTGGCAGAAACTGAATATAACATCTTATTACATATGGATGGGATTTTTCAAATTGTCAAGGCTAGCTGAGCTTTAGAGGCAACATAAAATTACAAAAAGATTTCACAAAAACCTAAATTAGTGTGATATAAATATATTGAAGTGGCTTCTGAAGGGCTAAACTTAAAGAAGGAAAAAGAAAAAACTTGTAGTTAGGAGGTGACATTGTCCTTTTATAATTTTTCTCAGCCTTGTAATTTCTGGCTGTCACCAATGACACAGAATTCTTCAGCAAATAAATTTCCATAACACAAGGAAATTATTACTGATGTTTCACAAGTAGAGGAAAATCATCAGGGCATATGATAAATTTCTGCTTCCTGCTGTGTGCGGTTCTTTCCCAGTTGAGAAATAAATGTACAGGCTTGTCGGACGGGCACAACTTCATTTAATCCGCGCCTACTCAACACCTGCTCTATCCCAGGCACTGCCCTAATGGATACAGAAGGACAAAGGCTGCACCTCTGCCCTTGAGGAACCCACTGTCTATTGAGGGATGTGAGAGTTTACAAATAATTGATATGCTATACAGCAAGTACCGTATTCACCATGCCACAAACATGTCCTGTTTGTGGCATGGCCAGAATTTCTGGGTCTTTCAAATACAGTATATATGGCCCAGAGATACGGATAAAAAACAGTGCTGTGGTCAAATTTAAAAGCATCTCAGATAAGACACTACGCCGTTCACAATGGAAACCCCAAAATTGTTTTTAAGACAGAAAATAACCATCTCAGTATGCATATAACAGCATCTTTCAACTCTGGTGGCAATGTGAGGGTAGAGCAAAAGGAGAAGATGAAGACAAAGGGACAATTTTGAAATACAGTTACATTAGTCAACGATAGAAATGGTGAGTCTGGAACAAATCAATGTGGAGGTCACAGGTCAAGTGAGATAAATTCAAGAGGATTTCTTGAACTCCAACAGCACTTGGAGACTGAAGACAGGTGCTTGTCGGGGAATAAGGAACAGTTCACGGACAGTGGGGACCAAGGTGGTGAAGAAAGTAATTCAGTTTTGAAGGTTTTACTTCTGAGAAAGCAATAAGAAGTAATATAAAAAAAGGTAAATATAGGTCTAATTATTGGGACAGTGATGGGGGCTGATCACACATATTAGGGTGTCATCAGCATGTAGAGAGTAACCAAAGATAAAGGAAGAGTTTACATGCAATTCACGTAAACAGGTCCAGAGGAAGTGAAGCTAGAACCTGTGATGAGGGGCTTAGAAAGATACTTTATTTGAACCTAACATTATTTTCTTTCATTTTCTTACTACACCTTCTAATATGAGGTTAATATTCCTTGGTTCCATCCAGGGATTGATAAACAACCATGGTGAACACCGACAATCTGCTACTCATCCCCCTCCATCTTCCTGGCAGCCATCTGTGAGCCTTGGCAGTCATGTTTTCCCGCACAACCCAACCCACTCTTCTAATGGTTTATTGGACAGGAGACCAAACTAGACCAGTTAGATTCTCTCTTGCAAGAGTGTGGAATTGAGTCTGAGAGAGAGAGAGACTTAGGGTCACAATGTTTTGTCATTTGGACCACAGGAAGAAAAAAAGGAAGATAAGACAGAAGGAAAAAAAAAAAAAAAAAGGAAAGGAGGAGATCATCTGGAGGCTTTCCTTTTCCTGAAGACTAGCTACAGCCTAGCCCTTGGGTTTCAAGATACACCCCTGTATCCTTAAAATAAATTCTCCTTTGTAACTTAAGCTAACGTGGCTGGGTTTTGGTTGTTCAGAACAAAGAAATTTGACTGAAATGACTGCCAGAAGAATTGTAATATAAAGTAACTTCCTTTAAACGGCAAGTCCAAAGTGTATATTCCCAGAGAATTCTTTTAAACAGCAGTAGAATATTAATCTATGTCTCTCATAATTTTAAATTAATATTCCTACATATGCAAAATAGGAAAGTATGCAAAAAAATGGCATTCTTTTGAACCCATTCTCTCAAAAAATGCTAAAATCTCTTGTTTGTTTTTTAATCAGTTTAATTTCTTAGTTTATTTGCTTTAAGTTTAGCTGTACCAGTTTTGCTAGCAGACATTTATAATTGATGTAGCTTTAGGGAAAAGCTAATCTTAAAAAGAAAAAAGCTGGCATTTCAGAGAAAAAAGTCATTCATTTCTGATCCTTGCCAAGTTTTAATAAGTGTATCCTACTGTCTTCTTAAGATTTATGCACTGTTAGCTGTACTTCATTTGGAAAATTTGCATTTTTCTCTTATGCACTCAAGCTGGGAGGCACAAAACAAGAGTTACAAGGTTTGTTTGACATGAGATGTCTAACAGTAATTTTCTTTCATCAACTTTATTCTCCTACAGTTCTGATCCCCAAGGGCAGATTTTTCATCAGATTTTGTGAAACATTTTATAACAACCTTACCTTTGCAGAAGTTGCTTCCAAAACACTCCAGAGGAGCTGTCACAACTCTCCCCACTATACAACAAACTAGACTTACTATTCTTATGCCCACTTTGAGTTAACATGATCTACGCACCCATCTTCCCATTAACTCAGAAAACCATATGCGTCTAATGTAGTTAGCTTCTGTGAAACTTTGGACAATCACCAAATACTCATGGAGGACCTACTACGTAACAGGTACTTTGATAGATAATGGCTACAAACATAAACAAGACAGAGTGGTATTCTGTCTTTGCAGGAAAAAAAAAAATAGTCTAGATGGGAGATACAGAGAAGAATTCAGAATAACAACTTCTAAAACAGTGTGAGAGCATGATATTATGGGAGTGCAGAGGAAGAACACTAGCCCAACAGTTGAGGCTCAAGAAAGGCTTCTTAGCACAAGTGATGTCCTATCTAGGTTTGGCCCAGATGGTTGAGTAGGAGCTCCAGACTGGTTTTGGTGGGGTGGGTGAAATTAGGGAATTTTCTGGGTAGAACAAAAAAGAATATGCAAAATTCCCCACAGTGAGTTAAAATATGGTATGTTTAAAGAATCTAAAAATTTCCAGCATTACTGAAACATGAAAAGGGCTTGGGAGAAGTAGGTAAGGGGGAAGAAAGAAGAGGGAGTCATGCTCTGGTAAAAAGGAGACTAAGGTTATTGCTGCAGTCTATGAGATACTGGTGGCCTAGGCCTTGATCTTGATGAAATATTAAAGGAAAGTGAAAAAATCCAATATTTATATTGAAAAACTCATCAGTGGACTTGGAATTGATTAGAGGAGAGGCTGAGAATCAAAGGATGATCCCCGGTATTTATGGAACTGAAGATAAAAGGTTTGCATTTATGCTCATGAGATAGTGGTCTGTAGTTTTCTTACAGTGCTTTTGTCTAGTTTTGGTATCAGGGTAATGCTGGCCTCATAGAATGGATCAGGAAGTACGCCCTCTGCTTCTGTCTTCTGAAAAAGATCATACAGGAGTGGTACAATTTCTTCCTTCAGTGTTTGGTGGAATTCACCAGTGAATTTATTTGGGCCTGGTACTTTCTGTTTTTGAAGGTTATTAGTTATTGATTCAATTTATTTAACATATACAGACCTATTCACATAGTCTATTTCTTCTTATACGTTTTAGCACATTGTATCTTTCAAGGGATTAGTCTATTTCATCTAGGTTATAAAATTTGTGGGCCTAGAGTTGTTCATAGTATTCACAGATTATTCTCTTAATGTCCAATAGATCTTAAGTGATCCTCCCCTCTTTCATTTCTAACATTAGTAATCTGTATCCTCTCTCTCTTTTCCTTAGGTAGCCTGGGTAGAGAATTACCAATGTTGTTGATCATTTCAAAGAACCAGCAATTGGTTTTATTGATTTCCTGTGTTCAATTTCATTGATTCCTGCTCTCTTATTATTTCTTTTCTTATGCTTACTTTGGATTTAATTTGATCTTATTTTTCTAGTTTCCTAAGGTGGAAACCTAGATGACTGATTTTAGATCTGTCTTTTTTTCTAAGGTATACATTCAGTGTTATAAATTTCCCCCAAAGCACTGCTGCATCCCACAAATATTGATAAGTTGTGTCTTCTTTTTCATTTAGTTCAAAATATTTTTTTTTCATTTATCTTGGGATTTCTTTTTTGACCCATGTGCCATTTGAAAGAGTGTTGTTTAATCTCCAAGTATTGGGGGATTTTTTTTAACTATCATTCTTTATTGATTTTTAGTTCCACTGTGATCTGAGAGCAGACATTGTATGATTTCTATTCTTTCAAATTTGTTAATGTGTGTTTTATGGCCTAGAATGTAGTCTATCTCGGTGAAAATTCCATGTGATTTTAGAAGGATGTGCATTCTGTTGTTGTTGGATAAAGTAGTCAATAGATGTCCTTTATATCCAGTTGATTGATGGTGTTGATAAGTTCAATTATGTCCTAATTGATTTTCTGCCTGCTGGATCTGTCCATTTCTGATAGAGGAGTGTTGAAATCCCTAGCTAATAGTGGATTCATGTATTTTGACTTACAGTTCTACCAGTATTTGCCTCACCTAATTTGTCACTCTGTTGTTAGGCACATAAATGTTAAGAGTTACATCTTCTTGGAGAATTAACCCCTTTATCATTACATAATGCCCCTCTTTAGTCCTGACTCCTTTCCTTGCTCTGAAGTCAGCTCTGTCTGAATTTAATACTACTGCTTTCCTTTGAGTAATGTTAGCATGTTTTGTATTTCTCCATTTACTTTTAATCTGTATGTGTCTTTACATTCAAAGTGGGTTTCTTTTAGACAACATTTAGTTGGGCTTTGTTTTTCTTTTTTTCTTTTAAGTTTTTATTTTAATTCCAGTTAGTTAACATACAATGTAATGTTAGTTTCAGGTATACAATGTAATGATTCAACACTTCCATACAACACTTGGTGCTCATCATAATAAGTGCCCTCTTTAATCTCCATCAACTATTTAACCCATCATCCCACCTACCTACCCTCTGGTAACCATCAGTTTGTTTTCTATCATTAAGAGTCTGTTTCTTGGTTTGCCTTCCTCTTTTTCTCCCCCCCTTTGTTCATTTGCTGTGTTTCTTAAATTCTGCATGTGAGTGATATCATATAGTACTTGTCTTCTCTGACTTACTTATTTCACTTAGCATAATACCGTCTAGCTCCATCCTTATCATTGCATATGGCAAGATTTCATTATTTTTATGGCTGAGTAATAGTCCATTATATATATGATATATATCATATGTATATCATATATATAATACATATATACACACACACCATATTTTTATGGCTGAGTAATATTCCATTGTGTGTGTGTATACACACACACACACACACACACACACACACACACACACACACATATATATATATATATATATATATACCACATCTTCCTTATCCATTTATCAGTTGATGGACACTTGCGCTGTTTCCATAATTTGGCTATTGTAGAGAATGCTGCTATAAACATTAGGGTGCATGTATTCTTTTGAATTAGTATTTTTGTATTCTTTGGGTAAATACCTAGTAGTGCAATTGCTGGATCTTAGGGCAGTTCTATTTTTAACTTTTTGAGGAACCTCCATACTGTTTTCCAGAATGGCTACAACAATTTGCATTCCCACCAACAGAGCAAGAGAGTTAGGTCATTAATTTGTTACTCTGCTTCTTTCAGCCTGGTGTTCATTGCGTTAAGCCTGTTTCCAGTATCATTTATTGCATTCTTCATCTCTCATTGATTCTTTCTTAACTATTTTATCTCTATGGTAAGGATCTCACTGATTTCTTCTTTCCTTAAGCCCAGTGAGTACCCTTATGATTGTTGCTTTAAAATTCTCCATCAGTCATGTTACTTATACTTATTTCACTTAGATCTCTAGCAGTGGCCTTATCTTGTTCTTTCATTTGGGTTAAATTACTCCATCTTTGCATTTTGTCTAAGTCTCTGCTTTCTTCCACGTATTAGAAAAGCCTGTTGTGTTTCCTGCTCCTTCTTTGATATGGTCTCTTCTCTCCCTTCAGTTGTGGAATTTGTTCTATCAGTCTCCAAGTAGATTTCTGAGGCATCTAGGAGGATTTGATAATTATCTAGTTGTGTTCATGGGATGGGGCAAGCCTAGGGTCCTCCGTGTCTGCCATCATCCTCTCTCCCCAGGTTTTGTTTTTCAATCCTCTCTAACACTCTGTCTTTTAAATGGTACATTTAGGCCACTGACATTCAAAGTGATTATTAATATGGTTGGATTAATATCTATAACATTTGGTACTTCTTAAAATTTGTTACTCTTGTTCTTTACTCTTATTTTTGTTTTCCACTTTGTTTTTGCTTTTTGTAGTGTTAATTGAGCATTTTTTATGATTCCATTTTCTCTCCTTTCTTAGCTTATCAGCTATACATTTTTAAAAATGTTTTTTAGGGGCGCCTGGGTGGCTCAGTCGTTAAGCATCTGCCTTCTGCTCAGGTCATGATCCCAGGGTCCTGGGATCGAGCCCCGCATTGGGCTCCCTGCTCTGTGGGGAAACCTGCTTCTCCCTCTTCCACTCCCCCTGCTTGTGTTCCCTCTCTCGCTGTCTCTCTCTCTGTCAAATAAATAAATAAAATCTTAAAAAAAAAATTAAAAAAAATAAAAATAAAAATGTTTTTTAGTATTTGTCCTAGTGTTTGTAGTACACAGTTACAGCTCATCCCAGTCCACTTTCAAAAAACACTGTACCATTTGAAGGGTAGTATGAGTACTTCATAATAACAATCATAATTCTTCTCTCACTTTCATGGTACCATTGCTGTCATTCATTTCATTTATATATAAGCATATATATATATATATACACACACATATATTCTACATATAAGCATACATATACTATAAATAAATTTGCAAAGTTAAATGCTTGCTTTTCACTGTTAAATCATTGCTTTTATCATTTTGAACAAACTGTTATCTGTTAAATCAATTAAGAATAAGAAAAATAAAAACAAAAGTTTTTCTTTTACCACCACTTATTCCTTCTCCTATGTTCTTTTTTTACGTAAATCAGTTTCCTGCCTGTATCATTTTCCTCCCCTCTAAATAATTTTTTTAACATTTCTTTCAAGACAAGCCTGCTAGAAACAAATTCCCCAATTTTTGTTTGTCTGAAAAATTCTTTATTTCTCCCTCCTTCTTGAAAGATAATTCTAGGTAAACTCTTTTTTTTTTAAGAATATGGTTCTTTCCATAGGCTTTTTTTTTATTAGTTTCAAGTTTTTATTTAAATTCCAGTTAGTTAACATATAGTGTCATATTAGTTTCAGGAGTAGAATTTAGTGATCCATCAGTTACATATAACACCCAGTGCTCATCACAAGTAGGCAAACTCTTAAGAATTCTAAGTTGGTGGGATTTTTTTTCTCAACACTTAACTATTTTCTCTCTTCTAGCTTGCATAGTTTCTAAGGAGAAATCAATATAATTCTTGTCTTTGCTTGTCTCTAGGTAAGGTGTTTCTCCCTGTGCCTTGTTTTAAGTTTTTTTTTTTTTTATCTTTGATTTCTGTAATTTGAGAATGATATACCTAGGTATAGTTGTTGGCATATACTCTGCTTGGCATTCTCTGAGCTTCCTAGACTTGTAGTTTGGTGTCTGACATTAATTTGGGGAAATTCTCAGTCATTGTTGTTCCAAATATTTCTTCTGTCCCTCTCTCTCTTTCTGCACGTTCTGTTATTTCCATTACATGTATCTTGCACCTCCACAGCACCTGGATATTCTGTTCTGTTTTTTGTTTTTTTTTTCAGTCTTTTGCCCATTTGTTTTTCAACTTTAGAGGTTTCTATTGAGATAGTCTCATGCTCAGAGATTCTTTTCTCAGCTTTATGCAGTCCACTAATAAGCCCATCAAAGGCATCCTTCACTTCTGCTACGGAATTTTTGATTCCTAGCATTTCTTTTTGGTTCTTTCTTAGAATGTCTGCTGCTCTGCTTACGTTGCCCATCTGTTCTTGCATGATGTCTATTTTATCCATTAAAGCCTTTAGTATATTAATCACAGTTGTTTCAAGTTACCAATCTGATCATTCCAAAACATGCCTGCCATATCTGAGTCTGGTTCTGATATTTGCTTTGTCTCTTAGAGCTATGTTTTTTGCCTTTTAGTATCTTGTAACTTTTTTCCTTGATAGCTGGACATGAGCCACTGGGTAAAAGGAATTGCTGTAAGGCCTTTAGTGATGTGGTGGAAAGTGTTGGAGGAGGGGAAACATTCAAGTCCTATAATTAGATTTCAGTCCTTTATTGAGCCTGTGCCTCAAACTTTGAACTTCCTATATGTTTCTCAGTTGTTCTAGCTCCCCTTGAAGTGGGATGAGATGACTAAAGGGGTATTTCCCTTCCCCCAAGTCAGCAGGTTAGACTCTGGTTAAATAATTTCTCCTGCAGGTAGACCTTCTTAAGAAGAACAGAATGCTCTTGTGTATTTTTTTAAAAATTTTCCCCTCCCCCTACTGGAAGCATGAGGGAATTTTCCTCCAATATTCACTGTGAGAAGCCGGTAGAATTTCAAGAGGCAAAATTCACAAAAGTGCGTCATCCTTCCAATAACTGTGGGTGGATAACTGGGGGGGGGTCCCCCTCGAATTTTTAACTCCGAGTTAAACTCCACCTCCAACAATTCCTCAATTACAGTTCAAGTTTCCTGACCCTCATACTGGTCCCCAAGGAAGTTTCTGTTCCAGTAAGTTGTGATCCTCTGTATTTGCCTAGAGATGTTTACAGTTTAGAGGCAGTGTTTTCCCTGTGAGGATACTTTTCCTATAGAGCTAAGGAGCATTGTTGATTTTTCAGTTTGTTCAGCTTTTTACTTGTTAGGACTGAATGGTGACTCCCAAGCTCCAGATCAGAAACTAGAATCCTCCTTGTTTTTTCAATAATTGATTGGTGAAAATCATCTCTTAAATTTACGTTTACTCATAGTGAGTTTGAGCATTTTTTAATGGCCATTTGTATTTCTATTTCTGAGAACTGTTTCTTTTCAATATGATTAACTTTCAATTATTACCATTTAGTTTCTAATGCAAATAAGACTATCTTTCTTTTACCCAACTTTATTGGGGTATATACAATGTACCTACAATAAATTATACACATTTTAAGTTTATAGTCAATGAATTTTGACACATGTATATACCTGTATAACTACCACTAAACTCAAGATTTGGAAAATACATATCATTCCAAAAAAGCTCCTGTTGGCCTCTTTGCAGTAAACATTCCTAGATAACCACTAATCTGCTTTCTGCTACTATGGAATAATTTTTCCTGTATGGAATAATTTTTCCTGTTCTAGAATTCATTATAAATGTAAACATGCAGTTTGTACTCTTTTGTGTCAGGCTTCTTTACTCAGCATAATGTTTCTGAAAATTTTCTGTTAATGTATGCATCAACAGTTTATTCCCTTTTATTGCTAAGAACTATTCCATTGAATAGATATACCACAATTTATTCATACATTCATCTTTTAATGGACATTTCATTGTGTCTAATTTTTGTCTGTTATGAATAAAGCTGCCTTAAACATTTGTGTGCAAGTATGAGAGTCCCACTTGCCATCACTTCTTTTATGAACATGACCTGGAAATTGCATGTATGGCTTCAGTCTTTATCCAATTAAAAGGAGCTTAGTCATGTGACCACATCTGACTACAAGGGAAGCTGGAAAATAGTCTGTAAGTCGAACACCAAGTGCCTATCTAAAACTCAGGGTTTCTATTACCAGTGGAAGAAAGACAAAATGGAAATGTCAGGGATTGACTTCACGTGAAGGGGAGAAATCAAATCTGGCTTCTGGAGTTTGGGTGGATGTTGGTGCCATTAACTGACTTGACATGCTAAATTTGAGATGTTAGGTGCCCAAGTGGGTAGATGTGTAAACTGTTCACTATACCATTCTGGTATATTTCCATCAAGGATCAAAGCTGGGAATACAAATTTGACAATAGTCGACATATGGTATAATTTAAAGCAATGGGATGGGATGAGATCATGAGGGAGTAAATGTAATATATGGTTTCCTTCCGATGATGCAATGATTTCACAAGCTGTTTTCAGAAACCAAGCTAAGTATAAATATAACTAGCAGAATGCTACTTTGTCTAAAACAAAACATAAAACCTTTTTACCCCTTTTCCCTAATAATACAGTAAACCACTTAGGGATTACATTTCCAAACCTCTCTTAAAGCTGGGCATAGCTATAAGACTAAATTCTTACCATTCAGTGGAATATTAGTGATAGTGTCCCTACCAGTCTGGATGCCCATTTCCAGACTCTTATATTAAAAAAAAAAAATTAACTTCTATCTTATTTAAGCCACTATATGTGATTTTTTTTTTTTAGCAGCTTAAGGCTTAACTGATTCATGAAGCATATCCGATTATTTCTTATGCTCAACTGAACAAATATCCATTGCCACTTATTTTATTCATTTTTTTGATTTTATCAAAATCTTGTTTATTTTTTGGCATTACTTATTTAGGTTTAGTTTACAAAAAAAAGGTTTAGGTTGCTAGGATTTCTAAACTGCTCCAAGAAATAATGATATTATCTTGCAGAATATTAATGAATATTTTCTTCATGTACTAGCAATTCTTTCCAGTCATTGCCTCAATTAATTCTTGATGCTAAAGTTTAAAAAAAAAAAGCTAATATGGTTGTCCTCATTTCACTGAAGAAAACGAAGTAGAGATATTAAATTATTTGCCCATAATAGCAAACCAAGTTAATGGAAAAGGTGGAAGTAAAATGCAATTATCTCACTTCTGTTTTTATTGAACTATTGGATTACAAGGCACAACCAATTAAAAACAGGATACAAGAGCTAAGCAGCATAACCTTTTTATCATGGAGACAGCCCCAAAAAACTGCCCATCGGCATTTTGTAAAATGTTTCTTACTTTTTAAAAATGTATTTTGCTGAAATTTTTCACTATTAAGTTTACATATATAAAGATATATAGATATAGACAAACAGATGAAAATGTGGAAAATATTTTAAATATAGAAAATATATTCACTTCAAGTTTTCTGCACATATCAAAAGCTGTTTGTATATGTATGTATTTTCTTCCAGCCCTGTCTCTAACCATATCACTAGTCATTTAATCTTTACACAATTGTGATCAAATAGAAATTCTGATGACATCTCATATATATATATATATATATATATATATATATATATATATATATGTCTCTCAACACAAGTGAAATTCAACAGAAATCCATTGGGTGGCATTGTACTATAACTTAACATTTCAAAGTGTTTCTCTGCTTTTTCTTTTTAACTTTTCCCCCAGGCTTGATATAGCTTATGGCTAAGCAATATTTGCTATCTGTAGACTTTAAAAATATTTTATTCCCATTGGAAATTGTTTGGAGATTGTTGGCATGAGCATTATTTTCTTTTCTGATTGTATAAATACAAGCCACATACAAATGGACACAATTTAAGATTTAATAATCCTGTCAAAGAATACAGTTGCTTACTTTCCCTAAAATATGCAGACTAATGAGATTAATTAGAAAATAACAATTGACTTGGTAAAAAAAATGCTGCTCTGTCCTTTCATCTCTCAAACTCATGTTGTTTTCTGCCATCAAGAAGAGAAGTAAGCATCTGATATCCCAATTCCTCTGAGACAAAATGCGGTGTGCCCCAAACAAGCAACTCTTCATTAATGTTGATCTATTCTAATAGGTGTTACAGAAAGGTGCCAAAAGTTTGACATATACTTAGGGAACTAGCTCCTTGGAAAAAGATCTACACCTGTATACACAATCAGGTTAAGCTCTCTCCGGCAGTCTGGTCTAAGTATCATAAATATCCCATACATGACCCAATCCTAGAAATTCTGATTTAATCATTCTGAGGTGGACCTCAAGAATCTGTACATTTTATAAGCACCTGCAATGGTGTTCAATTATCCCTCTAATTTCAATTCATCCTCTGAAGGGAGACTTAAAAATTTCTTGCCGACTCATTAGAGCTCATTCCCCAACCCTCTCAAAAGTACACCAATTACTTATGTCATTTAGAAGAATGAAGGCAATATTGTGGTGGGAAAATGATGAGATACGAGGATTTATAGATTGGACTAGATGGGTATTTTCTTGAGCTCATTAGAACTCACTAAAATCAGAGTGCCTAGGTGGTTCAGTGGTTAAGTGGTTTTGGCTCATGTCATAATCTTGGGTCCTGAGATTGAGCCCCACATTGGGCTCCCTGCTCAGTGGGGAGTCTGATCCTTCCTCTCCCTCTGTCCCTCCCCCTTACTCATTCTCTCTCTCTCAAATAAGTAAAACCTTTCCAAAAAAAAAAAAAAGAAATTACTAAAATCCTTTCTTAAGAGGGGATAATGTTCTTGAATATTCCACTTTTGATCTCATGTATTGTATATGATCTTATCAATTTTGGTACTAGCTGGTTTCACTTGCAATACTGGTCTTTTTATGCAGGAATAAAGTAGTGAATTCTCTTCTGCTGGGTTTACAATAAGAACAAGCAGGTAGAAAAATCGGAAAGATAAAAGAACCCTGAGATCAGAATTTGAATCTTAATTCCACATGCAGTAGCTGAGGAAAAAGGGAGCAGGTTCTAAACATCCATGACTTTTACATTTGTAAAATATCAATAATAGTGCTTTAACGACTTTATCAGGTTGTGATGAGGTTCAAAATAGAGCACATAATAAAAATGCTTTGTGAACTGTGAAATGTTTTGAAAATCACAATAACGTTTTTTCTTTCTTTTTTAAAATTAGTTTCAGAGGTAGAATTTAGTGATTCATCAGTTGCATATAATACCCAGTGCTCATTCCATCAAGTATATTCCTTAATGCCCATCACCCAATTATCCCTTCTTCCGACCCACCTTCCCTCCCCCAACCCTCAGTTTGTTCCCCAGAGTTCAGTGTCTATTATGGTTTGCCTCCCTCTCAGTTTCCATCTTATTTTATTTTTCCTTCCCTTCCCCTATGTTCATCTCTTTTGTTTCTTAGATTCCACATATGAGTTTATTTTTCTAATGATCCATTTTCACCTCTAAGTCACCATCCAAATACCACTGGCTATAAACTGTGCACATTAATTGAAGGCTGAGAATCTGTCAGATGCTCACCAATGATCAGTTTAATCAGCGCTGAACACACCCTCTCTGTTTTCAGTGCAATACTAACTCTGATGCAGCCATTAGTGATATGTTCCTTGTGGTCGAGGGGATTACAATAGAATTAGAGAATATTAGAATTCAAAGACACTTTACGGTTGTGTTTCTTGATCATAAGACTCACGTGGGGTACTTGTTAAAAACTCCAATTTCCTGTCCCCCCATCAGATCTACTGACTCAGCATCTCCAAGGGTCCTGAGAATCTGTATTCTATATAAGAAATGCAATGATACTGTTATGATCAGAAGAAACCTGGAAAACTGTTCCTAAGCAAACTTTTTCCCAAACTCCTACATGATGAAAGTATCGCTCAGACAATACCCTTTACCACTGGTTAAGTTCACATTTTTAAAGGGTAATATATTCCATTATTGGTATTTCAATCAATAAAGAATTGGGAAGACAAGATCGCCTACAAGAAATAGCAGCAAACCACTATACGTGGTGAGTTTGGTAATGATACACACGGACACTCTGTGCTGGACACCTTTGCTCAAAGTAATGTTGACAAAGATATACTTAAAATATTAAAGTATCTAATTTCAGGTTACTATTTGGTCTGTATAGCATGACACATCAATGTGCTTCTGTAATAATAAATACCAAGAAGTAGGAAGATTTTTACTTTCTTCTTTGATGACACCATCAATTAACCTATGTGTGGCATTTTTAAAGCACATGCCATGCTCAGGCCAGACACTGTAGACAGGAATAGGAACAATTATAGGTTGCCTTCCTTCATTCACATGTGTCCTTGAGCTTCCTCAGAGCAGGTGCCATGGCTTTTTTCTTTGTGCCCCCTTTGCTCTGGCACAGAGAAAGAGATGCCCTTCCTTCCCCACATCTAGAGTGTAGAAGACTCTGAGTCATTTTAAAAGGATATGAGAGGGCTGAAAGTCAACACGTTGCTTTAGGTGGCCCCCCTTCTCCCTTCTTTCCCACTCAGCACCGGCTGGGCTGAGGAGATGCCAGGGCCTACTCCCTTACGGTGACCCTATCATCCTCTCATCTTTCCTTCACCATGTGACTGCTAAGTCTCGGTATATGGCCTGCCTGAATCTCACTCAGGAAGCAGCCTTAGCGAGCTATCTCATATCAGGGCACACACTTTCTTTCTTTTAAGATTTATTTGTTTATGAGAGAGAGAGAGAGAGAACTAGGGGAGCAGAGGGAGAGAATCTTCAAGCAGGCTCCCCGCTGAGCACAGAGCCCAAGCACCGGGCTGATCCCACAACCTAGGAATCCCATGCTCAACCGACTGAGCCATCCGGGCACCCCAGGGCACCCAATTTCTTTATTCTTCTTTATATCTCTCTTTGATTCTGGCTCATTTTGCCCATACATAGCAGAAGTTACAAATTTGGAAGAACTAACGTCAAAGTATAGAATGAAGAGAGAAACCATGTGGCGCACTTTGGTTTGAGGGTTTGGTTTACTTGGTATAAAAAGAGTCTTCAGCACGGCTCACCCTCACTTACTGGAGTTCTACTTTAAGGCTTGTGTCCAGACCTCAGTTAAAATAAGGTATGCCTTTGTTTTGCTTTACACTTTTATGTCTTACTCAGGAATTACTTGAAGAGGAAGATAGTTGCCATGGCATGATTTCAGAATTCCTTGCTCTCCTGGCAAAATTTCTGCTTAAGGGAGCCCAATCGAATCCATTAAAAAAATATAGTTCCTGAATATATGTAAACTGGTATGGTAATCCTGGGTCTGCCCTCAGATCCATCTTTGTCCTCCATTCTACACTGTCGTACAGTAGAGCTGACTGCAGCAGGATGCATTTCCCTTGCTCTATGTCAGATGCTCCCAACTGTGTTCGATTGTTGAATGTATAAATGAATGACAATGTAAACTAAGTCTGTCTGCATGCTTGTAAGCCAGGGTGATTGAGAGAATCAGGACTACCATGGCACACAACTCCAGGGGACAACATTCACTTTGAAGTATACCTGAATGGCATGTCACAAAACTGTACAGAATGTAGTTTATGTGGCCATTTTCAAGGCATGAGCCAGAAGGCTGTTAGCCCTAGCTGGCAGAGATAGCAATGAAAGGAATAAGAGTTTTAAGGATGATAATCTTACAAGCAGAGTGGAATAGTAAAAAAAACACTAGATTAAAATCACAAAACTGGAATTGTTAATACACAGATGATAGAGGGAAGTCATCACAGTGGGTAAAATCACTGAGTAAGAAAGTATGTATAAAAATTTAACAATGATAAGATTGAACTTGGAGCAAGGCTAATGGCCAGAATAAGCAGGAAAAAAAAAAAAATAAGTAAAAGCAATGCAGAAGTAGGAGAGATGAATCATCTGATGTAATCCTTTGAAAGCCAAGGGAGAAAAAAAGACCAAATGTGTCTAAAAGACAGAGAATGGGGGTCTTCAGATGATGAAAAATGAATGCGGTGCCCAGACAGTAACTGTTAGAGACTGTGGGAACACCATATGCTTGGCTGTGGTTACAAATTGTTTTGCTCTATAAAGTATTATAATTGACATTAGGTTGCATGGGCTTGTGATTGAGAGCAATGACAATATTTGGATTTATCTAAAAGCAACAGTGCTTAAACTTTAGGATACATACGTATCACCTAGGGACTTGTTAGACATGCTGATCCCTAAGATCCAATCCACCTCACAAGATTCTAAGACTTTCATGAGCCTGCTAACTCAGTGCTGTTCCAAGTGTGCTTTGAGGATGACTGTGAGTTTGCAAACTATTTGTTTCCCTCCTGGAAGAAAGAAGTACAGATAATGAGAGTAAGGGACTAGAAACTTTCTCAACAATCTGACACTGATGCAACATCTAAGCCCCATAATTAGTGGACCTGACTCATTGCACAGAACATAGAACAAAATTTCAGTCCTCCAGAGATTAAGAAAAAAAATAAAATAAAAAAGACCTTTCTCCCACATAGTTTAAGAAGCCCTGATCCAGGTAATTCTGATGTAGATAGTCCATAAACCAAATTTTGAAGAAATGGGTTACTAAGTTCCAAGAAAATTTTAATTTGATCACATTTGAAACATATTTTATGTGTATAACAAAGGAGCATTACTTATATATATTTATTTTTATATTAAAATGATATCTAAATGGACTCTTATATAATTTCAAATAAGTAAGTAAAATTGGGGTTCACGAACCCAGAGATTTTTATTACATTTTTATACTCAGATTTGACTTATTATTAAGAAGTAGCAGCTCATTTTGTTTTGCTTTGCTTTGTTGAAACTAGTCGTGAATGCCTGGGCATGTTATAAATATTTATGATTTATGAATAAGAGTGTGCAAATGGTAAAGTTCTTTCAAAATAAACACTATGATGGTGTTACACTAAAGTCTTTAAGTTTTTGTCAATGGAAATAATTGGAAAATAATTATATTAACAATTTTTCTTACCCTTTTCTTCCTAAGAGCAAAGGGTAATGAAAACTGAGATACAGCAAAATTACTTCGGAAATTTAAACTACCACCATTTGTCTCCACTTTTCACAGGATTTAAATAAAATATCACAATAATGTCAGATCTGGTTGTTGTTATTGTAAAGACCAGGGAGAAAGGAACTATGCCCTAGCCTCATATGCTAAACATAACAGTTTAACTTATTTTTTTCTTTCCTGATCATTAAATCCTTGAGTATCTCATTTATAAACATGAAAAACTAGGCTACTGGCTTGCAGAACTGATGAGATATTAGTTAAGCACAGAGATTTCTCAGTGGTAGAAATCTGGCTCCTTTCCATAACCGGCTTCTACTTCTCACTTGTGTTCCCTGGTTTCAATTCCTTTGCATTTTTCAGGTTTTTTTTTTTTTTTTCAGCCACCAGTTGAATTGCTAAATTTCATTTGCTTAAGGAAGAGACTGCTTAGGTTTGCAAAGATGCACAAGTCACCCTATGTGGACTATATGGATGGCTATTTTAAAAGAGCATTTACCAAAAAGAGCTCTTTTTTTTTTATTCTTATGTTAATCCCCATACATTACATCATTAGTTTTAGATGTAGTGTTTCATGATTCATTGTTTGTGCATAACACCCAGTGCTCCATACAGAATGTGCCCTCCTCAATACCCATCACCAGGCTAACCCATCCTCCCACCCCCCTCCCCTCTAGAACTCTCAGTTTTTTACTCCCTATCCCATTACAACAAATGTACACATACACACTTTTCCATGTCATAGGAAAATGATCAAATATCTGTTATTTCCTTACTTTATCTTCCTTGAAACACCACCAAGCCTCATATATTATATTTTATTCCCAAATGTAACATGTCAAAGTGGAGAGCTATGTTGACCAGCAAGAAGTCAGAAGGAAAGAAATGTCCCTGCTTCCAGGAAAACTATTGTTAGTACAGCAGCCAATAAATAAAAGGGAAAGGGAGGGGGGAGCCATTTATGCTGAAAGAAATGCAGACGATGACAAAACTTATAAGGCTAAGAAAAAACAAATCATCTTTAGGAGAACTTTCACTAGAAATGGCTTTGCCTTTCAAGAGGAAAAATGCCCTGCTGAATCAGCAGTGTTTGGTGGTGGTGTGAGGAGGGGGGCGGTGGGAGGGGGAAATCTTATGTGGTTTTCAAAATACTAAACTCAAACTCACTGGAAAAAAAAAATTGTGTTGCATGTAAAATGAGAAGAGTTTAGGCTCAGCAAATTGCAAATTGCAGATGAGGAAAATCCGGCACAGAGGTTGGAGAGAAAAGAAACAAAGTACATTTGGGCTGATAGCATCCTGATGTACAGGAGAAAAAGTTGGTAATGTGCCGATTTCAACCTGGCACTTTGTTTCATGAATGTGCTACAAGAAGGGGAAAAAAATGAATAAGCTCTAATTCTTGTTCAGTCATAGAGCTGTTCATTCAAGCAAGATAGCAGATAATGAATATCTACAGTGAAAAATTGATTTGTGGATTCTCAAATTCTTCATTTTGTTTATGTTTCAGAAATGTATAGATGTGTCAGGATGTCTTACTGTTTTTTTTTTCCTTTTCAATATTTTATCACAGTGAGAAGAAATGACTATAACTGAGAAAGGCAAATTAATTTTTTCTTGAAATGCCAAATATACTATTATCAGTCTACAACAAACATAAAAAAATAAGATTCTCTGAAGAACTGGATAACATAGTCAATAATATGCTTTTACTATGGAAAATAAAAAATCCCCGATCCTTCAGAAAAATATTCGGTCTGGATTTTTATGAGCTTTAAAACTATAGGCCATAAATTGTGATGTGTATGTTGTATTAGCTAGAACATGTTTTCTACACCTAGTGAATTTATTATAAAATATGTACATATCAATTATATGAAGATTTAATGAGCATTTATTATCACGACTGGTTGGTGTTTACTACAAACTCTTCTTTTTTTGTCTAAAGAATTATGATAGCACATGAAAAGGGGTTTAATTTTAGACATCTAATATTTGCAAATTTTGAGGATGTAAGACATTATAAATACATTTTTCTTAAATAGGCAGGGTGTTATCACAGGCCAACTTGATTTCATTCAAAACCTATCTCGGAACAGTTAATTGAGAGCCACTGCTAAACTGATGGAAATGAGCAAATCTCAGATACAAGAAAGAAGTAGTTTACAGAGATAATCCAAGAAAAGGCTAAAGCTGTTGAAAGTTTAATGAAATTGCTACAGCTATTGTTCATTCACTCACTCACTTAATATTTTGCAAATACTTTGTGACAAATATTTTGTTAATACCACACAGTGATAATAATGCCATTTATAGAGTGCCAATTACGTGTCAGGCATTGTACATGGGCAGGTTCAGAAAACTCAAGAAACTAGCTAAAGATTTCCAAACTAACGAAGTACAAACCCGGTCCATGTAAATCTCAGTTCATCTGAAACTGAAGCCAATGTTCTTTCAACCACCTTAAGTTATGTCCTTCTACTATCTTCTATAGCTTGCACTCTGGGGCTGGAGATGAGGACATAATGAAAATTACCATACATTGTGGGAAGTGCTCTTAAAGAAGATCAAGAAAGTCTGACTAAAAAGAGATTGAGCTGGATGTTGAAGCATAAGCTGGAGTTTCCTAGGTAAAGGAAAGGAAGAGAATTTCATCTGACGGGAAAAACAACAAAAAACAAACAAACAACAACAAACCCCAGTATATTCAAGGTCAGGGAAGCTATAGAACATATTGTATATTCAACAAACTTGTATTATGTATCTACTGTAAGGCAAAATCTATACTGTTTATTGGCATTAAATGGATAAACAAAATGTGGCCATAGACTCAAATATTTTATGATCTTATAGAGGGATAAATCCTATAAACAACTAGGAACTCTGAAGAATCACAGCTGATAATATAGGATTGAATATAGGAGTCACAATAGAAGAATTAGTTTCAAATGAGAAGTTCTGCAAAGACTTCTAAGAGGTAACACTTGAATAGAGTCTCAAAAAAATTAAAAGTTCTCTAGGGACTTTCTGCTTACAAGTAGGACATAGAAGACCTTAGCTCCCATGGAAACACCAAAAAATATGGATGATATAAAAATCACACTTCTGTGGGACTATCAAAAACCAGTGGAAACATGAAAGTCTTGATGAACTGATTTCCAGAGACAGGAGTCCTTCATAAGAGAAGAGTGAGTCCTGGATGATTGGATGCAGGAAGAGCAGATGGCTTCTCAAGACCCAGAACTTAACTGGGTGGACACAAAGCCAACTGAGCTACTGGCAATGGTGGAGGCAGATGGGACATTTTGGAGTCTGAAAGCCTATCGATACAATAATTTGCTCAACACAACAAATCTTCTCTACCCCATCCTAAATTTACTGAGAAAAATGGAAGTGAAGGCAGCACTGATAAACTGAAAGAAAATATACCATCCCGTCTGTCCCATCTCCCACATTTTCCCTATGCCTGAAATTGAGGAATCCAAAAGGGAGTACATGAAATCCCACATCAAATCCTGGTAAGAATGAAGGGACTAGCCATTCCTTAGGAAACTGGAGGCTGAGGCTTGCACTAACCAGAAGTGAGCTGCAGCTCAGTCCCAGTCAAATGAACTCTTGCTAAAATGTGAATAATGATCTCCTCACTATAGCCAACAGTTGAGAGAAGAAAAGTTTCTGGAGGGGAAAAAAAATAATATTATTTTTCAATTCTCACCTTTCTGAAAAGTAAAGCATAGAAAAAAAAAAGAAAAGACAAAAAATATACCAAACAGAAGCATTAGTTGACTTGTGGAACAATATCAAGTAGTCAAATATACATGTAATTGGAGTCCCAGAACTATAAGAAAGAGAGAATGGGGCAGGACAGAAAAACCTTACAAAATAATGACTGAAATGTTTCCTCATATGTTTAAAAATACATAAACTAAAAACCCTTGAAGTTCAGTGAATCTCAAATATAATAAATTCATAGAAAGTACACCTAGGCATCTCACTGTCACACCATTGAAAGCCAAATGTAAAGAGAAAAAATTGTAAAAGGAGCCGGAGTAAAATGTGTAACACACACAGAGAACTAACAATCTCATTAAAAGGACTGCAAGGCTGACACAATGGATTGATATCTTTAAGGTACTAAAATAAAACAACCAGAATATAAAATCAGCTTAGAATCCTATAGCTAGCAAAAATAGCCTTCAAAAATGAAGGTGAATCACACACATTTTTAGATAAATAAATGCATAATAAATGAAAGCTGAGAGAATTTCTTGCCATCAGACCTGCACTGCAAGAAATGCTAAAAGAAGTTCTTCAGTCTGAAGAGAAATGATACCATTTGGAAATTCAGATCTGCAGAAAGAATTGAAGAATGTTGAAAATGGGAAATAAAGAGATAAATATGCCTCTATTTTTCCTCCTCTGATTTTTTTTGAAAAACATCTGACTACTTAAAGCAAAAACAACGTATTATGGGATTTATAAAATGTAATGGTAATATACATAAGAATTGTAAGAATGACAAAATGGGGATAGATGGATTATAATTTGGTGAGCCTCCTACATTATACATGAAGTGAAATAACATTAATTTAAGGTAGAATATGATAGGTTTGGGGCACCTGGGTGGCTCAGTCAGTTAAGCGGCTGCCTTCAGCTCAGGTTATGATCCCAGGGTCCTGGGATCGAGCCCCACATCGGGCTCCTTGCTCAGCGGAGAGCCTGCTTCTTCCTTTCCCTCTGCCTGCCTCTCTGCCTACTTGTGCTCTCTATCTCTCTGTCAAATAAATAAATAAAATCTTAAAAAGAAAGAATATGATGGGTTAAAGGTGTAAACCTAAAGCAACTGCTTAAAAATAAAAAATAAAATAAAAATCCAGCAGGTTAGTTAAAATAGAACACAAAATATACTGGATTAATTTTTTAAAAAGCTTTTATTATTTATTTATTTGAGAGAGAGAGAACATGAGTGGGGGAGGAGGGGCAGATGGAGAGGGAGAATCAGGCTCCCTGCTCAGGACCCTGGGATCATGACCTGAGCCAAAGGCAGATGCTTAACCCAACTGAGCCACCTAGGCACCCCCTAGATTAGTTTTTTTTTTTTTTAAAGCAGGAAAGATTAAAGGAAAAACAGAAAAAACAAATGGAAAATAAAAGATGTTAAACATTGGGCGCCTGGGTGGCTCAGTTGGTTAAGCGACTGCCTTCAGCTCAGGTCATGATCCTGGAGTCCTGGGATCGAGTCCCACATCGGGCTCCCTGCTCAGCAGGGAGTCTGTTTCTCCCTCTGACCCTCCCCCCCCTCATGTTCTCTCTATCTCATTCTCTCTCGCAAATAAATAAAATTAAGAAAAAAAGATGCTAAACATCAAGCAAACCATATCAATAGTTTTGGCATGGAAAAAACATGCCAAAGAAAAAGTGATATTAAAAATGATTACTAATAATAATTAGTAATAGTTAAAACATAATTACTAATACTAATATATGCTCTCTACAAGAATTGCATTTTAAATGCAACATGGATAGGTTGAAAGTAAAAGGATGGAAAAGACATACCACGCACAACCCAATAGGAAGAAAGTTGGTATGACTATATTTATATCCGATAATGTACACTCCAAAACAAAGGGAATTACCAGAGATAAAGAGAGATTTTTATAATAATAACTAGGTCAATTAACCAAAGTTACCTAATTTGTCTAAATGTGCTTGCTCCCAGGGGCGCCTGGGTGGCTTAGTTAATTAAGCGTCTGCCTTCGCCTCAGGTCATGATCCCAGGATCCTGGGATGGAGCCCTGTATCGGGCTCCCTACTCAGTGGTGAGTCTGTTTCTTCCTCTCCCTCTGCCCTTCTGCCTGCTTGTGCTCTCTCTCTCAAATAAACAAAATCTTAAAAAAAATAAAATAAAATAAACGTGCATGCTCCTAACAGTGGAACTTAAAAGTAAGTGAAGCAAAACTTTACAGAAACAAACAAAATATAGACAAATTCACAGGAGACTTTAACATTTTTGCAAAAAGAAATGGATGAATTTATAATTATGGTAGGAAATTAAAACATCCTTCTGCCAATAAATAATAAAACAACTCTTTTTAATATGGAACTAATAAGATCAGATTTGCATTTTTCACTCTGGTGGAATTGTCAAAGAAGTTTTGAAGGGAGGAAGATATACAGATAGAGACAGAGCAACTATTAATTAGTAATTCTTACAGTGATTGAGTAAGAGATAATGATGGCCTGAATTAATGAGGAAAGAAGTGGAAGTAGAGAAAAGCTAATAAACTGGAGATATATTTAGTTTCTAAAATTCATAGAAACTGGTCACTTCTTGGATGCTTGGTACAAGTGAGGGGTGGCAATAGGAAGACTCCTAGAATCTTCAGGGATCCTTGCTGGGAGACTGGATGGATGATTTTCATCAAAATAGTGTGAAGGAGGAGAATCACAACTGAGAGGAAAGGCAATGAGTTCGCTTTGGATACTTTTGTGATGTCTGTGAGACATTGTTGGAAGTGTCCAGTCAGCAACTGAATACATGGGTCTGAGGACAGCAAAGAGGTCAGGTTAGAGACGATCACAGTGACTGGTGTCATTGGAATGGTTGAAAGATCCCAAGAGACAAGTATAAGGCCATATACAGACCCTTGAACTCTGTCTCAGAAAGGGTAGACGGAGGAAGAGGAAACTGCCATGGAGAAAAAGAAGGAAAGGATAGGATAATAATCAGAAAAAGCTGGTCAAGAAAACCAAGAAGAGAGATGAATTCAAGAAGAGGATAGCAGCCAGAGGAGGTAAATGCTATAACAAAGTGAAGACTGAAGTATGTTCCTTGCATTCGGAGAATGGAAGATTTCTCCCCACTCTAACAGAATGACTTCCATGAAGAGAAGGGATGGAAACCTGACTGCACTCAGTGGAAGACTGAATGAGAAATGCAGGTGAAGAAAAAGTTAAGATAGGTTATTCTTTCAGGGATCTTGACTTTTAAGCTGAATAGGAACTCCTGACTTGAAATCAGTAACTGGTGTCACCAATAATTAAAAAGTCTACGATGAGCTGTAAGAAAGATGCAGGCGGCACTTTCTTCAATTTCAGTGACCAATAAACTCTTCCCAACTGGAGAGATTATCATAGCTTCTTTTGTTATGTTGATTTTCAACCTAAATGACATCTTCGGAGATAATTAACCCTTACTACTATGTTTTTGATCAACAGTGCTGTCTGTGTGAAGGGTCTAGAAAAGGCATACATTTACAAAGAAGAATGCAATAAACACTTGTAGGCAATTTGGGCAAAAGCTTACTTATATTTTTCACAAAAAGTAGAAAAGTTTAATACACCTTTCTTTGTAATTTATACAATGGAGATACTCTCCAGGGAACTCATGAGATTGAAAGAGTGTGTGGAAAAGAGGTAAATAATAGGGAAATCTAAATTACAGTCCCGTAAATAAAATGTTTCTCCTTAAGCTAACCCCAATTTGAGCACCAGGCATACATCTCGGAAAATGTCTTACAATTCAGGCTGCATTAGTGAATTCTCTCAGTTCTGCACTGTGATCTCTAGAAATGAAGGTGCAGGGAGTGGGAAGGACTAAAAGGAGTGGCAATAAAGAGCCAAACCCCAACTTTATTCCTGAAAAGAAGGGGAAAATGGAAATTGTACAAAGTGGAAAAATCCTAATTTTGTGTGTAGAAATTGGCATTTAAAAAATAAGAATCTAATTCAAAAGATGTTTTCTCTTCTAGTAGCTTCTGAATGGCCTGACTGCCTAGTGACCCAGGAACGGGGAGGACAGGCTCTTTTGGCAGAAGCTTGCCTCAGTCCGCCACCAGAAATGCTTTCCTGTCAGCCCTGTGTTGTGAGAAGGTAACAAAGTCAATGTTCACTTGGTCTGCTGGGTGGCGCCAGATCATCACATAACTACCAAATCCCAGCAACAACAAGCATTTCAAAAATCTTAAATGACTATGTATAAATATATGCTAATGATCTTCATTATCTATTTTAAGATTTTCTTACAAAATCCAAACAAGGATATCAAAAGGGGGAAAAAAAAGGCATGAAATCTCTCAAGTGTGAATACATTAATTTAAAATGACTTTTTTCTGATATTAATGCTAAAACAATTATATATATATAGAAATGCCCAAAGGTAATGTCCATAGTTATATGACTTTTCCAGTCAGAGAGGCAAGTACAGGTATAATATGGTTTGCAAAAAGTGAATATGTGAGTATCATAATTACCGATGTGCTGGCAGACAGCTCTGGGAAGATCTTGACCTCTTCCTACTACCAGCTTCCCTATGTTCCAAGGGGATCCCTCATAGTGTTTCTAAGCTTATCTTAGGCAACCATAGTCTCATCTCCACACTCAATTCACAATCAGGCCCAACTAGCCTGCAGAATCCTTATTAAAAATATTCCTGTTCTACATCCCATAACTTCAAGATTTTACTAAAGCAATAGCTACTTTATTGAGTGGACTATGCAGAACATGTTTGTTTTGAACGATTCTGTTGTAGAGACTGCTAGTTGTCTATCGAAATCCATACTCCTGTTTTTCCATAGGATAGAATCCAAACTGGGTGTGGGGCTACCCAGCTAAAACTACATTTTCTAGCCTCCTTTGCTGCTGTCTCTGGGATGTGACTTAGTTATCACCAAGAAAATATGAGAGGAAGTGGTAAGTGCAATTTCTATTTCACTGGTTTAAAAGAAAATTGCTTGCCCCCAACATGTGCTCTTTTCCCTTGCCTTGAGCCAGACAGAATTTGGACATATCAGCAATGTAGCTTTGACCATGCAGATGAAGACATTTCCTAAGAATTGACAGATGTTGTAAAGCCACTATGTTTGGGACCTACTTCTTAGCCTTTACCTAACTAATATAGACATTAATAAACCAGTGAGTTTTATCCTCCATGTTTGCATTTTTTAACACAGGCAGCAAAGAGACCTAGTTACTCAATGATTAGGAGCACCTTTCCTACAAGAATTCTGCACACCTTGGCAAGTCGACCGTGTCTGCTACTTTTATAGCACTAATAACCTGGAAAGCAAAGACTATGTCTTTCTAGCTCTAGAATTTAGCAAGCGTTTTTAATACAATGGTAGGTGCAGAGCCGATGTTTAAAAATATCAGGAATAGGGAGGGCTTGCTGCCTCCAAAATCATGCCTCAGAGGCAGCCAACTAACCCACTTACACACAGGATGAACCCTGCAAAGGTTAGGCTTTATGAGCACTTACATTGCCGCATAGCTGGATATAACATCAAGCTTGAAGACGGACCATATGGCTAATGCTCCCATATTTCGACCTGCCAGAAAACATGGCAGCTGATCGGAAGATCGGGGGCGAATGATATTGACATTATAAACTGTACTGACAGCTGATCTGTACTCTCAGATTAGGTGTCATAAAATTCCATGAATAGTGAGATACCTAGAGGTTTAACAATAATAATAAAAAAAATACTGCAGGATTAATTTATCAGATGAAGGATAATAAGAAATTTGCATTTTTATCATTCATGATGCTACTTGAATTCTGTGAAAGACCGGTCGTGTCTCTGCTGGTGTGTCATTGAAGGCTGTGTTTGCGTAAGTTAGGGCGCACCTGGGTACACACTGACCTCATCAAAGCATGATTCTCTAAAGGGCACTGCTCGAGAGCATTTCTCAGTCTGCTCTCTGCACAATAATCTTAACTTCAGTTGTATATTTGGCCTGCCAAGTCTAGGTGCCAATGTATAACAAGTGATTGAAAGTGATGTTTGTTCTGGACTTAATTATAACAGCAAAAGGAGTCATGGAAGAAAGTATTCAACCTATAGTTTTTTACCCTAATAAATGCCCAAGAAATACAAGTAATATCTTGTATATAATTTATCTTGATGGTAATTTTCAGTCCCTTTTCGCTAAGAAATCGAAGCCAGTGTAGATGGAGGAAATGTCTTATCAGGGTCGGTCTCAGATACAGGAATCCTAGAATAGATTGTGGTAGTCTGATGTTCTCTGAGTCTTAAAGTGAACCCTTTCTCCTCCATTCTCCTTTGTCAGGCATTTCTTTAGATTTACCTTCTCTAGCTTTTGAAGATTGAATATGAAGAGATGAAATGTAGCTCTGAGCTTGGGAGAGACATAAACAAGCTGCTCTGCCTAATCTGATTCCAGTTTAAGTTGCCAGAGGATTTTGCTTTTATCTCTTCCTGTCCAGCTCAGCCTATCAAACAAATATGTTAGAGTTAGGGCAAAAAGTCATATATTAATAAAGTGTCTGCATTTTTCTAGAAACTTCTAAGGATCTGGGCATGCTGATCTCTAACATTTGTTAGTCCCTGGGAAGAATACAAATGGAGGCCCACATACCATATGTCTAAGTATTTAAAAGTTATAAATCAAGCCAAGAATTTAAAGGAAATGTCTATTCTCCTATTTCGTTAAATAAACCCTCATAATAACCTGAAAGGCCAGGTTTGAATTTAAGATTCTTGAATTCACTGGGTTTCTGTAATAATACCTGGCAGCAAGAGAGCCAGTCCTTGTGCCCAAAAGGAGGTAACCCATTCCTTTCTCTTCCATTCCTGCTTCTATCCCACTCTAGGAGGGGCCTGGTTGCATGCCCATCCCAACCTGTAAGTCCAAGCTCCATCTATGTCCCTGCAAACACCAGACCTTTGGTCCTTTCTTGAGTCCTGGTGTGGGCCCTTCAGCTGCGCAATATTTCCTAGAGAGAACACACCCTAGGAACGCCTCACACAAATGTTGGACATAGGCTTGGGCTCTTTGGGAAGTGAATTCTGGGATTTCAGGTATCCAAAGCTTGGTCTAGAAGAGAGTCCCAAGCTTTGGATGGACACACCCCTTGGTTTTGCAGACTTTTGGCCCTTTGGAGAGAAAGTATGGTCAGAGGAAGTTTATAACAGGGGACCCAAACCCTCTTGTCTGGTTCTAGTGGTGACATTGAATCTAGGGCAGCAGTAGGTAGCTAGGAGAAGATTTGGGAGTTGGGTTTTAATCCTGTTTCCTAATACTGCCACCCAATTTCAACATTTGGGAAAGTATTCTTTTGAGGACATCAGTTGTTAGCTATGTTAGATGATGGCAGGAAGTTTGATAACATCAAATCAGGTCCCTAGGATCTGCTAAAGACTAGAAGAAATGATTTCTGGGTACAACCATGATAAGCATTGAGAATGGGGATTTCAAATGAATTGTTTATAAAAAGAACTATAACTGCAGCACATGTCATATCGCCCTAGTTACTAAATTAGCCTAATTAAGATCTAACTTTCTAGTCTCAAGAGTGGACCTATAGAAGTTATTTTTTTCCCCTTTAATTAAGTGGGTACTTTCATAGAGACACATGTAAGACAGTACTTTCAAGACACAGTTGAGCTTGAATTCTAGCTCCAATGTCTCACATTAACTAGAGGAATAAAATACATGGTACATGGCCAAAGAGTTAGGTGTTACATTTCCTCAGCATCTTCTAGGTGGGATTCAAAGGGAGTGGGTCTCAGTACTAAGAAAACAGTTTTATTTTTTGGCTGTTCCAGGAGCAGTACATCACTGCATGTCAGACCAGATGGTGAGTGTCCCACTGACTCAGGCTGTAGGGGAGGGGTGACATTTAGGCTTTCCATTTTATGCATGTGATTGGGTGTCATTCTAACATTACCAACAGTGATGGGGCATTCCGACAAAGAGCATTCTGGACAGAATGCTACTCTAAAAATTGATCGTGGTGCTAAAAGTCAACTCTATGCTTCCATTGCAGATTTGCATATATCCATAGTTATTTTCTCCCATTTATATATAGGTTTTGATTAATTTAGGTTAGAGTCTTGTGCCCAAAGAAAGAAATTTCATTATAGTGTAGCTGTTGCTTAGGGAGCCTCAAATGTCATAAGGAGAACAGTCCAGGAGATTTCTACCAAAGCAGTCACTTACAAGGATATGTAAAAAAAAAGTTTTTAACACCAATTACTAAAACTGTGATGATTATGTACTAAATCATGAGGCACTGTGATTACCCGAGTGATTGGCTGGGACACTGGGTAGGGTAACTAAGTTACCTAGAGATAAATAGAAGTATGTTAGATATATTTACATATCACATTTCCAGTGAAAGGCAGTGTTTGTCCAGTTTACAAGGCACTTTTCTGAGAGCTAACATAATTGGGCCAATCAGATTATTCTAAGCATTTGGAATTGGGATAAAATGATGGTGGCTTGGCTTGTAAACATGGGAACTTATGTGAGTCCTATTTAACCACATGCATGAAACAGCAAAACCACCGATCTATAGGGACAAATGAGTTCATCAGGATCCCAGAGAGAAGCAACAATGAGAAACCATAGTGTTTTAAAAGGAAGGAAACTAGTTTATGTCCTGAAGACTTGATGTTGGTCACTTCTAGGTTCTGGTCTCTCCTAAGAACTGGTCGCAGTTTTTTCCTTGCTAACCAAAATATCCCTGTATCCCCAAATAAATCCTCTTTCCTGTTTCAGCATAGTGGGTTTCTATAGCCAAAGAACTTGACTAAACATTACTTGAATTTCTCATTTACCCTGCAAAGATCTCTGCAAACTGGGAAAACAGAAATGAGTTTCGCTTTTCTATTAATGCATGTTCTCTTCGAAACCATTTTCTATTTTCTATTCTCTCAGGAGGGGGATATACATCCCCCCATACACATACCCACATAAACACACACACACACACACACACACACACAGTATCCACACACGCGTATGTATTTTTTTTTTTAAATTTGCCTTGATTCTCTGTGGCTATATTCTATGGCTATATTCTGCTCTATAGTCCATATGTCCTGTTGTCATGTAAAGGATTTTATAGCTATCCTGTTTCCTTTTTTGGTGTGAGAAAGACATTGGGGAGGTGCTGTTGTACTTGCAATAGTTCTCCACAGTGCGCACGTATCTCTGACTGCAATGTGTCTATTTCACAGTGTCATATCCTCCTGCTTTCCCAGACTCATGCTGCCACATCTCCCTCCCATTCATCATCTAGGGTTTTGTTTTGTTTTCGCTTTCGTTTTTGGTAATGTTTAACTGTCCTATGCCATTATGGTCTATATGAATATATACCAAGGGTTCTCAAACATTTTGGTCTGAAGCAATCTTTCCACACTTAATCATTTAGCAGAACAAAGAGCTAGATATTTGCCATATTAGGAAATAAAACTGAGCAATTAGAAATATTTATATTAATTCACTTTAAAATGGCAATAATACAATTATTACATGTTCACATAAATAATGTATTTTTATTTTAAAAACTATGTTTTCCAATTTGAAAAATAAATTGCAGACAAGAGTAGTATCTCCTTATATTTTTCATATTAATTTTATGCCTTGATTAATAGAAGATGAAAGAATCTTCTGTCTCTGCATTTGGTCTGTTGCAATGTCATACATGTTACAGCCTTGGGAAGCTCCGCTGTACAGTAATGAGAGACTTAGCGTGAAATGGGCAAATAACTTCATGATATTACTATGAAAATAGTTTGACTTCATAGAGTCTCAGCCACTTGGTGAAGTACTGCCATGCGCTACATAATTCCAACATTAACCTAACAATCAAGAAGTAAAAAAATAAATATTTTAACAAAAACAAGATCTCTTTCTGTTGTGGTGTTTAACTGAACCAACCAAAATTATATATTTAGGGCATCCTACACCAGTAACTTCTGAAGGGGAAATCACATTCCTATTTTAACTTTGCTGACACATAAAATACTTCGGGGAAATTTAAATTGAATCTGAAAAAGTTTAAATATCAATCCCTGTGGTGGATGGCTTTGTTAACTTTTCATTGTCACGTGGGTAGAATGAATAAATTAGTAGCTGAATTTACTTAAATGTCTTAGATAACTAGCATTATTTTTTTCTTTTGAATGCCTACATATAGAAATGGACTATTTTAGCATTTTTCAGTTTTGATATAGTTTTATCCTAACCTACTGGCATAATAAACATATAAATAAATACACTAGCCAAATTGAAATCCCAGAATTCTACAAATCTCTAAAAGGAAGAGAATGTATGATGAGAATGTATACTGTGATTTGGTATATCTGAGAAAGCTCAAACACCCCAACTTTTAAATTCTGTCTTCAATAATCTCTAGGTAATTTGATCAAATAAAATGTTCTCTCTTACAATCTTTTGAAAATGCACCAGAGCAGAACTCACTTAATCATATTCTGCCTATTCTTAAATGATTATTTCTATGCCACATTCAATATTTACAAAGATATCTAAAGTTTTCTCCTTGTTCTCTTCTCTAGGATGCACATGTATAACCCTTCAAGGTAATATAAAGGAAATCAAATTAAGAAGGAGGCTGCCTGGATTGCAGCAAATCATTGCACAAGGCCATAGGGCAAGGTATCTACACTTTCACTATTGAATTCTAGGTTTTTGCTTCTTTCTTCCAAGAAGTCATGGCAAGGTAGAGAAAAGGTGAAAAACGATATAAAACTAAATAAGTAACTATTTATACTGACTTTAACAATCATCAGAAAAAGCAATTGGTCAGCAATTTCCAGAAGTTCTTTCAAGACTGAACCCTTATATACACAAATCATATTCTCCACTTTCATGTTACCATTTTTTGTATATAGCTGAATTTTCTGTCTTTAACTTCAAAAAGATCAATCTGACGTGCAAGTAATTTTATGGCTGCTAAAAAACTCAACTCTATTTTTTTTAAAAAGGGAAAGAGATTTTTTTATAAAGATTTATTTATTTATTTTAGATAGAGAGAGAGAATGAGCAGGGGAGGGGCAGAGGGAGAGGGAGGCAACAAGACTCCCAGCGGAGTGGGGAGTCCCACCCAAGGCTCAATCCTGGGACCGCTAGATCATGACCTGAGCTGAAACCAAGAGTCAGAAGCTTAACTGACTGAGCCACCCAGGCACACCTCAACTCTCTTTAAAGGCAGACGACAAAATCCAGAATCACAGCAACATACTAACAACAATAACAACGCCCAGCACCCAATCACAATGCTACACATTTTAAAAAGCAGAAAATGTGATCCATAAATAAAAGGAAAATCAATCAACTGAAAAACAGACTCCAAAATAACAGTGATTATAGATTTAGCTGACAAGGACTTAAAATGGCTATTATAAATATATTCAAGAATTTAAACTAATATATTAATAATTAAACCTAAATAAAATTTGGAGAAAATGGAAGACTTTTTTAAAATAAAGCTTTTAGTGCTAAAAAATATAATAACTAAAATGAAAATGTTACTGGATGGAATGCAATGAATTAGACCCTGCAGAAGAAACGATTAAAGAACTCAAAGACATTACAATGGAAACAATGCAAACCAATGCATACAGAAAAACATGAACAATGCTGCGGTGTCCTGTGGAATGATGTGATGCAGTCTACCATACCCTTAATTCAAGTCCAGAGGAAGTGGGGAGAGGAAAGAAAAATGTTCTGAAGAACAATGGCCTAAAATGTCTAAATCCGATATTAACTCTTAGCCCATTGGTCCAATAAGGACAACAACCCCCAGCAGGATAAACACAGTGAAAATAACATCACAGCACATTATAATCAAATTGCTGAAAAGCAGGTAGAGAACAGGGTCACATTACCTAGAGAAGACACCTTGATTGTGGATTTCCCAGCCACCAGAACTGCGAGAATTAAATGTGTTTCACTCACCCAACCTCTGACATGGTGTTGTAGCAGCCCGAGCTAAGACACAACACTATAGGCATAGAGCCATGGAACCCTCATTTCAGCCATGGATTGACAACCTCCAAACTTCTTTCACTGGACAGAGAAATAAACTTTTGCGTTTCTTAAGCCACTTTTTCTTCATCGCTGTTATAGTTAAAACATGCCCTACTTGGGGCGCCTGGGTGGCTCAGTCGTTAAGCGTCTGCCTTCGGCTCGGGTCATGATCCCAGGGTCCTGGGATGGAGTCCCACATTGGGCTCCCTGCTCGGCGGGAAGCCTGCTTCTCCCTCTCCCACTCCCCCTGCTTGTGTTCCCTCTCTCGCTGTGTCTCTCTCCGTCAAATAAATAAAATCTTTAAAAAAAAAATGCCCTACTTTATTCAATTATCTACAACTTTGGGACCTCATAGAGACTGGTAAGGCAAACATATACCTGAATTGGTGGTTCTAACGAAGTTCTTTATTTATTTCAGTTCGATGATTCCTCTTTGAGTAACTGCCAGGATACAGCAATAAGACTTTATTATGGTGCAATTAAAAATACACAACTCTTCCTGGGCCCACTGTTACATGAGCAGCTCAAACAAAGAATTATTATGACATAGGTGGAGAGTGTTGGTGGAAGGAAGTGGCAATTGGAGAAACTTGGATGACATTTTTAGAAAAGGAAATATTTGAACTAGGTCGTGAAGCAAAATTAGAGCTTTGACAGACATTTTGCAGGAGGGGAGAAAAGAACATTTCCAGGCAGAGGAGGCAGATTTAACAGTCACTCACCCAAAGCAAGAGATTAGAGATGCGCCATATAACCAAGCACCAATGAGTAAAGATTAATCTAGAAATGTGGGGTTAAATTATGGAAGACCCTGAATACTGGCTGCAGAGTCTTACTTTTATTCTTCAGGCAATAAGGAGACATCATCTTTATAATTCACTTACCTTTTTTATTTGGATTTTTTAAATTTATTTATTTGAGAGAGAGAGAGGGAGGGACCACAAAAGGAGAGGGAGAGAGAGAATCTCAAGCAGACTCCCTGCTAAGGGTGGAGCCCAACAGGGAGCTTGATCCCAGGACCCTGAGATCTTGACCTGAGCCGAAATCAAGAGTCGGCTGCTTAACTGACTGAGCCACTCAGGTGGATTTTTTAAAGCCACGCTTTATTTGGATTTTTAATGTAATCTTTTCTCATTGGCTTCTTTCCTCATTGAATCTTGTATTTTGGTAGCTTCTTTACTATTTTATTGATTATCAGGTCATTCTGAGCATAGCAAAGGAACCTTCACAGAATAGAAGCAGTATGCCTTATTTCAGGGGTTTTCAGAGTATGGTTCCCTGACTGGTATCATCACCATCACCTGGAAACTAAACTTGTTAGTATGCAAATACTCAGGACCCAACCAAGATCTACCAAATCAGAAACTTTGGAGGTGGAACCCAGCAATCTGTTTTAACAAGCTCTCCAAGTGATTCTGATGGACGTCAAAGATGAGAACTACTGGCTTAGGGATTAAGAGGTGAGGTTGGAGTCAGAGAATCAGAATTCAAATACCAGCTCTACCATTTATACTCCATGGGTGCCTTTGAGCAAAGTTCCTTCACCTTCTGGTTCCAAATTTCTCATTTCATAAAGCGTGTGACAGAGATAGGGGGATTACATAAGATACTGTTTACGCACTACTCAGTGATCGTAAGATCTCTATAAATACAAATTGTTAATTACAAAATAGGAACTTAATTGCCCCCAATTTTTCTCTGTTTACTTTCATGGATACAAGAATATGAATAATGTGATACAAGCTATGACAAACCAAATAATTCAAAGTTAATATGCATACATAATCCAAAAGAAAAATCTGTTGAGGAAAAAAATGTCTGTTGAGAACTGCACAGACCAGTTTTTCTTCTGTCATTTTCTGTGAAGCAGTGAGCACATGCTTTTAAATACCATTAGCAATCCTATGCCCTCATCCCTTACAAGTAGGTATAATTTTTATATCAGTCAGTAGTCTGTTTAGGACAAATCTTTAAAGATGATACCCTCAACCTTTACTCCTCCACCTCCCCCCTCCCCAGCCCCACACACAGAGTAACTAGAAGTTAAAGGCTGCTTTTTTTTATTATGGAAAGAAAGATTCTCAATCAAGACAGCTGTCTGGCAGCCAACAAAGCACTCCATTAGTGGGCTTTCTGAATTTTACATCCTTTACTCTCTTTTGGTGAAGATAGATTTTTCCCATGAAGCTGAGCAATTTGCATGGTAAAATGCACTGGAACATCAATCCTGAAGTTCTCTCACAGAATTAGGAAAACTGAAATAGCATTCCAGGACTTTGCCTTACCAGGTGTCAGGCACCGGGATGAGAAAACATACACCACAGGTTAATACATGGAAAACATGCATTAAGAACATAGTTTTATTATTTTGCTGAGCACACGCTCCCTAGTTCCTATGACCTAACACGATATGGTGTATCTCTTGCTCCTAGTAGAGTCCATCATGGGAATCCCTGGTCAGTATTGGCAGCAGAGGATAAGATGGACGTGATCCACACAATCATTTGGAAACCCAGGCTGATGGAGCCTCTGCCATCTTCCAGACACCTTATAAGGTTTCCGTGGTCACCCTTAATGTTGATGTACAGCAACAGAGTGAACAAAAGAGAAAGAAAAGTAGACAAACGTGCTTCATAACCACTGCAGCCAGAAGTAACATGTGGCATTTCTGCTCATATTCTACGTGGTGAGAACAGGCCAAGCCGTCTACCAAGTTCATGAGAGATGTGAATGTAGTCTCTGGCTGGGTGTTGGGTCGGTACGCACATGGTCTACTTTTGAAGTTATCACAGGCAACGATTGTACCAACTATTTCCACAGCTTAACAAACTCTCCTGTCTTCCAGCCTGCTACGTCTGTGTTGCTGTTGCTACTGCTCCCAGCTTCAAATTAAGCCACATATTTTGGGTTTTGCTATAGAAGAACCCCATTAAAAATATCAAGTTAACCTACTATTGTTACTAATGCCCCCTTAATTTCAATGAAACTGTAACTCTTGCTCATGTCACAGTGCAACGCCAGTGGGTGTTTCTGGTGGCTTTGGCAGCAGAGAGGATCTGCGACACACAGGGACAGAGTCACCCAGGCTAATGGGGGCTCTGTCACCTTCTAAAGAGAGCTTCCAGGGTCAGTGCTTGACCTCTTCAGCATCAATGGCTGTGTGGTATGGAAGAGAGAGCAGTTCAAGAGGGACACTTGTTTCTTCATCATGTGGGCTCACAAGTGACGCACTCACCTCCACTCCAACTCCATGGATGAGAACTAATTGCCAGGTTCCACTCAGATAAATACAATGACGGATGAAATGACATCCCCAGCCAGGCCACCACTGCCCAGCAGCAGCTCTATCCTGAGGAAGCCATCGTCAAAAATCTTCATGACATAGAGGTGTCTGCCACAAGAGTAAAATTGTTTTATATATACATATATATATATTCTGTTTTTAAAAATTGAATCTCAGGGGCACCTGGGTGGCTCAGTCAGTTAAGCATCTGCCTTCGTCTCAGGTCATGATTCCAGGGTCCTGGGATCGAGCCCCACGTCAGGCTCCTTGCTCAGTGGGGAGCCTGCTTCTCCCTCTCCCTCTGCCTGCTGTTCTTCTCTCTCTCTCTCTGTCAAATAAATAAAATCTTTAAAAAAATAAAATAGAATAAAAATTGAATCTCAAACCTATAAAAAGACAACTGTAAATACATTAAGGATAATGTAATAGACCAAGATCCAAGTGAGAGGCACATCCTAGAATTTTTGTTGGTTTTATGAAAACATACTGTTTATGGATAATGGTGACTCAAAAGACATTATTCCAGAAATGTGTCTTTGATGAGAAGTCCAAGATTTACAAACATAGGACTTTGGAATGGAGACTTAAAATAAGATTTGTTCAACCCTTCAGTGTACTGGTAAGGGCATTGAAGCCCCAGAGAATTGAGATGACAAGCCAAAAATATAATTTTAGACCGTGAAAAATGTCTCATCTTTCACTTCCTTTATACCATCAGGGTGGTCATTCGAGGCATCAAAAAGAGAAAAAAAACAAAACAAAACAAAACAGATTTTGGCCTTTAGAACTTCAGACTTTATTTAGAGTTGATCACACAAGGAGCCAGAAAGAAAAAAAAAAAAAACACAAGAGAAATACAGGGGAAAAACAGATTATAGTACACTAACTTTTCCACCCTCTGCAGAGTCAGTCTCAGGATCCACACAGCTCAGGGGACAGCCCCTCACTGGGTGTGTCTCAATGGTGTGAGGCCCTCCTGTGAGAAAATTTCTTACTTCCAGAAGTCCAAACCACTGACTTCTAATGAAATCTGCCTAATTTTTCTCTGTGTCTTTCAAGATTTCCAAATCATTATTACCTAATTCAGGAAATTCTATAAATCTCACCCCAAAAAAGAAATCTTAGGTCTTTGACCCCCTAGGTCCCACTGCCTGATGTACCAGACTCTCTGCTCTAAAGCATGCCATGAATTATAATTGTGTGAAGTCAGTAAACCTAACTCCAAAGTTTCCAAAAAATACTACTACTTTAATGGCCATTTTATCTCAAGGAAGAAAAAAAATGTATATGTGATATGTGTATGATGGATTAGATTTTTTCAAAGGATATTTATGTGACAATATTTTTATCCCACATAGATTATGTACTGTTGTGATCTTAAAGATTTCATATAGCTTAGCAAAGAAAATTATTTCATATTTATTTTATTTCATATCTTATTTTATATATGTTATAAATATATTCCAGAAATTTTTAACCTTTGTGATATGGAGCTCTAGTAACTACTGAGTTAATTTCACTGAAGGTGAAGATTAAAGGTTTTAATCTTGAAAGTGCTTTGGCAGCTATGTTTCTTGAACAGGAGGAGGGGGATTTTCAGCTTGAACCCGTATCAGAAAGCTACACTTTCTTTTTTTTTTAAAGATTTTATTTATTTATTTGAGAGAGAGAAAGAGCATGAGCAGAGAGGGAGGGTTAGAGGGGGAGGGAGAAGCAGATCCCTGCTGAGCAGGGAAGCTGACACTGGGCTCCTAGGGCTCCAGGATCATAACCAGAGCCACAGCAGACGCTAAGCTGACTGAGCCACCGGGGTGCCCCTGCCCTCTCTTCTATGAGGAGCTTAAACACTCTCCTTCTGCAAGGCAAGTAACACCTACCAGGTGCAGAGCATGAAATCGGAGAAGAAAAACATCTGACAGTGCGAAGTCAGGCTCCATCGCAGGGAACCTGAAGCAGATGTTTAGCAGATCTTAGTGAAGAAAAGCAAATATATGAGGAACATATTATGAAAAAAACTACTTAAAGTGAAACTTGGGCAGTCTCCTTATTACACTGTCTCATTTATAAAACCCTTCTTGGGACGCCTGGGTAGCTCAGGCGGTTAAGCGTCTGCCTTCGGCTCAGGTCATGATCCCAGGGTCCTGGGATCAAGTCCCAAGTCAGGCTCCTTGCTCAGTGAGGAGTTTGCTTCCCCCTCTGCCTCTCTGCCTGCGTGGGCTCTCTGCCTCTCTTTCTCTCTCGAATGAATGAATAAATAAAAAATCTTAAAAAAAATATAAAACTCTTCTTAATTCCTTATCCTGTTTTATTTGTTCACTGGTTATGGTTCTGCTGCCACCAGTAGAATGACAGCTCCATGAAGGCAGAGACCCTGTCATATTTGTTCACTGCTATATCCCTGGTCTCTACAGTAGTGCCTGGATCATGGTGGAAGCTCAGTATTTGTGGAAAGAATAAATAAATCTCCAGAGCAAACTCACATGTTACACATGGAAGAGGATCCTAAGACTCAAGCAATCCAAGGGAAACAGGAATTCGGAGAGACCAGAATAAAACTACTATCCTCTTAACAGCCTATTATTCCTCTTCTTCCTGAATTGAGGAAGCATATTTTTAAACCCATTCCATGAAGAGCAACAAACTTGTGGTATATCATTAACATATAGATTAGCATTTGCTGTGCTATAGCTAAGTAAGCTCAAGTTGACAGTCCAGAAAAATGAATATTGCTTTCAGTTACATTATGGTTTTAAGCAATCATAATTAATTATAAAGTTGTTTTCATAATGTCTTGAGTATTGTTCTAGGTTTTTCTGTAGACAGAAATCTAGACTTTGGAGACTAGACAGCACAATGTTTCAGGGGAAGACCTTCACTACTTTAAATGATTTACACAGGGTGTGCCTGGGTAGCTCAGTCGGTTAAGCAGCCAACTCTTAATTTCAGCTCAGGTCATGATCTCAGGGTCCTAGGATCAAGCCTCACATCAGGCTCTGTGCTCAGTGGGAGTCTGCCTGAGGATTCTCTCTCTCCTTCTCCCTCTGCCCCTCCCCCTGCTCTCTCTTTCTCTTTCTCTCTCTCTCTAAAAATAAATAAATAAATCCTAAAAAAAAAAAATAAAGGATTTAAGTAGAAGGGATTATAATTCAGAGATTATGGTCACAGCCTTCTCACTCAGATAGTCTTGGCTTCAAACTTGGAAATACTGTGAAGATCACCATATTTATTTGCTATGTGTCCTTAACTAGTTTATATGACACCTTTGAGCCTCTGTTTTTTCATCTGGAAGGTGGGTAATATTATCCCACAGAGTTTTTAGTATGTTTAACATAATGTAGATAAAGTGCTTACTTCAGTGTGTGACACATAATTAGAGCTCAACAATGGGTAGCCATTATCATGAAATTCTCTGCTAAGACTTGCCAGACAAACCAACCAAAGGATACTCTACATCATTAACATGAAAACGGAAAAAGTGTGAAACATGTTATATCAAGTCATTGGAATGTAATATTCTTTTGAATATTTGGATCTGACATTTCCGAGTATTCAGAGAAAGGGTTCTGCATTTAATCTTTACAGATTACAATCTTGGCTCTAACACTTCCTTAGTTCAGTGTTATAAAATCTTGGAAGGTCAGCTTCCTAAATCACACTAATTGAGCTGTCACTTTCATGCATGGGAAAACTTTATAGAAGTTCTCATTATTTTACTTTCTTATATATGTTTAAAGCATAAATCAGAAAATAGATATGTCCCAAAAGGTATTAAAACAATGGCAAATATTAAATGTTAATATATGGAGTTAAGATTAGGTTAAGATTTTTCCCTTTGCTCATTTGTTTTGTTTCTTAAATTCCACATATGAGTGAAATCATATGGTATTTCTTTTTCTCTGACTCATTTCACTTGGCATGTTACTCTAGCTCTATTCATGTCATAGCAAATGGCAAGATTTCATTCTCTTTATGGTTGAATAATATTTCACTGTGTATATATATATGTATATATGTATATCGATCTCTCTATATATATATATCTCACATCTTCTTTATCCATTCATCAAAAAAGAGAGAGAGAGACAAACAAAGAAGCCGACTCCTAACTATAGAGAACGAGCTGATGGTTACCAGAGGGGAAGTGGGTGAGGGGATGAATGCAATAGGTGATGCGGATTAAGGAGGGCACTTATCATGATGAGCACCAGGTAATGTATGGAAGTGCTGAATCACTATATTGTACACCTGAAATGAATATAACACTGTATGTTAACTAATAGGAATTAAAATAAAAACAAAACAAAAGATTAAGTAAAGATTAGTAAAATACTCAAAGCTCATCTGCTGTCGTGGATACTAGATCTCTCTATCTTAAGTGGCCCCCAGAGAGACACATACCATGCCCACTCTATCTCTTGACCTTACTTCTGCGTGGTCTGGATAATGCTGCTGTGCCTGGGGGTCAGATGGCCCAGTTTTTTAGGAATACAGAGACTTTGATATCTAAGATAGAAATCTGGTATCAAAATATCTTAGACAAGATTGTTCTAACATATTAATAGTAATATTTTATGTAAGTTCACTGCTTTTGATTCATATATAAAACTGATATAGAAACATTAATGAATAAACATTAGGACCAGAAACATTAATGAATAAATTCATTTATTAATAATTTCACTTATTCATTAATACAGGTCTGTATCAGTACAGATTAATACAGGTACAGTTAAAACAGAAAAAGATACGTAGAAAATACTTGCACGATGATGCTATTTTGCCAATCAACTATTTTTCAGGAATCATCTTATATTCTGAGGCTGTTCTTTTCAATCACAGTGAATCTAAATCTCTTCCCTTCATCTTTTGGGTGTCAGGATTTGTCACCCTTCCCATAAACAAAATTGATTCTAGGAAAAGAAAAAAAAAACACAACTAGGAATTTCTGGAGAAAAAAGTTGACAATAATTAGTCTTTCTGAATATTTTAACAGATCATTTAGTCTTTTTCTCTGTATAAGATAAATAGGCAACGTCTAACAGCAAAACCCTCTCCTTTGTCTAAAATACATAATTATATCATTATTAATCATTTTCTGGTAATTTATGAAGTAAATTAACACCAACAACAGCTTGTCATGGAAAATGCATTAGTCCTGTTTTTCATATAGGAAGGCAAAAATAAAGTGGCAGAGAGGTGTTCTTCTAAATATAGAGACTTGGGCAAACACAGCATAATGAAATCGTGATGAACATGGTGGAGTTCAAATTTAAGGCATTAGCAGTCATCGTTTTATGCCTGTAACATAAGCCCTTAGGGTTAAGGTAGCAGCTTCTCAGATGTCCTCTTTCAGCTCTGAAGCAAAGCTTATGGCAAAAGATAATATTTTTTATTGCTAGTGCTTTCCAAAACCTCACTGAGGTGATATTGTATACAGCAGAAATGTAAACACCTGAATCCAGCCTTTCTGTGTTTGCGAGTAAAAAGGAACTAACAACTAGAGGACAAAACAGAAATAAAGGATGTGTCAAAATCCATTCACCTTTCTTTTCAACTAGGGTAAGAGAAGTGGCTTGAATGGATCAATGCCAAGGGTTGCCTTGACTTTTACGTTCCTTACAGATATATGTAATAAATGTGAATTTCAAAAGTGATAAAATAAATTTTACATAATTTTAAAGCTAATGAAAATTATACTGAAATGTACTTGTAATAATTATTAGAGTCCTTTTCCATTAACTCTTTACTGTTTGGCCCAAAGACAGAGAGTCCTAGAAGAGCCAGTAACACGGAAATAGACATAATCTCCAGCAGATTTTTTCTTTTAATGATTATAATCAATAATACTTTGCCTCAAAAATCTCAGAATAACTTCAAGAAAAAGAAAACATATTCTCCTGTTTTTCAGGTAGATGGGAACCCATAAATAACTTTCCCAAGATGTATATTATAGCCTTTTGTCACAATAGGAATCAGTAATGACTGTTGTCTATTTATAATTCTATGGCATTAAAATGCTTATTGGAATTATTTGGGAAATACCTTAAGTGACTTTTATGGAAACTGAACTCATAATTGAAGAAAATAGTTTAAAATTTTAAACACTCAGAAGTGTAAGACATCACATAAAAGCCATTTGTCCCAGTCTTTTCGATCTGTTTCTTTGACCAAGGAGTAGCACGTTTTGAATGGAGTCCTTATGCAGTCACCAATCTACTCTCCATTAAATTGGATGGATTAGTGAACTCTCCCTGGACATAACAGCAATGGATAGAAAGGCAGGCTGAAGCAGAAATCATTATTGTTTCCATTTTTCTCTACATTCCCCCTTCTCAAAGAGGTGTCCTCCATATTTAACCAATATATGTCTACAACAACTTTTACTTCCTAATATTAAAATACACTAGCATAACCAAAGCCAATAGCCTAGAAGAAAGATTTCTTAATGTATATCCTGCAGTCGGCTTCTTCTTTCAACCCAAAACCGTAAAGAGTTTTAAACACGATTTGTTTTATTGTGTGTGGACTACTGTCAGTTTCAGAATCATGATTCATTTTCTGAGAAATTGCACATTTCACATAGCATCTTTCACAATTTTGTTTGGAAGTCTCCAACACTGGCCTACCCCCTCAGCCTGAAAGTAGAAAAAATGTTCTTCATTTCCTTGGAAGTTCAGCTTAGTAAGAGGTTTGGGTAAATATACTGAAATATAAAACTAACGTGGTAGAAAAATACAAATAATGTTTGGATTTTGCCCAAGAGGACTGTTTGACCGAAAGAAAATTTTAAATCTGATAAAAATTGATTATACTAAATCTAAAATCATTCACCCTCTTACTTCAGTAATCGTCAAATGAATATATTTTATGTAAAGCTTTAAGCCACTTAGTAGTTTACTATGCTATGCTAAGGCACCATTTTTGTCAATTGCAATGATTTCCTCAGTTCATTTGTGAGAGAAAAATAAATAAACCACCGAATGCGTATCATCTTAAGATAATGGCCCATTCTACATTTTATATGGCAACAACATACAGCCCCCGATAAATGAGTAGCCATTCGTTTTAAACAATACTTTAAGGGAGTAACCCTAGTTTAGAAAGTCTCATTACAATAAAGATCATGAGACAGTAGAAACTGTCATTAAGTTCTGATAGTTAAGCATTATCACAGATAAATAAATAAATGGATTATTTGGGGATTAGAATTTTCACTGCTGTTTAACTGGTAGCAATTACATGGCCTTGATCATCAACTTTATAAACAGAGAATCCAACAACATTATTCTAAACGCCATTATTTCCTGGTGCATTGATGTCCAATGCAGCTTCATTTCTTTCAATTCTCCATACCCGGTAATTACATACTAATTGTAAGAAATTAGAGTTATCCAAATGTTAAGCATGCATAGATCAAATGACACAGTCAGAATATCCTTTAACACTGACACATCCACCACTGGAATTGAAGTTGTGTTAATGCAATCTCAGCATATCTAAAACTATCTCATTGTTTCCAAGATGTAACTTTCAGAAGGGTCACTCAGCATTGGTTTCATGGAGCCTTAAAAGAGAGAGTGGTATATCCTTCAGGAGGACAATAATATCAGTACCATTAGCTAATCTAACAGATTCAGATCTAAAATTAACTATGTCTCTTTTCCATGTAACCCAACTTATACAAACTTCTCCATTTTCCTTCCTTCCTTCATGTATTCAATCAGTCCCTCATTCATAATTATTGACTTATTCATAATGAACAGTACGTGCCAGGCATGGTTTTACAGCCTTCATATATTCTTTTAACTCTTAAGAGATGAGTACTAATATTATGTTTAAATAGGAGGTGGAGAAAATAGGGCTTAGGAAGTATCATTGACTTGTCTTACAACCATTAGTTAACAGAGCTAGGACTTGAGCCAAGTCTAACACCCAAGTTCACACTGTCAGTCTCTAGGGATGCTGATATTGTGTTCAGAGCATGTGGCCAAATACTCCACATGTTGCCTTTGTGTCAAATGCAGTCCAATCCACACCTACCTCTACCTTTTGTAGCTAACTGCATCATCTTTCATCAACTGCCCACACTGGAGATTTGTAATTATATTTGACCTCTCCCTCCCACTCAGAGAATATAGCTAGTCACTTGTTCTTTTGGAATTTACCTCTGAAACCTTCACAATTGTGCAACTCCCCATTTCTATTCCTCTTGCCGCATCATGGAGAGTTGACTTCTGAGACAAACAAGTCCTATTTCCACTCTGCCACTCTCCAGCCATATGACTTTAGACAAATTATATAACTTCTCTCTGAGCTTCTATGTTGTCATTGCTCAAATAGCTAACCTGTTGGAATGGTGTTAGCTTTAGAGATAGGTATTTAAAATCGCTAGCATATAATAATAGCTGTGTTGGCAGCTATTACTACCAATGCCCTATTTTAGGCCCCTGTCACCTCTTAAAATACAATGCCTGGAATAAAAAGAGGCATTCACTAAATAGCCCACTGAAAGAATAAATTGAAAAATGGAAACAGATTCAATACATTGAAAGGATAAATGATCTCAGATATGTAGATTACAAATAGCGACTAGAACTAGGTCTGTTTGACTCAAGCAGTTCCCCCAGAGAATACTAGAAAAGATACCTGTTGGGTTATTCTTCACAATAAACAGAAATGGATGATTTGCTATAAATTGGTTTTGAGCCAGACTCATGATCACAGGGATGTGCATGCCTATGAAAAAGAGACAATACTTATTTAGATGTGCACATTAAAGGATGAAAAAAGAAAATATATCCATAATACTTTTTGTAGACAGGAAAAGACATTTCATTTGATGAGTTAACATGTAGAAAAATAACCATTTTCAAAATACAGAGAAATCTGGAATAAATTTAAAATCAAAGAGCAGAAGAACAAATAGTGGATTGTTCAAGGAATAATTCCAACTTCACATTCATGCTCAATGAAGAAGAAAGTCAGATACTAGATTCAATTTAGTGAAAGCAGTTGAAAAAGTTCTTTTAAACAGTAATTTTCTGCTTACTTTTTATTTACATTATATGATTTATTCTTCTAATGTTTCAACTTTTAATTCCTATCCAGATATGTTTGCATTTCATTTCTATTCTCCAGGCTTGTGGTAATCACATCCGAGTTCAATTTTTTTTTTTTAACTTTTCCAGAATTATTCTGTGGGCTCAGAGCTTTTAGGATTTGTGCTGTGAATGATTATGGGATTTTTATTATGTGGTTAGAAGAAGAGATTTGTTGCCTTAATAATTATTTACTATAATAATTTATATCATGTGGCTCCATTGTAGAACTTGCCAACATTTAGAGTGGATAAACTTAAATGGCTGGTTTTTTTTTTTTCTTTTTAAATTAAATATTTCTACACTCAATTCAGATGTTTCCTTTACCAATAATGCAATGATTTTGTACAAATTTTTTTCAGACTCATGAAAATCATTTTTAAAAATGCAACAGGAATGATCAGAACTGAAAAATAATGGTAGAGAAGGAAAAATATCCTCTACACTCTTTGTGACGGGGGTATGCAAATTAAACTGACAAAAGCTAGATTAGCAGAAGAAATGGTTTATTCTATAACCCCAAAGGAGCCTCACAGAAAAGAAGTAAATATCCCCCCAAAATGTTAGGCTTGAGAGCTTATCTACCTTTTTAACAAAGGGTAGTAAATTGTGGAGAAGTGACTAGACCGAAAAAGGGGCAATAAATTGTAGGAAGGTAAATATATGGGAAAAATTAATAGTATAAGAGGGTTATTTAGTAAGGTTTGTTATGTAGACTCACTTCAGTGCCAACTTTCATCTCTTGTGATAAAGGTTATTCTCCTTCTGATATGCAAGAGAGGAGGACAGACACCTTCACAAGGGAAATTTATGCCCTGTTTATAGGCAGATCGGGGGAGAGTAGAGAGCTCTTTTTTTTTCCCTGTGCTGTTTCTCCATTTTCTTCAGCTCACAAGAACCCTTCAGACAAAGTGGCTTGTTTGGGGGTGGTATATTCTGATCACCTTCAGAATCAAGCATAACCTTAGTAATATAAAATGCATGGCACTCTCCTACCTGCAATATCAGGGCTACAATGCCCAAATTACCAGTGAATAGAGACTTATATCTGAACTGATGAGAGAATACAAAAAAGCATAGTCAGTGTCATTCCCATTCTCACTTGGGTGAACACTTGAGATTTTTGTTGTTGTTGTTCTTGAGCATCCACTGAGCAGATGACTGAAAGTCAAAATACTCACACTGAAAACTATTCTGATGTGTAACACATCAGGGTCACTGCTGATCCCTTAATGACTGTTAGCCCCTCTTAGAGAACTCTAGACTTAAATTAGAGGCAGTGGGTGATAGTCGAAAGAGCTCTGAACCTGAAGTCAGAGAACCTGATTAGAGTACAAACTGAGCTGTCAATTAATAGTATGACCCTAGGCAAACCACTTCATGTCGTGGGCCTCTTTCTTCATCAATATAATGAGAGAATCAGATGATGATCTGTAAAGACTCTTATGTAAAAGCAGCTGGAAAATTTGTCTACATAGGCCAACAACTTCATCCAATGCAACTTTTTTATTTCTCCAAGATTGAAATAGCCCATGCTCTCCAATCTAAGTTCCTTGAGCACAGCAATGCCAAGTCCTTTGGGAGATGACAGAACAGTAGCGGGAGTCCAGTGTGACCCACCCACGTGTCAAAATCCATTGACACTACATAGTATTACAAATTAACCGAGAAATTAACAACACGGATATACATTTATAGAAACTTATCAATAAGACCATTTAAAGGGTGCATATCTTTTACATATTGGCTAAAATCACAAGAGTCTGAAGAATTAAAGTAGACTTATGAGACATTCATTAAAGTCGCTTTTGCATTTCTAATTAAATTTCCTCCAATTATTTTTTTGAGGATTACTTGTATGCAGCATAGATACTATTCAAAATGCCATTTACTCAAGAAAATCTATCATAAAGGAGTGGATCACAAACTGTAAAACTGTGCACAAATCACCTAGGGACCTTGGAAAAAACACAGATTCTGATTAAGTAGTTCCAGCGTTGGGCCTGAGGGTTGGCATTTCTAACAAGCTCCCAAGTGATGTTGCTGCCACGTCTACACACTACATTTGACTTGCAGTAGCGAGGACGGGCCGCAAGCTACCGCAGAGCTCTGGTTCCCGACCTTGGATGTACATGGAAATCACTTAGGGAAATGTAAGAAAATGCTAGAGTCTGGATTTCACCTCCAGAGATACTAATTTAATTAATTTACTAATTTAATTTTGGGGAATAGACTGCACATAGGATTTTAAAAAGCTTTCCAGGTAATTCTAATGGGCAGCTAACTTTGAGAGGCACTGGTGTATAGATAATGACAAAAACCATATTAGAAAAGTAGGGGCCTACTTGGTGTAATAAAAGAAGGAAATTAATACAATTACCTAAGAGTAAGCATTCCTGAACAATAAGGATTTCATGTTTGAACCGGAAGTTTCCTCCACAGGTCCTGTCTCCTGATTGGCAGGTAAAATGCAACTTACAAAAAAGCCAATATTAGTAGGTAGGCCTCAAGTCCTAATCAAATCCCCTCCCTGGCCTTTTTTATTGAGCAGCACCTGCAGAGATGCAGAAATAGCTTATACAACCAATTTCTCTTTTCTTCCTACAGCGTAGGGGACAGTAGGAAGGAAACAGGAGGTCAGAGTCATGCAGAAATGCCAATGTCCTAACGCTGCGCATTTCCCCCCCAGTCTTTCCTCTTGGCTGGTTATGAAACCATTTGTCCTACCAGTCAATGTTGCGGCTTCACTGCCGTCTTCATTTATCTCAAAAAAAACGTGTTGCATGACTTGGGAAACAAACACTTCAGCTGAGTCTGTTGGAAAATAGGAAAGTGTATTTAAGGATTAGAACTCAGAGCCATTACTTACTAGGTCCCGTGTTAATTACATTTTCAAATGAACAAAGAAATTTCTAGGAAAAAAACAGTAACAAATTCTTCCCAAGTTAGTTAATTTGCTAGAGGTGGAAGGTAGTTTAGCTCTTGCAGAAATGATACAGAGACCCACAGAGAGAGATCAAGTTTAGCCCAGATACAAAGGCAAAGATAGAAGGGGATAAGCCTCAAATCAGGTATCCCACTAAGTGAAATATTTGTACGGACAGAAGGTTTTGCCCCGCTTTGCTATGGTCTACAGACAAGATGAAAAAGGCTTTACAGATTTGAATTAATCCCACCCTATGTATTCAACCTCAAAGCCAACTTGCCTTTTGAATTCTGTATTCAGTTTTGATCTGACTTTAAAACAAAATTTACTTTCTTTCAAGACTGGTGAGGCTATGAAAGTCTAAAGAGCTTTTGTGTCATCTGTTACCAAATCACTTCAGAGCTATGCTTTAAAAACCTGTCAAATTCCTCAGTGTCAGGGAGTGTCTTACAACATTCTGTTCCAGTGTGGATACAAGCTGAGAGAACATGCCCCTCTTCTCCCCTTGGTGGAACTGCTGTATGTGTGAAGCATTTCTGATCTTGTGACCTGCAGGGATAGTCTCCTTGAGAAGGGGAAAGTGAAGCCACGAGTTCAGAAGCCATCAGCCACTCCTGCTGTGTCAGGACCACTCAGATCTGACAGTGTGCCTCAAAGAGACAATAGGAACATGCTCCCGGGTTCAGTGGTGGCCAGAAAGTGGAGGAAGGACGATGGGCCTGGAAACTTGAAGAGAAAGGATAAAAAAGAGCTTTGTTTCTCTTGGGAGAGAAAGCTGACGGGACCACGCAGACTCCACCAAAACCACCAGATTTACAAGGATTCGGGAAGAAATTCCTTACAGCAGAGGGGAACCAGCTCTGGCAGCTCACAGAGAAGTAAAGCCCCTCAGGCAAGAGAAAGAGAAGTCTCCAAAGGGATATTTGCATAAAAAATGGCTTCCTGGAGCGCCTGGGTGGCTCAGTCGTTAAGCATCTGCCTGTCTGCCTTCGGCTCAGGTCGTGATCCCAGGGTCCTGGGATCCAGCCCCACATTGGGCTCCCCTGCTCAGCGGGAAGCCTGCTTCTCCCTCTCTCACTCCCCCTGCTTGTGTTCCCTCTCTCGCTGTGTCTCTGTCTGCCAAATAAATAAATAAAATCTTTTTTAAAAATTGGCTTCCTAAAAATAAACTCCAAATTGCTTGTGATCACTTTATCTGGGCCCCTGAATACCTCTTACACTCATCTGCTACCTTCCTCTCCTCATCCAGTAGCTCCAGCTCAAGGTCAAGTATCAAGGCCTTAGCCCTAACTCTCCTTCTGCTTAAAACCCTCTTCCCCAGAACTTTCCCTGACTGGCTCCGTTGTTCTTTAGGTCCCAACAAAAATGTTACTTCCCAACCCAGTCTTCTAATTCTGCCTGTATCTGACCTAATCACCATTTATTCCATGATGCTCTTTTAGTTCACTTACAGCATCCATCACCTCTCCATTTAATTAACGAATTGCTTATTAAATATTCATCAGCAGATGTAAACTTCACTAGAAGCAGAACTTTTGTCCATTTTATGCATCCCTACAAAACTGCCTGGCATGTAGTTGGCTTCCAATAAATATTTGTCAAACAAATAAATCATGGATATGAACATGTCCAGCGACAGAAACAAATAAGATGGAGAAGAGGGGGCATGCACATCTTGAAATGCAAGAGGATGGTGTGCTACGAGATCAGGCAAGTAAGCAAGTTCTTTCCCGAGGACTGCCTAGAATAAGACAGGATTCACATGTGGAGCCCAGAGTAGCTGACCTAAAGACCCATACCAAGCCAAGAGTGAAGAATAAAAAGCATGTTGGGGTGCAGTGGAAAATTTCACCCGGTTTAGCACTGATACCAGATCAAGGGACTCCACGCTGAGCCTCTGGTCTCACGTATCCGGTCTTACCACGAGGAGGACCTGATCTTGGGAAAAGAATGGGACCTGACAGCTAATAGACTGGAACAAGGAATCTGGACTCCATAAAGTCACTGATTTCTTCAGGTTTGTAATAATTTTTCTCCTTTTCTATGAAAATTCCAAGTATGTCTCTGTCAAATTAAGAGGACAAGAAACCTTCTACAGCTTTGCTAGAAGATGTCCAAGTAAATATTAATGTGCCATAGACCCACTTGTTGTTTTTTAATATATTTACCATTTACTTAGTATCTATTACGTGCCAGATACAGAACGAGGTGACCTACATACATTCTTTCAATTATTTTCACCACTACAATTTGTTACCTCATTCAAGGAATTAGAAAGCTGAGGCTCAGAAACCTTAAATATTTTACTAAAGGTAACCACAAGAAGTAATAGCAGTGTGAAGCCAAATATTCATCTCCAAGTTTCCAAAAGTAACTGTCTGAAAACATTTCATTCAAAGCTTGTGTAAATATCCCACAGCACTAGTGTTAGCCTCGTTTGCAGTAGCTTTTAGAGAATGTTTACTGCACACGTGATAAATAGGGATAGCGGGGAATTTACTGTTCTCCTGATGACCAGATGTAGTACCAGTGATGGCCCTGGCTATTTTATTTCTGGCAGGAAGATAGAACCAAAGTAGTTAAAGCAACTCAAATAGGCAACTCAGGAGAGAAAGAGCAGAAAATGTTGGACGTTTGTTTTTCGCTGTTGGAAGTTATTCTCTTGCACAAATTCTCTTATAAAGAGTTTTGGAGGTGTTCTCGTGATAAACCTGCCTATGAAAGGAGATTTTATAGAAGTCATCAGTTGCTGGAGATTTGTAGAGCGAGTGGCTGTTTGAAATGCCTGCTTATAGCGAATGAGCATCTGAAGGTCAGAAAGAAGGCTAACAGGAAGAAGTGCTTGAAAAATGGATTGGTTGATGTTAGGTTGGCGGGATGGCTGTGTTCCGGGGTACACTTAGATAGCGTGCCGTTGCAGTATTTAATGTGGACTGCCTCATTCTTGATGCCGATGAAATTGTCAGAGAAGTCAGATATCTCTGTCAGCGTGCGAACAAGTAGCTAAATCATGTGTGAAGGTAATAATGAACATCTGTCACCAGTGTACCCCACCCACCTCCTCCAGGAAAGCTCATTCTATTCATTTAACCACATAATTGATGAGTGAATAAATTAATGAATACTTCTCCAAAGCCCAGATATTTATATAGGAATACACAATATTTCCATGTTATGATACAAAACCCCATCAGACAGACAGGCTTGTATTGTTAGGCTTTTTTTTTTTTTTTTAAATAAAACAGAAGACTGCATTTAAAAGAGGGTAAGCAACTTGGGGACAAATTGGCCCTCTTTGTCCATCTTTTTTTTTCTCTTTAGTTAGATATTTTTCAACTAGTGGGTACTGCCAAGACAAGAAAAAATAAAACACTGTCTTGGGCTTTGTTGTGTGAGTGAGCATCTTAGCCATGTGGAGTTTCCCAGGTGTGACTTAGCATAAAAGCTCCATCTCCTCAGATGTGTTGTTTCAAGCTAATCTCAAGCTAAATCTTCAAGCTGTGGCATTACAATTTCTATATTGTGTTCATCGTCCAGCAGCTTGTGGATGCTGATTTCATGGCCTCCAATATTACCAAATTAACATTTGCAAATTGGTTTATAAGAGCTTTATTAGCTCCACGTAGATGAGAGCCTCAAAGTTGTAATTCCCATTATTCAGATAAGGAAATCCAAACAGGGCTGAAATAAAAGCCCGTATACTACTTTACCTACATAGTTTTATTACAAGCATGTTTAGAAGGCTTATCTAACATTCTAAAATGCTTTCTGACTTTCTTTAAGGAAAGTGACTTAAATACAAAATAAAGTGCTTATTTACAGACAGCTCAACATGTCTGTGACATTTAGTCACCGGGTGTGTATGTATTTTCTGGGGCCGAATGCTTTTTCAGATCAGTCAGTTGACAGAGTTACTAAGAAAACATATTAACATAATAATATAAGAATTATTTATCACACTACCTGTTATTCCAGAAAGGTCACAGCCACCACTAAATATCTCAGTTATATTCAAAGAATACAAAGCTTCTTTGAAGTCTAATTTTTGTTCTACTTTAAATCTGTTAAAAGAAAATGAAGAGGAAAATTCTTGAAAAACTGTATACATTTGCTACCAAAATGTTTGCTACAAAATGGATGACTTGGAAGAAATTATAATGTGAAATCTTTTGTTTTCATTATCCCAATTACATTTCCTCATATGTATAATACCATTTTCCCCCAGGTCCACTGAGCAGTTCTGAAGTTGCTAATAACTTGCTTCCCAGATAAATGGCTGGTGGGAGGAGGGAAGAAAATACTATATTTTCTGAAGTTATAATTATCTAACAAAACAGGGTGAGAGTTCTAAGTTTTCAATTGCTTGGCTCCTTCCCTAGAAAAGTAAAGTTTCCCTCCAGCAACTGTATATACCCTGGTTTTTCACACCATCAAAGATGGTTCCTGGCGTACATCCAAAATACCATGGAAGGGGAAGAGAAGCCAACAGCCCTTGGAGGAGATTGTTGGCTACTGAAGCACAGACAGACGTTAATAATCTGCTATCCTTCCATTGTCACAGTTGATGTGACTTCCTTCAATTTATGGACACACCTACTATCTTCCCAATAGGTCCTGTAAAAAGGGTAAAAGAGGGCGCCTGGGTGGCTCAGTTGGTTAAGCGACTGCCTTCAGCTCAGGTCATGATCCTGGAGTGTGGGATCGAGTCCCGCATCGGGCTCCCTGCTCGGCAGGGAGCCTGCTTCTCCCTCTGACCCTCCCCCCTCTCATGTGTTCTCTCTCATTCTCTCTCTCAAATAAATAAATAAAATCTTTAAAAAAAAAGGGTAAAAGATAGAAAGGGAATTAAATTTCTTAAAACAAAATAAAAGATAAAAAATTATAGGAGGGGAAAAAAAGTTGCTGGCCACTACTTCTTATGCAGGGCCCGAAGTTAGGACTCTAGCTTCCACTCAAATCTTCAAACGTCAATCTCCCTGACTTGAAGACCCTAACCAGAGAATCTCAAAGACTCTCACAGGCTGATCTATGATTCCAAGTTAACAGAATACTGAATCTGTTTATCATTTCACTAAAAAGGAAGAAAAAAGAAAAGCTAGTACTTACTGACTTTAGAGATGCCAGAAACATCAATGTGCTTTTTAAAACCAGGTTGGAAACTTCACGAGAGAAAAGAACAGGGGGTTCTGTATATTTCTTCCATCGGTGAAATTCCAGGACAAGCCCTGCCTAAGGAGCTCAGTCTGTGAACAGATGGACATTTGCCCCTGTGCTCTCCACACAAGGCTGGTCAAGGACAGGATCCTTGCTTAGCTAAGAGCTAGGCCCATACCCAGGCCTGGAAATTAGCTCGAGCAATCAGTCCAAGTAGATCACTGTTTTAGTTGCCAAATACTGAACAAGCTTTTTTTTTTTTTTAATGTTATGTTAGTCAATATATGTTACATCATTAGTTTTTGATGTAGTGTTCCATGATTCATTGTTTGCATATAACACCCAGTGCTCCATGCAATATGTGCCCTCTTTAATACCCATTACCGGGCTAACCCATACCCCCACGCCCCTCCCCTCTAAAACCCTCAGTTTGTCAATTATAATTCTTCAAAAAAAAATGAACATGCTATGGCAGAGATTTACTGGGCCTGAATTATATCTTGGTAAAATACTATGTACTTTCGGAAAAGATTAACTTATTCAGAGCCCTGAGGAGGGACACAACATGGGCATTAAAATCTACTGGTAGTGAAAATAGTTTGCATTATGCCACTGTTTTCAACTTCTTTCTTTTCACTTCCAGCTAAGAAAGATAATGCAGCCTGATGGTTTTGACATCTTTCCACTTTTTTCCCTGTTTTTATTACTACACTCTTTTTAACAACTAAATGGAGTGTAGGCATCTAAAAGGTGGAAAATAAACGTTCTAGTTCACCTAAAAATTGGCTATTTTTAGCAGAACAGTTTTAGGATAATGACAAGAATACTGCAAGACTTATTACAACTTTTAATAATGCCTAATTATCAGTGGAGAGTCACTTAAGCTACAGTCCTGCTTATAATGTAGTCCAACGAAACCTACAGCAATAGAAACTCATTCAACCATTTAATAAAAGTATAATATACAGGGCGCCTGGGTGGCTCAGTTGGTTAAGCGACTGCCTTCGGCTCAGGTCATGATCCTGGAGTCCCTGGATCGAGTCCCGCATCGGGCTCCCTGCTCGGCAGGGAGCCTGCTTCTCCCTCTGACCCTCCCCCCTCTCATGTGCTCTCTGTCTCTCTCATTCTCTCTGTCTCAAATAAATAAATAAAATCTTTAAAAAAAAAAGTATAATATACAGCCAATTTCTAATTATCCGCAATTACTGGAGTCATGAATTACCAGGTGTGAAGTAGTACTTCCATGTGTTAGACACTTAATACAGATTATAGTTTTTAATCTTCACAAAAACCCAGGGAAGTTAGCATTATTCCCATTAATTAAGAAAGTGGAAGATTGAAGAGGTTGATTTCCAGGCTCAAGTTCAAGATAGGAGACAAAGCTGGGATTCAAATTCAGGGCCATTCCAAGTCAAAGTTAATGTGCTAACCCACATTGTCTTCTAATCAAAATATAATTTGAAATAATAATCTCAATCAATATATATACAATGTTAATTATGTGCCTCTTTCAAATTTTGTGAGACTTATTATTTATTTTAGATGTGGTTCATTTCCCCTTTTCCTTGACCCTCATCTAAAATTGTCTAAAGAATACATCTAAAGATAAAAGAATCATCAGCAAAGAGACTGAATAGACAATTAACAAGTAATCATAAAATGAATGTTTTAGCATATGTAAACAGTATCTATTATCAGTTTACTGCCATACGGAACCACTGGGCTTAAAGGGGTTTAACACAGGTAACAGGTGCAGAAAATGAAGAAAACAATTTAGAATTTCCATTTTAAGATGGAGCCACTGTTGGTCTGTAGGCCCTATTGTGGATTGGTGTTGCCTGTTCCTTCCCCTTTATACCCAGGACTCTTACTTATTGACAGAAATTCTTAGATGGGTCTCCCTTGGGGTCCCCATCCATAATACTTGGAATCCTGGTTTTGATTCAGTGGGCTTGAGTCATCCTTGGAACATTCAGGTTTAGAGCCAACGAAACCAAATCTTAGGTCTGCCCATGAGGATAAAAATGTAACACAATCCCTGACAGTGGTGGACCTAGACTATTATATGAGTACATGGGAGTTTTTGGTCACTTTCTGACTAATTACCTAGAGTGTGTTTGTATTTATGTATCTATGTGTCTGTGTCTGTGTCTGTGTCTGTGTCTGTGTATGTATGAAAAACTCTGTTAGCCTCAATGGCTGAGCTAAAAGTGCTTTCTGTCCCATACGAAACATATCTGGACACTGTTTAATGTAAACTCGATTCCAATTTGTATCAGTATCCATTAGGTTAAAGTAAGTGAACATTTTCTAATCACTACTGCAGCTGGTCATGACATTTCTATTCTCATATTCAGCTTCATTTACCCTAAGATCACTTTTCTCCCCACCCATACACAGTTCACATTCAGTTGTTTAGAGATCCAAAGCTGGCCAAACCTGGGATTGATTTCTAGCCCAGTAAGAACATACTTCATGTCCTCTGGAAGGTGTTCTCTCTTTTCCAAAGTCTCTTTGGCACTGCTGCTTCACATCTCTTGCTGCTCATTGTGTCACTGACCCTTGCTCTGCTCTGTGCTCTCCCTCATGCTTGCCTACCTTGCATCTGTTTTCTGACTCTTGCAATGTTGGCTCTGCCATGTGTTAGCTGTGTAAGCACGGGCAAGCTATTTACTGGTCTGTACCTCATCCATAATGTGTGTATAGAAGTTGATCTCTATCAAATTTATTTGGCAGATTAAAGGCTCTGTGGTAAAGAGGAGCAGCATCTAGGACAGTGTTGGCACTATAATGGATGCTCAATACATGTTAAAACTGAGTGAGAATAATAACAAAAATAATAAGAGATACTATTGAGTACTAAAAATGTTATAAACAGTACTTCATATAACCCTCACAATAACTCCATTAGGCACATATTATTGTTGTCCCATTTAACAGTTTAAAAAAATCTTAGGTAAGTTATTTAAAGTTATACAGCTTGGTCTTCAATATTATGCTCTATTTTCCATGATCTTGTTTCAACAGTTGTTAAAGATACTGTGAGATGCCACATCAGTCAATATTTTTAAAAAATGGTATCTCTCAGAAAGACTATGGCTGTTGTTTAGTTATTACTATACCTTTGAATAGAACTGTAGCATTTAACAAATGTAAAGACCCAGACCACTGAGAATTCATTGACCACTACAAAGCCTCTCCGAAGGAAAATAAATGTAAAACCTTACATATACAAACTTGCTAATAGTTTCAAGGGCTTCAAGGACTCTCTGAAGTCTACCACAGAACTTTCTAGAAGTCCAAAGTGCCCAGCTAAGGACTGTCACAAAAGAATAAGAAATCACAGTCTTCTCATTTTCCTAGTAAGTCAAATTTAGAACTTCCAAACAATCTATTTCTTTGTAACCCATATCTCGTTAGTCAATACTCCAATAAATGTCTTCCTATTTCACCAGTTCCTTACTATTCCCAGGGAACCTGTTCCCTTTAAACACTCCCTACTTTGTGCCAAATTACTGCAGGGGTTTCTTAACTGATCTTTTGGGCTTCATTCTTTCCCTCTTTAACACATCTTGAACATCACAACTCTTCAGATTAGAGCAACAAATGTTTAGTGAACAACTACTATTTTTCAGAATCATGCTTTGTGCTGGGGTCACAGAAAGGAAATATGCATAACTCTGACCGCAAGAAGTTTATTGTCCACTGAGGAAGATGAAATAACAATGTTAATATAACTGCTATGCAGAAATAAACACAAGGTGCAAGGAGAAGTTTTCCCAGCAGGGAAAAGGGAAGATGTTATGTTATCTTCTTTTTTAAAAGATTTTTTATTTATTCATTTGAGAGAGAGAGTGCGTGCATGAGAGTGAGAGCACAAGCAGGGGGGAGGGCCAGAGGGAGAGGGAGTAGCAGACTTCCCGCTGAGCAGGGAGCCCAACTCAAAGCTTGATCCCAGGACCCCAGGATCATGACCTGAGCCAAAGACAGATGCTTAACCCACTGAGCCACCCAGGCACCCCAGATATTGTGTTATCTTGAATGAAAAGATCAGAAAAGCTTTCTAAAACCCAAACTTGGTTTTAAGGACCAAGAGAAGTTATCCAGAAACATGGGGATGGTGGTGGGAAGTGGGGAGAGTATTCAAACAAGTTACCCGTCATGAACAAAGGCATTGTGACTACCAAATATATCTCTCTAAAACACTGCCTTAATCATTCCACTATCTTACTTGGAGATTTTCAACAATTCCCCTTTCCATATGGGACTTAACCCTCTCGATTCTTTTAAAGCCCTGTTCAAGTTCTTCCTCTTCCATAAAGCCCTTGTTTACAACTCTAGTTTCTAGTGCTCCCTGTCCCCTCTTTTTTTTTCATGAATCTCCTAGTGTTTACTGATTGTAACTTTCTTTTAATATTTATTGTCTACTTCTGGATATTGTTAGTAAATTTCTTGTGCAAATCTTGCACCACTCCTTCTAGGTGGTAACCATCTTATCAGTAGGGAGCATGTATATCGTTTTACATGTTTCAGTTCCTTGTCCATAGTGGGATCCCAATCAATCTGTGTTTTTGAACAGGACATAACATTTCTAGGAAGTAGCAAACCAATAAGAGCATAAAGCTGTAAGACAGTAGACGTGAGAGCTAATTCTGTCTCCCAACACTTAGTTGAATGTTGATCAATTCACTTTTTGAGTGACTCAGTTTCCTTCTCTGTGAAATGCAAGATGTAACCAAGTCAGACTGTAGAACCACAACATTAGGACATTAGTATTAAAATACTTTAAATTAAATGCTTTATAAAGTTAAACTGCTATATAAATGAAAGTTACTTCTTTATCTTCTTTACATGTATTAAATAATCACTTTTGCCCATACACATAATCATAAAACATGTTCTCACAGAGTTTCTTATATAGAGAAGATATGATATATAGAAAGTGTGTGTCAGACTCTTCCACCTGAAGAATTTTGACTGCTATATTTCTAGGATCCCATATTACATTGAGACAAAGTAACATGATTATTTTAGCTGCTATCCAACATGGGTAATGTCCAAATTAGATATCTGGTATGTTATAAATAATAAACTCTAGAAAGCACTCTAGTATTTTTAGACTATACTCTGTCTTATGGGCCTTGATTCTAAACTAGTCCTACATCAAAGGGAAAGAAGAAATGTTTCTTAAACAGTAACCAAAATCTAAATAGTCACTCACATGTTCCTTCCTAGTGTTACTAATATAGAAGCATTCTTATGATTATTTTTTCTCTCTTTGGCATGCACTAAATTTTGCTACCAAAGAGGCTTTTATTTTGTTTTACACTAACAGAATTTAGTATAGTGGGGGTTACAGATTGAATTGTGCCCCCCACTACCCAAAGTCATATGTTAAAGCCCTATCTCTTAGTACCTCATGATGTGACCTTATTTGGAAATAGGGTCATTGCAGATATAATCAGTTAGGCCAAGGTCATAGTGGAATAGAGGGGGCCCTTAATCCAATATGATTGGTGTCCTTATAAGAAAAGAGAATGCCATATGAAGAGAGATGACCAAATGACAACAGAGGCAAAGACTGGAGTGGTGCGTCTAAAAACAGAGGAACACCAAAGATGATTGATCACCACCAGAAGCTGAGTAGAGGCAAGGAAAGATTCCACACAGTCTCAGAGAGAACGACCCTGCTGACACCTTGATTTTGGACTTCTAGCCTCCAGAATTATGAGAATGAATTTCTCGTTGTTTTAAGCCCTAGGAAACTAACACAGCTGATTAAATTGTTTGGTTTTACTAAAATCTTTAGTTATCATTTTGAAAGCCTAATGCATTCATCCAGATATGAAAGAAACACAGCATTGAGTAATAAAACTGAAAATTGTCAGTCCACTCTAAAGTATCTACTCAGCCTATATAGTTTTCCCTCTCTGTACCGAACACAGATTTTAAATGGGTATTTTTCCGTTGTAAGGAAATTATTCATTTAGGGGAAAAGGTACTTCAGAACTTTCAATCCATGATCTTACTGCTCAGGAAACTAAATTCAATAAATGTGTCCTGATGGACTAAAACTGCTTGTGAACTTAACACATGAGCAAATCATTCCTTTAATAAATTGGAAGGCTCATCCTCTTGTGAGAAGTGAATACATTTTAAATATAATATTTAATTAATGTGATTGAATAATTGATAACAAAATTTTCAGTCTTGTGAGTTTAAAAATCTCATGTTTATTTCTCTAGAGAGGTTTCCAAGAAAATGGTTGATGTCCTGTCTTTCATTATGCTGCATGTATGGGAAAGTTTCATCAGGATCCTCACAGGGAATGAATTAAAATGTGACTGGAAAGTTGAATTCTGATTTTTGGGGTATTTAAAATTAGATAAAGAGAAACAACATAGAATTGTTTTCTTTGAAAATATTTATATAATGTAATTCAACAGTATTCGTTTGGCACTTACAATGTGCCATGAAATGTCCTAGGGACTATGGAAACCAAAATGAAAGAGACATAACCCCCTGTTCCAGAGCTCACATCTTAATAGGATAGACAAGAACGTGAGCAAAAGACGGAAATGTAATGTAACAAGTATCATAGGTAAATCGGTGTGAAATGCTCTAGAAATAAAGATAAGGGATGGTTGATTCTAATTGAGCATGCTGGGGAAAAGTACACCGAAGAGTTAATTGTGAGGAGACATTGAAGGATGAATAAGAATTTACTGATTAGACACCACAAAGAAGGAAGGGCCTTCCAGACAGGGGATAGGCATGAGAGAGGAAGTCAGAGAACACTTTCTACTTTGGGATTGGCTGGGCAGTGATCTTAAAGATATGTATGTATGTATGTATGTATGTATGTATGTATTCATTTTGAGAGAAAGAGAGAGAGAGAGAGCATGAGTGGAAGGGAGGGGCAGAAGGAGAGGGAGAAGCAGGCTCTCGGCTGAGCAGGGAGCCCAATGCGGGACTCGATCCCAGGACCCTCGGATCATGACTTGAGCCGAAGGCAGATGCTTAACTGACTGAGCCACCAAGGCTCCCTGGGCAGTGATCTTAACAGAGAAAGAAAATAGCCATTACTTTTGAAAGAAAAATAGCTATCACTTTTTTAGCACCTTCTATTTGCTAGATTTTGTGCTATGAATGGAAGTATGTAATGAGGTACCATAATTGAAACTGCCACCACATTTTTAAAAAATCTTTGGTGCCTGGAATTTGTTTGAGAAAAGGGAGTACAACTGCCAATTAATATTTCTGTATTCATAACACCGAAGATTCAAATTCATCTTTAAGACAAAGTGCTCATTTGTTTGGGAAAAGCAACACAATGAACTTTTCATTATGCAAATAGAACCAGTGGGATGGAGATAGTGAAGTTTGAAATGATGAGGGTATAATCTATTCTGGATGAAATGAAAACGTTTCTACGGAGGGTCAGAATCTGCCGCTGTAGATTCTTATCATGACCAGGAATCTGGCCTTAAAGGGCATGGGAAAAAAAAATGTGTGTTACCTTCTTTCTGTGCTGGGAAAATTTGGAGACCTCAGGATGCTGGGTAGGAGGGAGATAGAAAAGACTTGGGGTGAGGGTGGGTTCTGGCACCAGGGCAGCAACGGACTGGACAAGACTCCCTGGTTACAAGAAATGGCCTAAACTTCAAGAACACTCATCCCTGGCACCTGGTTTTTAAATTACTTTCCACCTTATAAGCCCCTTTTATTAACATAAAGCTTTCAGTAAAATTTGGTTAAACATTGAAATTGTTCTTACTCCTATTAGTTTGCCAAGGGCTACCTCAAAAAATTACCACAAACTAGGTGGCTTAAATAACAGAAATTTATTGTCTCACGGTTGTAGCCGTTAGAGGTCTAAAATTAAGGTGTGGGTAGCACTGGTTCCTTCTGAGGACTCTGAGGTGTGTTCCAGGCCTCTCTCCTTGGCCTGTAGATGGCCATCTTCTTCCTTTGTCTCTTCACTTAGTCTTCTTGCTATGTATACCAGCCGTGTAGGACGAGGGCCCACCCTAATGACTTCACTTTAACTTGATTACCTCCATAAAGACTCTGTCTCCAGAAAAGTTCACATTTTGGGGTAGTGGGGTTAGGACTTCAACATATGAATCAGGAGGGACATAAATCAACCCGTGACCATTTTTCTTGGAGGAATTAAAAGAGAAGTCTGTGTCCATACTGTGAGAGAAGTTGTATGAGAAATGTGGCCACAGTTTGGAGAAGCTGATAATAAGACCAAACAGTTTGGAAAAGCTGTCCAGACTGCAGTAGCCCAGAAGGATTTGTGGGTCATGCAGCATTCTTGAGGAGATTCCTAAAATGTTGGAGATGGGAATTCTGGCAAAAGCTTGTATTTCCTGTTGCCAATTGAGTTTGGGACTTATTTATTATTATCTAGGCATTGGTTAACTGGGCTGATGATGCAGAGCTACCTTGGCTACAAGTATCACTATTCCACAGTCAAGTGACTCTCCTAAGACCCCACTGCTAGTATATGGCATGAACAGTTTTCAAACTCAGTGTTTTTGACCCCAAATAGTGACCTTTCCAAAGGAGAAAGAGAGAGAGAGAATGAAATTTGAAAATAAACAAGTTAATCCCCCAAATTGTTATTTCTGTTATTAGAAGATAAACTGTCACGGGCGCCTGGGTGGCTCAGTCGTTAAGCGTCTGCCTTCGGCTCAGGTCATGATCCCAGGGTCCTGGGATCGAGTCCCACATCGGGCTTCCAGCTCTGCGGGAAGCCTGCTTCTCCCTCTCCCACTCCCCCTGCTTGTGTTCCTGCTCTCGCTCTGTCTCTCTCTGTTAAATAAATAAATAAAATCTTAAAAAAAAAAAAAAAGAAGATAAACTGTCACATCATTTTATCTCCTATGTTTCACATGTAGTAGTATTCAGTCTCATTGAAAGACTGAATAACATCCAGGTAGAGATACACAGATGCTGGGAAATTGGAAGAGAGGTTGGGGGAGAGATTCAGATTTTAGAGACATGAAGAATAAGGGACAAATAAAAGAGAGTAAGAAGAAGAAAATTTTGAAGACGAAATTCTAGTAAATATTAGTTGGGAGCAGAAAGAAAGAAAAATGTAAGTCAGGGAGCAGGAAAATTTTACAGAGGAGAGAAAAATAAACAGAAGCAAGTAGTGCTCCAGGAGTTAAAAAATTCTAGATTTTCAAGAAAAGGGGGAGGGTCAATAGTATTAGGATCAAGAACCTAGAGTTAGGGTGAGAAAAACATAGGATACCTCATTCTCTGGGATGTCAAGGAAGGTAAAAGAAGATCTTCAAAGTTGTACATAAATTTTGAGAGAGGCAGGTTTGCTTAATGATAGGTTTTCTTTAAGGAACAGGGAGTTGAGACACATGTTGAGAGTAAGAGAAATCAACATAAAGTAGCACCTGGGGAATAGAAGTCAAGTTTTGGTGTGGTGTGTGTGAGTATTAAAAAAGAAAGTTGAAGAAAAGTAAGGAGCCCCCAGCTTAGCCTCAATGAGGCTAGAAGGGACTGCTTTCTGGGTTTTTGCTTAAGAAAATCAATAGTTGGGGAGCAGGAGTGGCTTTATGAGTAGACTGGGGGTTGAGGATGATTAGGGAGAATTTAAAGCAGGTTGAAGACCAAGTAACAAAAAGTATTAAAGATATTTGGTGAGAATATGATTGAAATGACTGACTGTATCCCAGCTAAGTGGAAAAGGAAAGAAAAGCCAGGAGGTTTAAGTGACATAAGGCCTGGAAGAGGGGTATACAAACCACACAGGCTTTGATGAGTTTGCAGGAAAATTTAGAAATGAAAAGGATAGAATATCATCTATTAAACATCTGCTTCTTTTAAGCAGTTGAAGCAGAATGTGAATTGAGTTATGTGGGCACAACTTACTCTGAAGTTTCTCCTGTTGGCCAGAAGCATGATATTAAGAAATTAGCATCGACGATTATTGTTTCCTGAGATGAACTTTGCAATTTCCATTTTGTATTAACTATCTAAACCTGATCGTAGGATTCCCTATTTGTCATTCAATGACTGTTAGAGCACCAGCTGTCAAAGTTGATTTAACATATCTTTTAATTGTCTGGTAGCATAAGTGTTGGGTTTTTTTTTTTTTTTTGCGGGGGGGAGGTTATTTTCTTGAAATGGAACCGAAGATAGATATTTAAAATTCCAATTGGTAAAAAAATTAGAAAAAGATAAGATTGTATAATAAAAAGAATAAAAATTCCTTTTCATCTCAACATTCTAGCTTGCAGACTTACATTTCTTCATCTATTTCAGAGAATAGTGAGCCCTGAAATTCAGTTCTCCTCATGGCAAAGCATTGCTGGCAATGTTCAGACTTGCTTTTGTATCCATAAAGTGGAGCTACACTTCCAAATGCATTTTTTCTTCCCGTCGATAGCCTTTTCAAGTACCTGCTATCTTTCAGCCAGCTATTCAAATGTCTCCATAAGTGAAAACATAAGAACCAAATAATAAAATGACATTACCAACCTAGGGAGGCCTACTTCAACTTCCTCTTCTTGCATCTCAGAGAACCATTTCAGGATTTGATGAGCAGTAATTTGCTTTTCCATTTCTTCTATGTTCACATCTTCTGCAGGAAGCACGATGATTAAACTAAACTCATCACCTTTATAAGGTAATTCCAAGACCTGGTAGTTCATGGAAGATTCCGAAAAATAACCTGGAACAGAGAAAGAAAATATTAAATAAATATCCCTGTCAATTCCCAAAATCAGGCTTCAGAGGGCGATTTTTCATATTACCATATTTTGTTCTCACAAGAGCCTTCATCATTGGGATTTTGACTGGCGCACCATCTTTCTTAGTAAAATTCATTAACTGTGTCTTCTCTTTTGTGAATTTCTGCTTCCAGTCGCCCTTGAAATAAACAGCATTCACCAGGACAAGCCGAGTCAGAGGGCCAAAGTCTTCCCCTGAAAACATGTCTTTAATTTTCCCTGTGATGCCGGTGGAGGACAAAGCAGGAAGAGATATGCAATAGTGGTTCAGAGGGACTGCTTTCTATAGCATTGAAACAAAAATTTATTTTGCAGATCGGTTATAAACAGTGTGCTTTATCCTCTAACCTTGGCAATTCTGAGAGTAAAGAGGAGCACTATTAAACATTTCACTTGGAAACAGGTACAAACAGATCTCACTAGGAAACAGGAGATACAAGACTGTCTGAGGCCAATTTGGACAGAACTACTAATGGATTCTCTTCAGCAAGATTATTTGTGTAAATTGTTTTTCAGCCAGAAAGAACAAAAACTGAATGTCTCTTCCTGCATACTTACTGATGTTTTTCAAACTTTCTTTCAAGTTTCTCCAGCAGGTCAATCAGAATTAATAAGTTAATGGTACACTCAAACCTTCCACTCCCGTGGCTGGCGCCACTGACCACTGGGGCAGGGACAAGAATGGAGTTGCTAGCACGATTTTCTTCTTGTAAACAACCAGCCTGCTATTTCTATGTCTGCTGGCTATTCCAGTTAAGATATAAAAGCATGAATGGGCGCCATGGAGCTGTCTAGGGATGTGCATTATGTGTCCCATTAATGATACTTTCCGGTGAAACTGCTCAAAACACCCATCTCACATTCTCAACTATGCCTCCATGTATGAGGCTTCCTATAAAGAATATGGTAGCCACTTATGCCATCATAATTTTTAGTAGCAAAATGAATGAACAAAGGAACAAACTACTGTTAAACAAGGACCTGATACATGTTGGTTGTTTCACATACATTATTATCAAACCTTCCAATAGTCCTGAAATGTTTTAATAGTATCCTCATTTTAGGTAGGGCATAGCTTAGAACTGGGTAGGATTTGAACTCGGATCTGAATGACTTGAAGCTTGTGTTCTCTCTGCAGTGTCATTCCATAGCCCCTGAAGGATTTTGGCTAGCTTGTATTGAAATTAAAGTTTAGATTATCATGTTAATGATAGGACTCTCAACATTTTTTTTATTAAACATTAACCCATCCAATGAAGATGTGTTAATTATTTACAGTAATATGTGGGAAAGAAGGCACTTGAGGTTGACAGATCTAATTTTTACCTGGCTGAAGATATTATTTCTGTTGCCATAGATTAAAAACCTATGCTTAAACAAAAATTATTATTAAAGGTTTTCCATTAAAAATTCTATGAATAGATGTCTCTCATAAAATCTGTATGCTTTTCAAAGCAGCTTATGGTCTGTCTCAATTTCACAATTGAGTATTAATTTGAATAACAGGGAAGCAAAATGGGAGATTCCTCTGAGCCACAGTTTAGTGGGAAAAGATTCAACCATTCTTTACTTTAGGATATTAAAAACTATGAATACAATGGCAAATAATGAGTTTATGAAAATGGGAAACTTTACCATCTGTTTTGCTTTCTACCCAGGTACTTATTGTCTCTGCGGAAGTCTTTGCATCCTGAAAATCCACCAGTTTTATGGCACTCTGAAAAAAGTCCTTGTTGCTATGGAGATACTGTTCTTTCACAGTGAATCCTTCTTGAAGGTAGAGGGCATTGGCAAGATTAAATGTAAATTCTTGCTTTTTCTCTGAGATGGCAGAGAAAAATGACTTCAGCACAGAAAATTCTTCTCCTGAAAAGTAATTATAATGTAGACTAACATATTGAACAACATAAAAACAACAGCTTTTCAGCTTTGCTTCTAAGCGCTGATTCATATCACCATTTTTTACACACTTAGGTATAACTAATGGTCCTTTCTGAGGTAGTATAAATATTTTAAGCATTTATCTTCATAGAATATGCATTTTATAAAGAACTTAGTTCATATACAGGAAGAAAGAATGTCCATGTAAATTTGAAATTTGTCAAAAACAAGAATGTCCATTTAAACAGGCTGAAGGAAATTCTCTTTTTTTAGTCAAATTTAGCTCATGCTTACTTGTTGGAAATTTATCTTTAGAACCTCATTCTTTGTATAACATGCTATATTGATGGAAGGAGACTACTAATGAATACTGATGGGGGGACGACAGTGACGAGCAATCCTTTTCAATATTGCTTTTATTTCAGCTTAAGAATTGCTCGCTTGTGAGCAATGGCAACTGTCCAAGTTTTGAAATTTATGAAGTAACCCCTATGATCAGCTCTAGAGATGCACAAGAATCAGAATTGCCTATTTCTTCAGGTTCATGAATGTATATACTTTGGCCGTTACATGAACAATAAAGAACTTTATTCCATTCCGACTATTGCCACTAGCCAAATGAGGCCACCAGAGTCAGCTAAGAATCACTGCTGGCCTATTATTTATTGTTGGCTCATTCTGACCAACTGTTGTTGGGAAGATATATGTGCCTAGGAGAGAATTCAGCTTTGATCCTTGTTGAGGAGCTTCCTATTCATGACCAAAGGTATCGATGCTTTTCATTCCCTTCTGGCTTAATCCTGGGACTCAATCATTCTAGGAACTGTATCTCAAATCAAAGCTTCTTTCAGGGCCTTTGTTATATTTTGAGTTAAATACTAAAAAGGCCACTTTTATAACTTAAAACTTGAGTATATGCAATTAATCCTTATTGAAGAAAACATAAATGGTTCATCATTAGAAGATACCCACTGAATAAAGAGAGAAGTTTTAATGAGAATTTGCCTTGGGCTGTCCATTGGAAATAAGGAATCTGTGTGTGTGTGTGTGTGTGTGTGTGTACATTTTATCGGAGAGCTAGCAGCTATAGGCATCTTTGTGCAAATAAGAATACGTTCCCTTACTGGTGGGGGAGGGGGAGGGCTACAGCCCCATGACCTCTTACCTTGTCCAGCTGAGTGGAGCCTTCATTTCAGTCCCCACCTGTCCTCCCCTGCTCTCATGCAGGTGCAACCCACATAACAATAACGGAGGCTCTGGGAAGTATATTTCATTATATTCCAAACTCCATGGGGATTCTCCATTCTTGGGAATATAGATATAGACATAAATAATCTCAGCCATAAGAACTTACGGCCCTATGGTTGGATTTGAAGAATCTCAGTAAGTCTTTACAATCCCAGAATTCTTACATAAGGAAGGGGAAAAGGTTAATCTATTTTACTTGTTTCTGCAATGATTTTAGAGGCAATTGTTTGCTATTTGAAGCTGAGGGAACTATCTCAATTAATGGGAGGCTATGAGAAGACTTTCTGAGTGAAGACATGGAAGTGTTTTCAAAAGAATTAAATAAGGTCAGAAATGAAGTGGCGGAATTTGAAACTAATCTTCAGAATGTGTAATTTATGAGCATCTTTAAAGGAATGGGGGAGAAAGGAGAGGGGGAGAAAAATAGTTCCAGCTCATTTGTCAGAGCAAATAGATTTATGTCAAGTACTTAAGGTCTAAGACTGTGTGACAGTCAGTTGCCCTTTGATAAATCACTGGACTCAGAAGTCAATGAAAAATGTCATCAAGTAGCACAAGTTTGGAGGAGAATATAAAGTTATCTGCCTTATAAATTTGATTTAATTTACAGATTAATAACCTCTTTTAGCATAGATCAAAAAGAATATGTATACATGGCTCCTAGTAAGTAATAAGAATAAATTTATTTCATTTCCTAAAACAGAGCCATAGGAAACCTATAGGTCATGGGGTGAATGTAACTTTTGGTTTGACTGTACTAGACCTCCAGAAAATGTTCCAAAATTCAGTACATGTTTACTTCTCCTGCATTTAAGACCCAAAGGCCAATTGTGTGTGAAATGTGAGAGATCCAAAGATGAAAACAAAGGCAGTCATAGGATTATAGATTATTTTAGCCAAAAGATCCATATAAACCACTTATTCAAACTCTTCTTTTTATAATGAGGAATCTAAACTCCAGACAGGTACAGTAACTTGAGAGGTGCCAGATCATAAGGTTATTTGGTTGCAGAGCTAGGACTGGAATTCATGGCTGGTTCTCTTTCCATTATGCTCTTGGAATAAGGAAGCACCTCCGTTAGTCTTTGATTAGTAAGCAGTATATTAGAGGCAAAGCAAAAATGGAGCATTATCAGATGCTCAGTAGACTGGGGAAGGTAAATTCTGAGCAGATGTTCGACAGCGGGGAAAAGAAGAACTGAGGACACCAAGAGCCCTGTGGGGATAGGATCCCAGGAGTTGTATGCCCATCTGTGGAACAAGGCAGGTGTTCACATAAAACAACCTCATAGCAGGAAACGTAAAATATAGACTAACTGAACAGATAGCACCTTTGATAATCACTGGAAATGGAAGGCAGGGCCAGGACTAAGATGAGTCAATGGGACACTTACGTTGGGCATAAAATTTAAGGAGATGCCAACAGATTCCATAATCAAGAAAATATTTTGCTGTAATACTTTTTTTAAATCAGTTTTAATGCAAAGAAATCCATGAGGAACAAAATATAAAAATGTTAAATAAAGACAGGATAATTACTAGTGATTTTCCTTTTCATCTTGGGTTCCAATATGGCCCTACCAGGCACCACCTTCTGATCTGTCATACCCTTTGTCCCCACCTTAACACCATTTTGCTCTTCTTTCTCCAGACCCCCTCGGCCGTGTCTCCATTTCCTTGCCTTCTTCCACTCTGTTCCCTACCTTAACTGTCTCCTTGTTCCTTAATTCCCTCCTCTTTTTTATTTTCCAGAGTTTAGTTTTCATGTTTTCTCTCTCTGGCTCATCTTCCTTTTCCTTCTGCAATTATCTTCCATCTGTGTCCCTCTCTCTCTCCCTTAACAAAGCATAATAGAAAGCAGCTTTAGTAGATTTTGTTACATGTGTTAACATACTAATATTTACTTGTCCACATATATATTCTCCCAATGAAAATATAATATATTGCCCTTATGATCTATAATTCTCACTGAATCATTTTTGGAATTCATTCTGGACAATTTGCTGAACTTTTCTTTGCCTCATCTAAGTAGCAGGGTTATGTCTACCCCACAGAATAACTGTGAAGGTTCAGATAGTGGATACCAAGCACAGAAACAGTGACTGCTATACCATATATAGGATTGATAGTGTCATCCTCATTATTACTAGGATTAGCATTACATTCACAATCCAGAGTTGTTAAGATTCCTGTGTTTCTCTACAAGATATATCCATGTAGAGTAATTTAGATTTCAGAGGCTCTAATTTTGCTAATTTATCATAAAATCAACTTTACATATCTTTATAAATGCTCTATTACTTTTCAAAGCAGTATTGTATGATTTAAATGTTTCTGAGACTGTGTAGTGGGATTTGCTGAAATTAATATAGACAGTCAAGACTAAATTTAGAACATAGTGGCTTCATTTTACATTATTCACCAAGGAAAATTCTTGCAATTAACTTCACCATCACCAACTTATTTTCTACATAAAATTGCCTTTATTTAAAACAAAGCAAACAAGACCTTCTTAAAAAAAAAAAAAAAAGTCCCTAAATATAATTACTCTGTTCCGAGGCAAACATACTGAAGTTAGTTATAGTAATTAAATTTCCACATCAAGAATCTGGAAATTTCCTCTGATGGTTAGGACATATTACCTGACAGTGATGCAAAAGTTTAAAATTAAGGGCGCCTGGGTGGCTCAGTCGTTAAGCGTCTGCCTTGGGCTCAGGTCGTGATCCCAGGGTCCTGGGATCGAGCCCCGCATTGGGCTTCCTGCTCTGCCGGAAGCCTGCTTCTCCCTCTCCCATTCCCCCTGCTTGTGTTCTCTCTCCAGCTGTGTGTCTCTCTGTCAAATAAATAAATAAAAAATCTTAAAAAAAAAAGTTTAAAATTACAATCATTATGGAAATTGAGAACACGGGTTAGCCAGAGAGGTGGACAACTACCCTTTCTTTTTCTTTTTAAAGATTTTATTTATTTACTTCAGAGAGAGAGAGCACTGAGGAGGGGAAGGGCAGAGGGACAAGCAGACTCCCCACTGAACGCTAAGCCCGACATGGGGGTCAACGCAGGGCCTATCCCAGGACCCGGAGATCATGACCTGAACCAAAGGCAAGCACTTAACTGCCTGAGCCACCCAGGCACCCCAAAAACTACCCTTTCAAACGGATGACAGCACTAAAGCTGGGCGACTCCAAAATAACAACCCTTCACACAAAAAGACCAGTTATAGAAGTGCTTTTTAAAAAAGATTTTCTTTAAAAACTATTAACCAAACAAGCTTTTAAAATGTATGTATACATTACTGCTTTTTCTTGGTCTCCATTAGGTGAAAAAGTTAAATTTTAATTAGAAAATGAATTTTAAAAAGCTAATAAAATAATAAATAAAATAATGAGAGATGCACACAAAGGTTTCTGGGTGAGGATGCTCACTGCATTTTTTATAAGAGAAATACTGGAAACAACCTAATAAAGAGAGGTTAAGTAAGTAATGGTATTTCCATAAGAGGCAATAAAATGCAACAATTAAAAACTATATTCTGAAGCTGATATGAGAAAATGATCACAACATAGTGAGAGTTGAAGAATAAACAAACAAGCAAACATACATACATACATACGCTCATGCACACACAACATAATCTCAATTAAAACTGGCTAAAACAGGCCAGAGGAAAATCTACTGGCATTTTCACAGTTTTATATCTCTTTAAAAACATCTGTATTAAAAATAACACATTCTTTTGGTAACATTTCATTAGAAAACAATTAAAATGAATATTATTTAAAAATTTCCATTTTATTATAAGCTTACACTTTTGATAACATTTTCCGTGTATTTAAATTCTGGGACCCTGAGCTTCTCTCTAATTTGCAAAATAAACTTGGCCAGATCTTACCCCCAGTATAAATAATTATATGTAAGAATCTCACCAGCTGAGGTTTCCTGAAGTTTTAAAGTTTGTCTTATCTGCTCTTGTGCTTTTCCTTTTGCTCCCAGTTGTACCATCCCAAGACCCAACATTGTTCCAAGGGGGGAAAATATAATGTTGTTCTTATGAGATAAACAAATAGCTTGATAAAGATCCACTGCAAATTCCATATTTCTTTGAGACAATGGTCTTGAGGCTTGACTTCCAGAAAAAATCAACAGGAGACTCCACAACAAGATCTGATCCATTTTGACCTCTGTGCATTAATTCAAAATTCATTAGTTTTCAAAATAATTAGAATGGACCATAGTAAGTTCCCACAGAAAACTTTCTACCTATTAGAATAGACTATTGTAAGAAGATTCTCATGCCAGTTTTCAGACGAAGCATCATCTATTAGAAGAAATAAGTCCTGTGCTCATGGCATTTTTATATTCCTTCAAGAACTAGTCCAAAATATAAAGCAGTTGTCTAAATTCAAAGGAGAAATTTTAATTCTGGAACACTATCAATAAGCAATACTATCTCTAAATAGCTGTATGATACTTTTTCCTATTTTTCCCATGATTTTAAAAGGGATTACTTCTAACTCTTTATCAAGGGAATCCTCTGTCTACTCTACTCTAAAATGGTTTGTAGATCAAAAGAGAAATGGAATAAAAAATGAAGATACTCTAATGTGGTTTTGAACCTATAATATTAGGAAGTTAATGTATTCTAAATCAGTGTGAGTAATCTGGCAAAGTCTTTGCAGTAGGAATTTTCACACTTCACGGAACCTCACTTCTGGAGGGTGAAATACCCCCAAATCTGCCTTGTATTTTTTTTCAAAGTGAGGAAAAACAAACTCGGAAAAATCATAAAGAAACACAATTATAATCAAATATACCTGGTACAACAATAACAAAAGAAGAAAGCAATTTAAAAAAAAAATCAAAGAATAATTTGACAAATTAACACATATAGGAAAGCTGTAATTGAAAACTTTGGACAATTCACAACACTAATGACACCCTATTAAATTGTTCTCCACTAAAAGTGCAGGAAATTCAGCCATCTGACTACATCTTGAGAATGAGTTTCGCAATATTACCACAGACTTTATGAAATATTGATTCTGAAATCCTTACAAATTTTAGTGACACTAATTTTACCTTACAAAAAATACATCTAAGTAACCCTTAATAACTCCTAGTTTAATAGGTTACTAAGAAATAACCGTTCATTGGGGGTAAAGATGAAAGCCTCCAGAACAATGTATCGTTAGTTTTAAAAAATGAAGAACTGTATTTCTAAAGTGTTTTACAGACCATTAGGAGGGTCATCATGACCCACAAATGGGTTAAGAGTCACTATTACATAGAAAGATTACTAATAGTCAAATATTCTCTAAAACTAAGATATGGAGTCATTAGCCAGCTACTTCAAATTGCATTCTAATATTTGTAGTTAAACTCTGCTTAGTCAATTTGCAAAGGAAAAAGACCTCAAAATGCAATAAAAAACAATTGTTAAAGAAAAACACAATTGTTTGGGTAAACTGCAAATATAGATGTATACTATCAAACAAATGTTTTATTGAGGATTAAATTAGTATGCAAGGCTGTGAGTGACAGTGCAACAATAGGAAAAGCCAGTAAGAGAAGTTTTATATGCAAAATATATTTCCATGTATCATTTTCTAATATATTCAAAATCTCAGATTTCTGATTAGAAACATCAGTTTGTAGACATATAAGTAGTCAAAATGTTATTAATACTTTTAAGTCATCAAGTGGCAATTCATTAGGCACATCTTTATGTATTTGGTTTGTATCAGAATAATAATAAATAATATTATGAAGGATACAATTTTTCCCTTATAGTAGAATCTGAGGGGTTTCCTCTCATTATTATTAATAATCTTAATAACTAAAATTTACATTATTTGAGCATCCAATTCTCCCAGAAAATTTCTAGGCACTTAATAAATTATAAGTTCACACCAAAAAAAAAAAAAAAAGGTCCTAAAAATTCACTTACCTCATTGGGTTTTGTATCCTATTTCATTAGAAAGCATGAAGTACTGGTGAACTAAACAACATGATGAATAGTCCTATAAGAATTTGACCTTCAAATTTATAATGACATCATGTAAGGAGAATAAAAGTAATGTGTTAATTTGATAAAAGTAAACAATATCTGTATCAAAGTGAATTGAAATGCCATTCCCCTACTCTATTAAATACTCATGATCAATATTATTGCATATGTACTTCATTCAAAAGCTATTTAATTTTAAGGTACTTACTCCAAATTGGCTTCTGATTATTCACTGTAATGTTCTAACTGAAATGTGCCTGCTGGGAAATCCTAGTACATAAAAGACCTGATCAGTCAAGGCCAACTTTATTTATCTTGAATGCTGTATGATTAATTCCTCTAAACCCAAAGCAGGTGTGTTCACTATATTTGTATAAAAGGACTAACATGATCAGGTTAATGATCAATGATGCAACTGGCAAGAATTGAGAGAGAAAACCATAACAGTTTTTTAAAAAATCATTAAGCCTATAATATTTCACCCATTATTCCACTTCTTTTATAGTAGAATTTAGAAGAATGTAGCAGGGCTTGTAAATTTGCTAGTAATTAGTTCTCTTTGTTTCTCACAGGACTCGAACATCAGATTACCAGTGTATGCCATCATAAATACTGCAGAATGCCTATGAGAAAAAGGATAAAGCTAAATCGAGTCTAGAATGCAGAGACAAATTGCTGCATTTACAGAGTTCTCAACAATTCATCAAATTATACAATTGTCACAGGAATTTCCTGTGGTTACATTTTAATCCTTAGGAAAAAGAGTGGATATTGAGAAATACACTTTGTTGAACAAAAAGGCCATATTAAGATTATGGATTTACCAAATTATATGAAGACAATACTATTAAACATAGTAATTTGATAATAAACATCGGTATTACTTTTATATGCTTTTAAACTTCTACATGGTTTTCTCTACCAACAGTTCATTAATAAAAAATGGATGCATAATTGAATGGAGTTTTGATCTCATTCTCCTAGTTCAAATCAGTCACCTCAATGGCAATCAGATATTAAACACACTTTATTATTCATCAGTGCCTCTGAGTAGAGAAATGGAAAATCTGTTCCAGTTACTATTAAATAAATATTCCCTACTGATAACTAAATGTAGTTATTTCTGATAAATTTATGAAAAAGAAATAAAATGAATATAGATACCTTTTAAAGGAATTCATTAGAAAAACTTTTTCAAGAACCCTGTTAACCTCTTTCAATGTCCTAAGGGGCTAGAGCTCACTGACCGCCCTGATGGTCGCTATAGGCCATAATCTCCTAATTCACTAAAATTCTTAATTGCCCATCTAAGCATCTCTAAATGTTTTCTAAATCTTGGGTTATAATAATATTACTTGCTCTAACATATGCAAATTCATTTCCAGTTTTTAACTTAACATTATTAGAGATCATTTTCCAAAAAGAGTTATGCAGCACAAGAGTACAATCTTCCTTCTTATTCTACTATGCAATTCATAAATAAGTCTGAATGTCCAGTACTATCATTCAGTCAAGGCTTTTCTACCCCTGTAGTGACACCAGCAAACATCCATCACAAGTACCCTTGGCTACCAAATTATTATTTCTCCATATTACTCAGATCATAATGTGATTTACCCAGGAACAGGCCATTACTTTTCTTTCCAATGACAGAGACAGACACTCTGTATTAGTAAGATCATTTAATGAAGTTGTTCCGTAAGGACCTTATGTTAGAGCAGTTCAAGCAGAATATACATTTTCCTGTCTCTTAGGGAGTAAAAAAGAATGGCTATGAATTTCTCCTCCCTGGTTGAAGCTCTTTTAATAGACAATAAAGATACCACAGTTGTCCATAAAATATTACTGCAGACCTTTTAAATATTTTCACAAATCTGTTCCTTCTACAACTCTATTTTATCCCTAGAGCATTAGCATTAGTATTAATGAATACATATATATATATATATATATATATATGTATGTATGTATGTATTTATTAGTGAGAGCCAATTTGGTATAAATTTGAGCACCATCACTTCCCTACTGTAAAAAATAAACCTGGGAATATGTATAAAAATAATAGCAAGAGGTTATGGGTTCAATATCATCATCTTTCTTAGCATTTTGTAGTTTTTTTTAAGTAAAAATGTATTTAATTCCAAACTTTAAAAACATACAAGCAAATGTTCTCATTAATAAAGGACTGAAAAGCTAATTCTTCCATTTGAGCATGGATTAATTTCAGGCATTTTTTTTGCTCTCAATCATTTGAGAGCAAAATGTCAGTTTGCTTCATTTATTTTGTGTGGTTAAGAGGAAAATGTTCTGAAAAATAACAGGTTAAATTATATTTAGTGTAAATCTACATACTACAAACAAAGTAGTCTGCATTCTATTTTAATGTGACAAGTCCCTCTCAATGTAGAAAAATGGATCTTAGATAATTGAACCTAAGTGTTAATTTCGGAAATAACTTAAAAAGTCTTCAATTCTCTTAGCATTTGATAGGTGAGACCTACTACTTGCCTAGCACAATTAGATGCTGTAAGATAGTAGAGTAAGACATAATAAATAAATGTCTTTTTATTTTTTCCTTTTGTGTGCATTTTTGTTCCAGGCTATTAGAAACAATAACATTAAAAGAGACTTTCATACCTTTAAAAGTTCTATTCTCATTAAATATACTTGTGAGACAGCTCCTCTTAATTCCTTTCCCAGAAGAGGCCCTGAAGTTAATTAAAGATGGGATTACGGTTACACACAGCACAGTGCCTTGCACACGAGGTAGGCTATAGAGAGAAGCCTGCTTATATAAACGAGACTATTTCAGACTCATCATTTCAAACAAAGTCATTTCCAAGGGTAAAAAAAGTAAAATATATCTAGCAAAAGAATTTCCAATTTATTCCAGAAAAACTAGTGGGCTCATTCAACTTTGCTTAGTAAACCACTGCATTTTATGTGCCTTCACTCCAGAAAGCTGATGGCAGGAGAAGTGTATTCTATTGATATGCATATACCTGGTGTCTATAACAGTCCCTTACACATGTCTTAAATAATTGGTTGGGCAGATGGATGAATGGATGAGCAGAGCCTACGCAAAGTATTCAGTACCCATATTACATCTCTTTAACATCTTAATATTCCTCTAAATTTCTGGAAATGTGACTCAAATTTCACTCCACTATACTGTCATCCGTCTATGATTCATAAATCATATGCTCTAACTTTGAAATGATGGATTACCTAATCAAACCTCCCAACCAGTGGAAGAATTCTCTGCAATATCCCTGTGAGAGAGTTACTCGGCTTCTGCTAGAGCATCACAAGAAATCCTTTGTCCCAAGGCAACCTTTTTCATTTTTAAAAAATAATTTACTTTGAAATACTTTCAGACTTACAGAAAAGTTGCTGGTATAATATAAAGAACTACCATCTCCCTCTCCTTCTGTGTTTCCCCGATTGTTAACATTCTGCCACATATGTGTGCTCAATCTAATATCTAATCTTTCTCTCCCTATTCCTCTCATATAGATATAAAAAATATAAAGACTCATATACATTATATACATGTATTAGATACATATATATGGTATATGTGTATACACACATACATTATAATTAGTATTTTCTGAATCATTTGAGAGCAAGCTCTTTTTTAATCCCCCTTAAACATTTCTTTCTTCCTTCCTCCCTCCTTTTTCTTTTTTTATCTCTTTTTTTCTTTTTCTTCCTTCCTCCCTCCCTCCCTCCCACCTTCCTTCTTCTTTCCCTTTCTCTGTCTCTGTCTCTGTCTATTTACAACCATAAATTCACACTGGTATCTCTAAACCCAATCTAAGATCTCCAGGTTCTTTCTCGTCTTCCTCTGAAATTTTATAAATATCTTCTATACAAGTGAGATACTTGCCTCTCATCTTCAATATATCCACTGATTTATTCATTTACTTACTCAGTATTGATTTGCTCAACATAACCAACCTCTCTTCTATGCTGGCCATCTCCTCCACTTACCCTCTCTGCCTTTCTACTACCTAAATCCCTCTCCCACTGCCCAGTCCCAGGCTCTTGGATCCAGTGAGTATATCTCTGCTAGGTCTTCTCTCAGTTCCTCCTCCTTCTTTTCACAGCCAGGCACAGGCCTACCACCAGCTCCTCTGCACCAAGATGGGAAGGAGAGGGAAGATGAGACATCTCTTCCTGTTTTGGTAGGTATTAGGAAGCAGTTCTAGAATCTGCCTTCTGAAAATTGTGTCCACTGGTTCAACTGCTACTCTTTTTCTTCCTGGCAGCTTTGAAATATTTGAGAATAGGTTATATCTCCCATGAAGCCTCTTTCTTATGCCAGATTTTCCCATTTCTTTACCTGTTCCTCTGCAACATGGTTTCCAGAGCCTTTATCAGTCTGATAACATTCTCCAACATTTGTTGATTGATGCATGCAAATATAGATTTCTTTTATATCTTTCCCATATGTGATTGCCATTCAAGAGGAGAGAAAAGCAGTATACATAGAAGTCACAGTGCCTGACCAGGATGCACCTACATGTAGCTGGAATAGGCAGTGCCTTCTGAAAACCTTTCCTCCACCACCCTCTCCACCAACTAAAACATTTGCTTCACTGATTCTGGAAATTCTATTGCTGGAGCTCATTCCATTGACCCTATAGTAGTAAAAAGAAGTGAAGAGAAAGTTGAAGCGCAGAACCATGGTCTTTGGAGTAAAACAGACCTGGGCTCCAATCTCAACTCTGCCATGGACACTTGGGCATTTTTCTAACAGATCCAAATCTCAGATTTTAACCCTATAATAGATATATGATTCTTGGGAGGCTTAAACCAATGAAGTTTTGCCATTGCTGAACAGAGTAGGTTCCTATATATTGTTATTTCCTTTACTTGTGTGTGTTATGGCAAAATTCTTCTTAAAATATCAATATTTTTGCAAGAACTCTTTAAAATGCCAATGTGTAGTAGATAATTAAAGTTATATGAATGAATTTATTAATTACTCCTACAGAACCCAATAAATAAAACAGCATAAGAATACTGGTTACCTGGTAGATGATGATATTTATAAAGAAAAATGGATCGAAAAAGTGAGGCATTGTGTTTCAGAACCAAACATTTCCTACTTGAGCTTCTACATAGAATGTGTCTTATATATAGTCTCAGTCTCTTTGATTTTTTTTTATTTCCAAGCATATTACCTCTTTGGTTGTGCTATGCCACTCAAGAATATGGTAAAACAAAACACAGGAGTAGAACATATGCAGTAATTTCTCAGTAAGTACATGTAAGAATAGATGTAAGTCTGTGAAAATAAATAGGAACAGCTGCTGCTGACAAGGTCTAACTGCATTATCAGAATCATTTAAAAGAAACTAGAGGGGCATCTGGGTGGCTCAGTCGGTTAAGCATCTGCCTTCGGCTCAGGTCATGATCCCAGGGTCCTGGCTCCCTACTCAGTGGGGAGTCTGCTTCTCCCTCTGCCTCTGCCTCTCCCCCACCCCATGCTCATGCTCTAATAAATAAAATCTTTAAAAAAAATTACAAGAAACTAGAAAGTGTGTAAATATATGGAAATGGCTTTCTCAGTTAAGTCTGTAGATAGTCACCGTGTTAGTGTTTTTCATATTTAACTTCAAGGCAGCTTTTACAATAAAAATTGATCAAAAATATTTGTCTATCAAAGCAACCAGAAGTGAAACTGGTTAGAATACACTGTTCTGAAAATGTACATTTTTACATAAGACCACTTGGGAATAAACGATGCCAGTTGTTATTGCCCCCTGTTTAGTCCAATCTTTTATTAAGAATACACAGAAAGTGAAAGGTGATGGATAAAAGCAACATTAAGACATTGTCTGAAAACAAAACTCCCTGAAGTTTAAAAGTAAAGTAAAAGAAAGGCGCAGAATTCTTTATTTCTTATCTGCCTTCTATATTCATACTTCATGTGACAATGAAATATTTATTTCTCTTTCAATTATAATTGCTTCTTATTTCTTTTTATCTTCACTTCACTACTTGTTTCTTGACATAATTGCTTGGCTCTTCGTTCCCGATCCAGAATTTCTTTGGGGAACAGGTTTTTCTCATCAAATACAGCTTTCAAAGCTACAAAATGATGAAGAAAATGACATGGAAATTATACTTGGTAAGAGACCCAATTTAATGAAATAGTGGGGAGAAAATTCTCGTTTCAATTCAGCCGAAAATTTGTAGGTTTCTAAAACCAAGGACGTATTTGGGGGAATTTTCTCTGAAGCTCCTGCTATTCCTTTTACTTCATTTTAAATTAAAAAGCTAAATTTTACCAGAGTTTGTTCTATTAATGTATTTATATCCTGATAGAGATCCACCATTTCACAGTAGAAGACTAAAGAAGCTTGTGTTTTCCATTTTTGCTTTTTAATCTACTTAACAGCTATCAAAGACTCATAAAAAGCCAAGAACAAATTATTCTGTATTGAAATAAGACAATTAAAATAATCAAAACACAGTTTGGCTGTCTGCATGACTAAACAAGTGCATCTGCAATCACGTCCTTGTAAGAGACTTTGATCTGCAGGGATCTGTGGCTTCAGGAAAAAAAAGAGCCAAATTATCCCCATGAGTGGCTATATTATGCATCAGTGAGAAGTAGGAGGAAATTGTGCCATGCATTCAAGAAAATAATTTTGGCCTTTTGCTTAATTTTATCATTTCAACAAATGTTTACTGAATGTATATTATGCACAATGTTCTATGCTCAGGCGTAAGTGGGGCACAAATATGACTAAGTTGCAGGCTTTCTTCCAACTGGTAGAGAGTAGGAATAGTGCCCAAATAACCAAAATATCAAGGACAATGAGATACAGTTCTAAGAAAATATGAGCAACAGAAATTGTGGTGAAACATATCAAGAGACTATGAGAATAGGCAGAGATCAGAGGAAAAGCTTTGAGAATTAGACACTATTTGAGGTAGATGTTGAAGTCAGGGTAGGATTTGAAATTGATAATAAGGACCATGGACGTGAGGAAGAGTTGGCAAGGCGGAAAGGAAACGTCAACTAGAGGGAACAAAGTAAATACAAGTGTGGAGAAACAAGAGCTACTATTCGGGTAATTCTGAATAATTCAATACAATGTGACCAAAGTTCAAAAATATAGAGAGAATGAGGTTAGAGCAGGAAAAAGGAACACTTTTTATGCCAAGCCCAAGGAATATGACATAAACTACATAAACGTTGAACAACTTCACAGTATCGTGCCATCTTTATACATTTGGATTAAAAAAAAACCCTTCTCCACTTACCATACAAACATGATTGTATAAGTCAATATCTTTCCCCTTTTTCTCTTGGATGTTATACGAGAACAACTGGGAAAATGAGAAAAGTATAATTTGGCACACAGACTCCACGTGAGTAAAGCCCAAAGATAGAGGTAACCTAAAGCCTGCAAAATATGAAGACAGGCAGCCAAAGAGCTGACAGTGGAAAGAAGTTACACAAAATAAAGTGATGAGTATGGAAAGTGCAAGAAGGCCAGCAGCAACAGCATCTCAGAAAGTTCTAGCAAAAAAAAAAATACTCACTAAAGGTGAGGGGCTCACCCTGAAGTACAAATGCTTTATGTTTCATTCATATCCATGGATGTAAACAGAGGTGAACAAGGCTGGAAGCAAAAGCCCTCTACAACACATCGTTGTGTCCAGAGAAATCGATAAGGCAGGACTACATAAAGAATCATGCACATGAGCCATTTTTTGCTAACAATAGTCTGCCCCTGCAGGTTGTAAAAATTGAAGGCCATTCCAATCCTACGTCACAAGCTCTCACCTAGGGACCTACTACAAATTTCAAGTCTAAAAAACCCAACTCATTAAGACTAACTAATTAAGAGAAGAAATAAAAATTAAAAAAAAAAACTGGCATAGCAGGGATACAGACGACTATAAGCAATATTATAAACAAAACAAAACAAATTTTAAAAAGAACAGAACTAATCAATACACAGACCACCACCAGAAGAATGTTGCCACTGGCCAGATATATATCGTTACCGAGCACTTTGTCACAAATTAAATTTTAAAACTTGAAAGAGCTCTTACCTCCATAAAGAAAGATCACAGAGCAGAAGTGAAAGAAGTCAGGAAATGGCACAACAGGAAGTGAGGAAAGTGAGCTAGCAGAACTCAGGAAAAATCCCTCAAGCGAGAATAGACTGTGGGGTAACATAACGGGGAGCAGAGTTCACAAATGAGAAAAACAAATATAACAAGATGAAACGTAAGAGAAGAAGAGAGAGGAAAGTGATACTGGAAAAGAAATAGATCCAACAAACACAACAGATGAGTCCTTAAGAAAGAACACCAGAGCAGAATATTGGAAGGCATCGTGTATGAAGTTTTCCTTAAATTAGAGACAATCTGACATATATAGGAAGGACATACTGTGGCACCAGGAGGAAGAGTCAGAATAGTCCAACAAAGCATATCTTAGTAAAATAATTAGACTTCAAAGACCATCATTTGGCAGCCAGACAAAATGATCAAGTCGCTCAAAAGGAGAAAAATGGGTATCTTACATTAGCTATCTTCACAGTAATGATCGATACCAGAAGACAGTAAAGCAACACCAACAAGGAAGCCAAGGAAAGAACGTGTGAGGTGTGGGTATGATACACGCCAAGCTGTGCCGCAAATTTAAAAGTTACAAATAGTTTCAACATGCGGGGAATTCGGGGACTAGTATTTCTAAGAGAACTTTTTGAGAAAATTACTACAAAATAACTGATAAATGACTGAGGAAAATTTAGAAAAAGATTTAGTGGTGAGACCTGAATATTTTTAAATGTAGAAGTGAGATTAAAATAATACAAAGTTTAGGATAACAAAACAAGGTAGAAGCTGCATGCCTGACAATGTAGAAATGATACAATTAACAAAAACTGGAGGGGTAAGGGAGAAGAAGCTTCATTCATGATAAATCAGTGACAGTTAAGAGGCAAAGAACTTAAACCAACAAGTCAAGTAATAGCTGTCGAAGTAAATTTAACAAAATAAAATAAGCTAAAAGAAAGATCGAATTATTGGATAAAATTAGGTAGCAGAAGAGGAGGAGAGGAATGAAGAAACATGCTCATTTTATCATCAGTCTGCATGAATGTAACAGTTACTGTTCTAGAAAACTGAAGGGCTAGAAGAATTATATAAACCTATGAGTATAAAGGTACCACTGGAACAAATATATAAGACCCTTCTGAAATAAAAGCAACAAAAAAATTACAGATCCAGTGAAAAATTTAAAAAATATATAAACAATATATGGCATAAAAGAGTGTGAGAAATACAAAACCAAAATATCTAATATATTGATAAATTTAAATGTGCCCAATTTCATGATAAAAAAAAACATTTTTTAGTTGGATCAAAAGCAAAACTCAACCCACATCTAAAATGGAGCAATTCCAAAAATTTGAAATAGAACGATTGGATAAGCATAGCAAACAGATCCAAACCCAAAGAAAGCAGAGGTCAAAATCTAAAATCATCAATGCATACAGAAACACTCAGAAGATACAGATACACAGAAACTCGAAGAAGTGGGTGCCAGAAATAGATGATACTGGGAACTGGACAAGCCCATATCGCAGAAGGGAGGGAGACTTCTCACCGGATAATTTTTTATATGTTCTAATATTTGATTAGTGTGTATTTTGTTTTCTAGCAATAGGACAAAAATGAATAAACCTGGAACTACCTCTTAAGCAAAGCTACAAATGAAAATACTATGCATTTGCCTAATACCAGCAGTACAAGGTCTATGGATTTCCCTACATTAGCAGTTAATTCTGTCCCATATGACTTCAGATTAGCATTTGAGAATCACAAGGCATTCTGAATGCCTTAGAGCTCTCCTAAGATCCACTGTGAAAGGGAGACTGTTCCTTTTGAAATAAACTCTGTTTTACTGAGGTATGTCTCTCAACTAGATGAGGAATTTTCATCATAACTGACTGGGTTTCAGGGCAGTGAAACCAATAACTAACTGTTAGGCCCTTGTATATCTAAAGAGAGTCAGTCTTACCTGAATAATTAATTTTTTTGAGTTAAAAAAACAGATGATAAAAAATTCATATACAGGGGCAGATCCCTGTTTCCTGGGCCCAAAGCTTACAATTTGGGGACCTCTCTAAAAATATATATATAAAATTACAAATACATAATTATTCATAAAAATAGCTATTTATTCAGGATGAGAAAATCAATCTCAGCAAACTATTGGAGTTTTGTAGCGTTGGATCCTTTTCTTCTGAGATCTCTCTTTGGAAAGGCACCTGAAATGCTTACGCAGAAATGCTTCCCACTTGCAGTCTGGCTTCCACTTTTCCCCTGGAACACTAAAACACCCAGCAACTACTAATACTCACAAGGATCTTTGTAGATGAGGCCCATTAAGCAACCTTCTTGGCTTCATTGGCAAACTCTTTTATGTCACAAAAATTATGTCATTAACCTAACACCTTCTAAATGGATAATGGTAATCAATTCATCTTACTATTCAGAGCAACAACATCTGCTAGGTTAATGGCATAATGTTGTCATACGATAATGTGAGTGAGTCTGCAATGATTATGTGATATATCTGAGAGATCATTAACCGTTTACTGAACTTGTTTCAGGTTATAAAGGAATGTCTTTAACCTTGCTGTGATAACTTGCTTTCTTGAAGTATTAACTGGCAAGGCTGAAGTTCCCAGTTATTCAACCAAACATTAATCTAGGTGTTGCTCTAGAGGGATTTTGCAGATGTAATTAAAGTCCCTAATCAATGGACTTCAAGTAAAAGAGATTATCCCAGATAATCTGGGTGAGCTAGATTTAATCAGTTGGAAGGTCTTAAAAGCAGGGCTGAGGCTTCCCGAAAAGAGGGAAAAAATTCCACCATTGGACAATAGGTTCCACTTGTACCCATGGAGTTTCATTCTGTCCTTTCCTGACTGTGGATGATAGCTTTAGCCTGTGCTCAGTCGGCCTATGATCTTCCCCTCCTGACTCAGCCCTCACAATCCCATAAGCAAATTCCTTGTCATAAATTTCAATATATGGCCCTGCTCGTTCTGCTTCCCTGAACCCTGACTGATACACTTGCCATAAAGTACATTATTTACCTCAAGACAATTGTGAAGGGCAAAGTGTTCTCATTGAGACAAACTGGTGTGTCAAGGTTCTGGTGGTTTGTGACTAGAGTCTGTTAGATATTCCTTGTAAAAAAAAATTATGTTTATTCAAATGTATAGTTTATCTTAAAGCCCTCTCAATTCCTGCATAGGTGTTATGTGGGACCTCAAGTCTCAAACTTCTTGTTTTCTGGGCCAACAACTTATAATCTTGGAGAGTAGTTCACTTAGAAGGGCTAGTAACAGCTAATGTATATGGCCTCTGAAGGCTTCCCTTCACTTAAACTCAAATCCTTTGTCCAGGCTACATGGCCCCACATGATCTGATCCCTATCGCCCCTCCAACCTCATCTTGTACTAGTTTCCATCTCTCTCATACTACCCCAGCAACAGTGACTTTCTTTCTAGCCCCAGAACACATCAACCCTGTTCTCAGTTCAGTAGCTTTTACACTTCTGGACCTTGTCCTTGGAATATTCTGCCCCTAATACTTCATGAGACTGCTTTCTTATCTTTCAGGATTCAGATAAAAAATCAGAGGGACCTTCACTGATGCTCCCCTAGTCATGTCTTACCACATTATTGTGCTTTACTTTCTTCATACCTCTTATTAGTATCACCATCCAAACTTACCTTCTTCTACTTATTTATTATCTGTCTCTCCCTCAGGTGATAAATTCAACAAAAGGAAAGACCTTGTCTGCCCTTATACCTCATATCCCCATAGCACCCAGCATTGCATCTGGTACATGAGAGGTATTCAAAAAATATATTTGTTGAATAAATGAGCAAATGAATGAAGATACCTCCAGGAATATGAAGGGGTGGCCCTACTTCTCAAACTTTGGAATTCTTGCATTCCAGAGACCTAAGGGCTCCATAATGGTGAAAGAAAGGTGGTTCTCCGTGTCATATATCCATCCACTTACCACAGCCCTTAAAAATCAACATCTAGCATTATTGGTAACCATTTACACTTACTATTTCCTACCTGGGAAAATACAACATTTATATATTTAAGTGATATCCATCACTTCGTTCTATAGCTGGCTTCCCAACAAGGTTTATTATAATGATACCCAAAAGGTGTTTTAAAAGTAATGAAAATGAAAGACATGGTGGTCATGAAGCCATCAAAACATTTTCACTGAAATAAAATGATTCAGTGAACTTAGTAAAGCAAAGTTAATCTTTTGTCATCTGATGCGTCCCTTGTCCCCTGATTAGCAACCAACTGTATCAGACAAACAATAGTGGCAAAAACCTCACGAAGCATCATAGCAAGAAAGGACTTGATGGCCATCTAAATATAGCACTGCAATGACCAGCTGTTGTTCATCAATGAATATACAGTATTCTGAAAACTTTCTAATTCACATCCTCTGTCCTATTTTATTGTAAGCCCTCTAGATAATTGCTTTTCAAAATTTTATGTGCGTAAGAATCACCCAGGAATCTTGTTAAAATGTAGATTCTGATTCAATAGATCTGAGTTGGGGCGATGCTACATTTCTAACATGATCCCAGGTGGTGCCCATGCTCTTACTCACTGTCCACTGCCCACATCTTGACACCAAGTTTCTAATTCCTGAATCTAGACTCTAGAACAGTATTACCAAGTTGTCTTCAATTTCAGCCATCACTGAGTAACAATCAAGTAGCAAAGCAACAGGTTGTTGGCAAGGTGGTGAGGACTGGTCAAAATGCTTTAGGTCTTCCTATAACTCTTAAATAATTGTGGTCCAGGACCTGTTGAAACTTTTTTTTAAAGGCTCAAATTTTTTTTAATTTCAGATTTTAATTTATTTGGGCTTTACACAAGAATAAAGACTCAATTTTTTAAGAACGGTTTTAGGTTTAAAACAAAGTTGAAAAGAAGGTACAAAAATTTCCCATATATCCCCTGCCTCCACACATGCATAGCCTCTCCTTTTATCAATATCACTTATCAGAACGGTATATTTTTTCCCAAGGATGAATCTACATTGATTCATCATAATTGCCCAAAGTACATAGTTTACCAACAGGTTCACTACCAGTGGTATACATTTTATAGGCTTGCCATATACTACATTACTACAAAAGAGTAATGGCATATATCCCTCATTGTCATGTCATATAGAGTATTTCCACTGTCCCCCAAAAATCCTCTGTGCTCTTCCTAGTCATCTCTTCTCCTCTTCTCTGGCAACCACTGACCCTTTTACCATAGTTTTGCCTTTTCCAGAATGTCATATAGTTGGGATCATCAGTATGTCCTTTTTCAAATTGGCTTCTTTCACCTAATAATATTTATTTAAGATTCCTCCACATGTCTTTTCATGGCTTAACAGCTCATTTCTTTTTAGTGTTGAATAATATTCCATTATCTGGATGTACCACAATTTATGTATACATTCACTTATTGAAGGACATCTTAGTTGCTTCCAAGTTTGGGTAATTATGAATAAAGTTGCTTTAAACATCCATGCACAGGCTTTTGTTTGAACATAAATTTTCAATTCCTTTGGTTAAATACCAAGAAGCATGATTGTTGGATTATATGGTAAGAATATGCTTCCTTTTGTAAGAAACTGCCAACTGTCTTCCAAAGTGGCTGTACCATTTTGCATTCCCACCAGCAATGAATGAGGGTTCCTGTTGTTCCACATTGTCATTAGCATTTGGTGTTGTCAGTGTTCTGGATTTTGGCCATTCTAATAGGTGAGCAGTGATATCTCATTTTTGTTTTACTTTGCATTTCCCTGATGACATATGCGGAACATCTGTTGAACCTTTTAAAAAATATTTTTCACATATTAATGATGTGTGTCTTGTGGGATCCAAATTTTGGTGTGTGTGTGTGTGTGTGTGTGACTTTCAAGATGATTTATGCTATCATATAAAGATAAAAATAATAGGAAGGAATTCCACTTTTAAGATGTTTCTGTTTTATGCTCATTCTTTAGTTATCTAAAATTTCCCGGAGTGCATCACATGTAACAATTTCTCATTTCTTACTTAAAATGAATATAAATATATACATGCTTTCTTTTTGTATTTAAATTATTTATTCCAGTAAGAACTTTTCCATAAATATCAGTGATTTTCTTTCTTTATTGGTACTAGATTTAAGATTATATTCTAAAGTAAAGATACGGTAAGTTAGATTTTACTAAAAGTCTATGTGCATATTTTCACCTGTAGTTTAAGAACTATACAGAGAATTTTGTGTTGCAATGAAAACCACAAATTGTCAGATTCACCATTTTTTAATTATTTTGCCCCTCTTTGTAAATTGCAGGTTACCAATGGATACACAAACTCTGTCTCATCTGGTAGAGTTTTAATTGACTTCGTCTCCTTTTTGGAAACACCAGTTTTGGAACCTACCTGCAGACTGGATTGGAGATTATTATCATGAACAAATTGCCAATTCTTACAGATTCTTCCAGTTCCCTTCAGTATCTGACTACAATACTCCAAAGTAAGTTTCCCTAAAACTGAGAACCAAAACTTGACAGCTCAAATCCCTATCTAGACCCTACACTGCCTACAGCTGTTCTTTTCTCTCGGGATCTCCAGGACCCAGAACAACTGACCTTTCTCACCAACTCACAATGCATGGTTCAACTGGTTTTACAGAAGCAACACCAACAAGAACCCTTGAGAGCCCACTTCTGAGACCCTGCTTTGTCCCCCCAGGAGGTTTATGATCACCTCTGGGTTGTTCCATGATGAGCAACATTCCTTCCTCTTGAAAAAAAGTGGGGGGACTGACAATGTTGAACTTTACCTGAGCCCTGTACTCCTGGAAAGCAGAGACAGTTAAGAAATCCCTCTACTCTTTTGTGTTTTGGAGACGGAAAACAGCAAAGGATGACTCTGCTCTCAGACTCTGAGATAAGACCCTCTGTACCCTTCCCCAGAAGTCTACTAAGACTCATGGATTCACGAACCTGCCTCTGTAATGGCCCAAGCCCACTTCCTTTTCTTTGAGAGTTTGTCTTTAACAAATACTCTCCCTATGAAATAGCCTGCAATAAAATCATCTCTTTAATTGTCCCACTCATTTTGTCTCTGGCAGAACAACAACAACAACAACAACAAGAACCAAACAATTCACCTGAGGTACCACTAATGCAGCATTTTCTCTACACTGGAAATTTTAAAGATTTTACAGATACAGTGTGAATGGGTTCTACGGAATTTGTTGGCGAAAACTGACCCAGAGACACTTGTAAGTCCTCGCCAGGTTTTTGAATAAGGCATATCAAAGAGGGGTTTCAAGCTGTTTGGGAACCCACAGGGAACAACTTGGAAGCTAAAGAGAGAGTATGAAAGATGTTTCAACTTGAAAGGAAAAGAAAGAGAATACAAGAGGACATTAAAAACCCAGTAGGTAAGACTAAAAAGTCACCAGGGGATTATAGAGTGTTTGAAAACTGTCCTGAGTTCCAAAGTGATAGTTTAGAATATTGAATGTAAGTCTGGCAGAATGCCCCTCATCATATGATTGCCAGATAACCTCCTGCACACTGTAATTAGGGGGATTGCAGAAGTGTATGTAAAATGCAGCACAAAGATTTAAAGTAGACTATTGTAATGAAAATGTGGAGGGGGGAATATGTTGGTAATTGAGTTTTTTTTAAGTGCTCTTTTACAATAACATTTTTTTTTGTTTAAATCCAGCAGCATCCTCCTGAAAAGGAGATGAACAATTTTCAATGAAAGCGATAAAAATGGGTAATACTATAGTAAAATGGCTGATTTCAGAAATAAGCATAAGAATAAGCTGCCTGGGTGATTCCTTCCCATTCAGTTTTCCCTCCTTTCCCCTCTGATCCTCTGTGCTGTTTTATTCCACATATGAGTGAAACCATATGATAATTGTCTTTCTCTGACTGACTTATTTCACTCAGCATGAGACAAACTATGAGAGACTCTCAACTATAGGGAACAAACTGAGGGTTGCTGGAGGGGAGGTGGCGGGGAAGGTTGGGGTAATGGGGTGATGTGATGAGCATTGGGTGTTATATGCAACTGAACTCTACATCTGAAATTAATGATGTGCAATATGTTGGCTAACTGAATTTTTATAAAGGCTGCCTAGGGAATATGATTTGAATGCTATTTGAACAAGGGCAATGACACTTAGAAATATTAACAACACGGACAACTGAATAACATGGACACTTCTCATGGAGGGCCCACCTCTTATTAGCTACGTGAGACTAGATAAGTTGTTTAAACTCTTTATGTCTGTGCCACAGATCCTTTACTCTATGCCAGAGTTCATGCCACAGACTCCTCCTGTAGAAAGTAAGGACAATAATAATTTCTATATCATAGAGCTGTTTAGTGGAATAATAAGAATAAAATATTATCAATAAAGAAAAACGTATCAAATTCTTATTAGGTGTCAGGTTCTATGCTAAGGGCTTCACCTAAATTATTTCACTTAATTTTCACAGCAACATTATGGGGATGGTAACTAATATGATGCCCATTTTTAGTTGAAGAAACTAAGGTACAGGGACTTTAATTGACCTGTTCAAAGTCATATAGCTAGCAAGTGGTAGAGTCTTGATTTGAAGCCAAGTGTATGCTTGAAATTTTGCCTTTATACCATTATTGCTTTGAGTCTCCCACGTTTTATTCCCTTTATAAGTAGAAATTCTCCCAAAAGACAACCATAGCCATTGACACCTTATAACTTAATGGGAATACTGACTGCAAGTTCAAAAGACACAAAATAATGTAAAGGACCAGGAGTGGGGGGGGGGAAGCATGAAAATACAGGTAAGATGATACTATGCCAGTTATCAATATATTGCCCCTTAGCTCCAAATCCATTCTTCACTGCTTGCTTTGGGATAATGGGCTGGAGCCCTGTAAATATCTTTTGCCAGCTGGTTGATGTTGATCCCTGTCACGAGAGGACACTAGAGGGACACTGGAGAGGTGGGTTTCTCTTCCAAGCAGGTGCCCCTTTCACCATGCTCCTGCAGTGCAGTTTCTCTAGCACTAGACTCCTATAGCATGATTCCCCGAGTACCAAGTCCTCACAGAGGCTTTTCCAGCTCCAGACTCCCATGATGCAAGCATGGCTACTCCAGAGCCCAGAACTAGCAGCTTTCCTTGTCACCTGTCTGGCACCACCTGGTGAATGGCTTTCCTGCTTACCCCAAGAGGTAAGTGGAGGTCTGCCAGTGTGACTCCTCTCTGTGAACAGCCTCCCCTGTACTCTTTTGGTGTCTTTGTAGTGAGTTCAGAGATGCAGCACCTCCCTGTGAATGGCTTCCCATGTCACCCACGTTCTACCTGCGGCAGCTCGGCCCACCTCACCATCCAGTGAGACACGGATAAGCCCTCTCCCATGAGGTTTGGGTATCAGCCCTAGCTGGGATGGGCATCTTCCTTGGTCTCTCTCAGGTCTGAGGGTGTAGTGGCTGTTCTTTAAATCTGATATTCCTGTGTTCTTTAGAGTTCTCTTTACTTCCTACTAGCCAATTTTCTATAATACCCATATATTACATCTAAAATCAGAACAAGAAAATGAATTTAACAAGAACATAAACTCTGAAACATGCCTATACTTGCTCTTCAGTTACCACTCTTTCTTTGCTACTATAGTCAGTTTCTTGGAAAAGTGTGAGCTTTTCTTGGTTGATATCCCACAAGCACCTCCATCTCAACATATTTCGAAAACCAACTCTAAACCATCTCATCCTCCTGTAGTTCCTCTCTTAATAATAGTCTCCTTTTTTGGGGGCACCTGGGTGGCTCAGATGGTTAAGCGTCTGCCTTCGGCGTCTGCCTTCGGCTCAGGTCATGATCCCAGGGTCCTGGGATCGAGCCCCGCATCAGGCTCCCTGCTCAAGTGGGGAGCCTGCTTCTCCCTCTCCCTCTGCCATTCTCTCCACTTGTGCTCTCTGGCTCTATCTCTCTGTCAAATAAATAAATAAAAATCTTAAGAAAAAAAAATAGTCTCCTTTTTTGGACATAGTTTTCCAAGCTAGAAACCTGAGAGTTATACATGTGTTCACATCTCATCAGGGCACATAACCCTTTAAATTCGATCTTCTTAACATTTCTCAAATTAGTTACTTCCTTTCAAGGAACTCCTTATCTTTTTTTTTTTAAGATTTTATTTACTTATTTGACAGAGAGAGAGACACAGCGAGAGAGGGAACACAAGCAGGGGGAGCGGGAGAGGGAGAAGCAGGCTTCCCGCCGAGCAGGGGGCCCAATGCGGGGCTCGATCCTAGGACCCCGGGATCATGACCTGAGCCAAAGGCAGACGCTTAATGACTGAGCCACCCAGGCACCCCTAGGGTCTCCTTATCTTCAAAATAATAATAGATACCATTTAATGAATGTTTAGTTATGTACTATTCACTGTGCTAAAGTTAGCCCACACAACTTCAAAATCAGGCACGGTAAGCCCCATTTTATACATGAGAAAGCTGAGACTTAGTAGCTTATGTAATTTGTCCAAATATAAACAACTAGTGGAAGGCAAAGTAAGGATTCAAAAGCAGATAGCCAGCTGCAAACAACAAGCTCCCACTACTATAATATGCGGCCTTCCGTCCAGCCCCATTATAATGCATCTAATACACAGTTTCCAGAAAGCTTTCTAAAATGCAAAACTGGTCATGTCACTTTCCTGTTTTAAACATTTCAATAGAAATTTTGTTTCTGAATAGGATTTAATAGGTAGTGGTAAGTCATCTTTCTCATTGCACCAGACAGAAAAACAAAAACAGGTAAATTATAGAAATAATATTTTAAAACCTATCAGAGGGTGGTGGAAGCACCTGGAGATGGTAGAACCCTTCTTAGATGGGCTAAGATTGCCAAATATTTTCTTCCCTCTGTGGATTTATCATGTCTGGGCATTGCTAAGAAACAGGATTGCCGTAGACAAAGAGGCCTTTCTAAGGGAAAGTGAAATCAGAAGAGTTTTGATGACTATGTAGGTTGGTGTAATATACTGGAATCTAGAGATATTCCATATGGCCAGTATTCCCCACAGGATGTTTTCTGAATGCTAGGGTGATAGAGACTGTGGATTGGACTGGAGAGGCAAAGTAATGTTTCCTGTAATCTTGCAGTACTTAGGAGACAATATACCAGTAAAAGAAGAAGCTTAAAACAGACATTTGAAATCAGAAGTAGACTAAATCTAACTAAAGCTGTGACCAAGCACTAGCCAAGCTCAATTCCTAATTGAATTCGTGTGATCTGCCCTTCTTGTTCTCTGCCCAACTAAGGAAAGGGTAAACTATCTCTGGGAGAAAATAACATTAATTTTAATATCTATAGATCTTATATATGTAATTTCTGTCATACAATTTAAAAATGTACAAAAATTACGAGACTTGTAAAGAAGAAGGAAAATATGGGGCGCCTGGGTGGCTCAGTCGTTAAGCTCTGCCTTCGACTCAGGTCATGATCCCAGGGTCCTGGGATCGAGCCCCGCATTGGGCTCCCCACTTGCGGGAAGCCTGCTTCTCCCTCTCCTACTCCCCCTGCTTCTCCCTCTCCTACTCCCCCTGCTTGTGTTCCCTCTCTAGCTGTCTCGCTCTCTGTCAAATAAATAAATAAAATCTTTAAAAAAAAAAAAAAAGAAGAAGAAGAAGGAAAATGTGACCAGTAACCATGAGGGAAAAATAGACAGTAGAAGCAGACTCCAAGATCATTCAGGTATTGATGTTAGCAGGCCAGAGCTTTAAAATTACTATTATAAATATATTAAAGAAAACAGAAAATTTGGACAAAATGGATGAAAACATGAATAATTTCAACTGAGAATTGGAATCTATATAAAAAGAGATTCAAATGGCACTCTAGAACTGAAAAAATATATATGTGAAATCTGAAATTGGGAACTGATCACATGAGTTTAAGAGCAGACTGGCAAAGACAGGATTAGTGAATGCAAAGACAAGTCAATATAAAGCACCCAAAATAAAGCCCAGAGAGTGAAATAAAATGGAAAGAAGAGAAGACTGTAAGAAACATTTACAATGTAAAGAATGTCTAACATATGCAGATTTGCAATCCCAAAAGGACAGGAGAGTGGGAATTGGAAAGAAACAATATTCAAAAAGATAATGGCTGAGAATTGTCCAAAATTGAAAAAAGATTTAGTTGAGAATTCCTATCAACCCCAAGCAATATAAATACTGAGAAACGTGTATTTATATCCATCATGATAAAACTGCTCAAAACGGATAAAGAGAAAAATCTTTAAAGGAGCCAGATTAAAAAAAAAAAAAAAATACTAAATTCAAAAAAGTCACAACAATGTATCAAGAGCTGAATTTTGAACAGGAATTATGGGAGCAAGGAAACAATGGGACACTATCTTTAAAAAGCTGAAAGGAAAAAAAAAAACCAACAAAAAACCAACACTACTATTTAGAGTTTTAAACCCAGTAACAGTATCTTTCCAAAGCCAAATGAAATAAGTGCATTTTTCAGACACATAAAAGCTGGGGTAATTACTCACCAGCCGATCCACATTATAAGAAATCCTGCAAGACATTCTTCAAACTGAAGAAAAATAATCTCGGTAGAAGCCTACTATTAGAAGAAGGAATAAAGGGCACAGAAAAGAATATTGAAAGCTCTGGAGCAATCACTAAAAGAATAATACAAAGAGATATAAAAACAGAAGAATTAATAGAAGAGATGAAATGGAGTAATTCAAAGTACTTGACTGAAACATTTCAATGGGTCTTCATTTCTGATAAAATAAATGCCAAGGGCTTTAGCATAGTACACTAGGTGTTCCATGATCTGGCCCCCATTTACCTATCTAGCCTTGATTCTCATTGTGCCCCTTCTAGAACCTAGTCACTTGGAACTATATGTAGCTCCCTTAGCACTCGTTACTCATACCACCTTACATTTGCATAAGCTACTCCTTTGCCAGAAATATCATCCCCCTTTTTTTCTTAACTGACTAACAGCAACTTGACTTTTAGTGTCTAGCTTGACCTAATAAGGTTTCTCCCAAAAAACCATCTATGAATCTCCCTGTGGTCCCACTGTAGCCAGTGCATATCTCTATCACAGCCCTGGGTGTAAAACATAATTATTCATTTCCTTACCTATTTTCCCCACTAGTCTTCAAGATCTTTGAAGGCTGGGCCTCCACATGTTAACTCTTTGTCTTCAGCCTCCAGCACAGGGGCCAGCCTGTGCACAGAGGCATTCAGTATCTACCTCAGAAAAGGCTAAACACATAAGTGAGTGAACATTATTGCAGTATCTGCAAGTTGAAGACTCTAGGATATTATACAAAGCCCGTTACAGTCCTCTGCCTTCCTCAAGACCTTTATTTCTAAAAAGCATACCAGTAGCTCAAACTCAACACATTCTAAACTCAACTCTACTCATGTGTGTCAGACTCACTTCCCTAACATCTCCCAGGGCAGCCAACTCGGAATCACGTGGACTTCTGCCCTACTTCATCCCTGATGTGCCTTTCCTTACACTATTTCCTTGATCTTGACTCCCTTCCTCCTCCTTCACCCTGCAGACTCCTGCCCTTCCTAAGTGTGTGACCACCACTCTGCATTGATTCCTATGCCCCAGTCACAATTCATCTGGCTTCTCCCTTGGTGCGCCCACGGAACACGGTGTCACATGTCATGCATTCCGTTGTCTTCAAAGCCTGCATCTGTCTCTCCCTTACATCGGTGGAACTTATTAAAAAAAATAAATAAATAACTGGTGGCGCCTGGGTGGCTCAGTCATTAAGCGTCTGCCTTGGGCTCAGGTCATGATCCCAGGGTCCTGGGATCAAGCCCCGCATCGGGCTCCCTGCTCTGCGGGAAGCCTACTTCTCCCTCTCCCATTCCCCCTGCTTGTGTTCCCTCTCTCGCTGTGTCTCTCTCTGTCAAATAAATAAATAAAATCTTTAAAAATAATAATAATAATAACTATTTTCCCTTGCAGAGAAGGCAGGTAAGTGAAAATACTGAAAAGAGAGCAAAGGATGAAAAGCTGAAGAAGAAAATTAAAAAAAAAAAAAAACAGAACTGTGGAAATTACAGGAAAAAATTATATTGCAAAATCCAGGAGGAAAAACATTTCTTTGAAAATGTGTTAAAGTATTTCAGTATGTCCATCCAGCCATCTACCCCCACCCCCCATCTCTCCACAAGCACATCCACCTGCCTGTAAGGAAGAATTCTCCCGCTGCAGACTGTACAAGGCTCCTCGCAGGAGCTCAGGAGCTTACACCACTGAGGAGAGGTGTTTGCTGCCCTCACTGTTGACCTCTCCCACCTTCTTGCTCCCCAGCGTTTGCATACTCCCTGTCTTCTATTTCTCTTCTCTCAGTTCTGATTGCTCCATCTTGGTTTCCTCCCCTGGGCATGTTCTATGTCCCTACTGTCTTTTTTTTTTTTTTTTAAGATTTTATTTATTTATTTGAGACAGAGAGAGAAAGGGATGGGGAGGGGCAGAGGGAGAGGGAGAGGCAGGCTTCCCGCCCAGCAGGGAGCCCGATGCGGGGCTCGATCCCCACGACCCTGGGATCATGACCTGAGCCAAAGGCAGACGCTTAACAACTGAGCCACCCAGGTGCCCCTATGTCTCTACTGTCTTTACACTTTGTCCTGGCTCTGTGGATCTTTTCTTACTGTCTGTTCCCCAGATCTCTTCTGTCTGTGACTCAAGAGGATAAGATAAGTACTTCCCACATTTATTTTTAAAAGACGAATCATCCCGGGTGGGGGAAAAATTAGGATGACAGACTGAAAGCCCTGCCAGATGCATAAACGGTTATATAGAGCCCCCAAATTTATGGATTCATGGTTTTAAAAGAAATGAGCAGAAACCATTAGATGACCCTCATGAGACCAAATAAATGATTATAAGTTTAGAAAAGAAAAACTCTTGAGTAAAGGCAAGAGAAAGCTGAGAATAATTAGACTGGAAACTATGGCAATGAGGAATGACAGCTGTACCTTTCTCCCAAGTGGAATTTCAAAAAAAAAAAAAAAAGTTGACCAACTGTTCTCCTTTCCCGGAGGGAACCAAGTGAAGACAAGAGGCTGAAACTTCCTCCAGTGTGGACATACAGAAACGCCTCCCTCCTGCAAGGGTTATTATTTCTCTCAAGGATGATGTTGAACCCTCATCTCTGAGGATTTGAAAAGTTCAGAAACCACAGATCTCAGATGGTTCAAGTGTAGTTCTGATTTTTTGACTGTGACAAGTTGGAAATATGCACTTTTCATTAATTATTTTAAATGAGTTCCCTGCAGTGTCCAGATGCTCTCTGAGTGCCTCACTGAGATTCAGGTTGTGCTTTGTGCACTCCCGTAGGGCCCCTCCATGCGGGTAGGATTTCTGTACAGACCCTGTTCTTCAAATCCTTAACAACTTGGAAGCCTATAACCATCTGAAAAAGAGAACATTCTTCTGCACACCTTGTTTCTGAACCTTCAGAGACCATTCACTTCTATTTTTCTAAGCTAAGCTTTCTTGTCCTTTCATTATCTAAGCCTGGCACTGCAGCTGGGAGTCTCTAATACAATGCACATTAAGTAGCCTCTATTTATAGTGTTCCATCTGAAAAGAACAAAGACCAGATTGTCAGAGACCCTGTTCTCAAGCAGTCTTAGGATAGCTCTGTCTCTGGTATCAGTTTTGAAAACGAAGATTATTTGGGGGAAGGGGTTCTCATCCATGGCAGGCTCAGACTGTATATTCATGGCATTCTGACTTCAAAAAAGTGACAAGATGAAAATATTCTTTTAATGTATTCCAGCCTGTTGGCTGCCCTTTTTGAGAGCACAGATCAGCAGCTGAGCTATAAATCTTAACAGTCAAACCACGCTTCCTTCCATGGCAACCTACAAGGCAAACGTATTACTCCCATGCTCTCCGGCTCTGTTTTTTTTTTTTGAGTGGTTGAGTTTAACAGGGAGAGAGGACTAAAGGGGATGGTGGCTGAGGACTCACTTTCAGAGAGCAATGGAAGCTCTGGAATTTGGGAACACTCCTCCTCTGGCTTTTCCCTAAAGTATGTCTCCAGGTCCAGAAGAAAAGCTGGTTTCTTCACTTCAGGCAGCTCTTTCAGGGCTCCGATGCTTAATGACCTAAATGCACCTTCGTAACAGTAGGTTTTAGGGGAGGCTAGGAAAAAAGCACAGTGTCATTAATTCCTCAGAAGGAGCTAGCACATTTCCAAGTTAACTTTTGAAAATTTAACCTTCCTGTTCCTCAGCTGCTACAGCTGCAGCGATCAGCAAACCCTATAAACACAGCTGTTCGTGATAAATCCGCGGCCCTTTGATTCAAATGGACCAAAAGGAACTCAAGGCTCCCCTTTCATTTATTTTTTATTTTGTATTCTTTTGCTATTTTCCCTTGAAAATGTGTATTTTACAGTGTTGGAAAAGCTCCAGTTTCTCTTTTATCTATCAGGAAACTGCATCTTTTGTAAGATGGAATCTTGTTTTTAGCATTTGACAACATATCGGAAATTTTGAATTTGCAGGTACTTTTTAATTTCGCTAACATGTAACCCATTGTATTGAAGATGCACGCAATGAGATGAAGAAAAGGAAAGCTTGTTTGTTCATGCACTTAAAAGCAAAGTCTTGGACAATGGGAAAAAGTTTTCTTTTTGCTTCATGGCATAAAATGGAAAAAGCTTCACTCAAGATGTGATATTAGGTTTGTTTGATTGTTAGCCCTGCAAAGGTAGGGACTGTGCTTTTGTCATCGTGGTGGCTCAGTATCTAAGGAAAGTGAACCAATACATATTCAGCACTCACTATGGGACAAGTCATGTGCTGGTTCTCAAATGTAACCAGGCTTCGCAATCCCCTGGAGGGTTTGTTAAATCATACCCTGCTATATACATCCTTCCCATTTCCGATTTAGTAGGGTAGGGATGGGGCCCCGGAATGTACACTTCTAGGTTCCAGGTGATGTTCATTCTGCTGGCCGTGGAACATACTTTAAGAATCAATGTGTTATGTCAGGGCGCCTAGGTGGCTCAGTTGGTTGGGCGACTGCCTTCGGCTCAGGTCATGATCCTGGAGTCCCGGGATCGAGTCCCGCATCGGGCTCCCTGCTCGGCAGGGAGTCTGCTTCTCCCTCTGACCCTCCCCCCTCTCATGTGCTCTCTCTCATTCTCTCTCTCTCAAATAAATAAATAAAAATCTTTAAAAAAAAAAAAAAGAATCAATGTGTTATGTCAAACCAAAGGAGAAATATTCACAACCTGTAAAAGTATCATTATGCCCTTCTGACAGATGAGGAAATTGAGGCTGAAGATACTTTAATAACTTGCCTGAATTTGGCTATCTAGCACATAGCAGCTTGGACTTAAGCTCAAGTATGTTTCACTCCAAAGGTCATGCTCCAAGGTATAATAGTAATAACAATAACATTAGTAATTAGTAATTGTATCAAGTTTCCATAATATGCCAGGCACTGTTGTAAGTACTTTACACATATTATCTCATGTAATCTTACAAAAAGCCTATGGAGTAGATTAGTTTATAAATGTGCATTGCAGGGCGCCTGGGTGGCTCATGGTTAAGCATCTGCCTTCGGCTCAGGTCATGATCTCCAGGTCCTGGGATCGAGTCCCACGTCAGGCTCCCAGCTCAGCGGGGAGTCTGCTTCTCCCTCTGCCTCTCCCCCTGCTTGTGCTTTCTCTCTTTCAAATGAATAAATAAAATCTTTTAAAAAAATAAATTAGGGCGCCTGGGTGGCTCAGTCATTAAGCGTCTGCTTTTGGCTCAAGTCATGATCCAGGGTCCTGGGATTGAGCCCCGCATTGGGCTCCCTGCTCGGCGGGAAGCCTGCTTCCCCCTCTCCCACTCCCCCTGCTTGTGTTCCCTCTCTCGCTGTCTCTCTCTGTCAAATAAATAAGTAAATAAATCTTTAAAAATAAATAAATAAAAATTAAGAATTAAAAATGCATTGAATATTAAATAATGATGTACATTTTGGCAGCAAAATTTCAGTAGAAATTCTAAAATTAACATATCTACTCTACAAAACTACAGCTACCTCTTAGACATAAGTTGAAATAAGACTGGCAATGAGTGAAATATTTTCATATGATGGAGTTTGGGGAATTATTCTCACCACACTTCTGTTTTTTAAGATTTGTTTATTTGTTTGAGAGAGAGAGTATGAGCATGTGTAGAGTGGCAGAGGGAGAGAATCCTCAAGCAGACCCCCCCACCCCCCAAGCCTGACTCAGGGCTGGATCTCATGACCCTGAGATCATGACCTGAGCTGAAACCAAGAGTCAAATGCTTAACCAACTGAGCCACCCAGGAGCCCCTCTTAGTACACCTCTAAACAATACCTTTCAGTATGATAACAATTCTTTTGTTTCAGTTACTTTTGTTTTATAATTTTTTTTCTGGTTAGCCCAAACTAAACTCGTATTGGGCTTCCTTAGAGCAAAAATAGTTTTTATTCATTTTCATCTCTTCAACACTTATGGGAGAGAATTGACATTCTGTGCTAACCCTATTTTGGAAGCTATAATGGGCACTTTACGTGTGTTTTCTGGCTTAGACCTTATACTTCTGCCATTTATATGCTGTGCAGCCTCGGACAAATCACTGATGTCTCTGAGCCTCACTTTCCTCCTTTGTTAAACAGAGGCTCTTACCTTCACATTTATTAAGGAATACCAGCATTCCTGGCACACAGAGTAGCTATTTGTCATATTCATACCAATCTATAAAATAATAACACTATAAAGATATGTCAAGAGTGATTACTTACTGGGTGATTTTTGCATAACTTCACCATTGTAAAGGTTATGTGTTTTTTTCCTGAAGATATATCTTTCCTTATATTTTATACCTAAATTTATGACTTCTGATGGTCTGACACTGGAAGAAAATAATATATGATAAAATAAAATATCAGCCACGAATAGGCACTTTCAAGCTTTAAATACATATCTTACTTTGACAAAAGAACATAAACAAAGAAACAAAAAAACCCAACCAGACAAACAAAAAAGCCATCTATACTGTGGACCTAATTGATGACATTTGTTTATACTAATCAGGCTGTATCTTTGAAGAAAATGGCTGCTAGCCAGGTGATGATATAAAAAGGTAAGAGCCAGAGAGGCCAAGAGGCTAGTTAAGCAAAGATTCCCATAGTAACTGGAAAGTCAGAGCAAAAATTATGCAGAAGAAAATTTCACAGAAGCACACACTATTCTTGCCCTGTGTATAAATTAAATGGGCTAACTAGTGGTATGTGTCAAAAACTTATCCAGTGTGAGGCCTGGATCTTCACTTATGGTATCCAAAATGCAAAAAAAAGTTCAGTATTTTTGAGGCTTATCATATGAATCTATAGGAAAACTTCAGATTAGCTTGAATCCATGGAAAAAGTGTTATCATTAAAACAGAGGGAGTGAAATCATTATATAGTTGTACATAATTCTTGTCAGAAAACAGGAAATGGTCTCAACTATATTTAACGTTCACTGCACAGACCTCTACCTCAACAGCGACAAGTTGTGTTGTCCAAAATCGGTATTATTCTCTTGGATGCATCAGGTCAGAAAACACACCCATTTTTCACAGAATTAATGGGAGCCCTGGGGCCTGCCCTCTCCCTGCTGCCTCCCTTCCTTGCATCTGTTAGCCCTCCTGCTGATTGTTCTCCCACCCCCTAACTTTTATTCGCAGTTCTGCTGCCTCCAGAGTAGCTGGAGAACCTCTAGAGGTTTCCTATACTCTCAGCCCCAATTTCCTGCTTTACACAATGAGATTCTCACTGTGGTTTTAAAGGAGAGGAGATGGATGGCTGTTTGGCGATGTGCCTAATAAAAAACACTATTCAATAAATGTTCATTTCCCTCCTTCCTTTCCCTCTGCTCTATTTGGACTGTATTTCCCAAACTCAAGAGTTTAAAATATCAATACAAGTGAAATTAAGTCAATGTATCTCAAAGTTAATATTGTGTGCTATTTATATAGCTTTAAATAGCAATTTATTGATTGCTTTTTTTATACATAAATAAACTTTTCATTTTAGAGTTATTTTAGATTGACAGAAAACTTGTGAAGATAACATAGCACAGAGTTCTGGTATATCCCCTCACCCAGCCGTCCCTATTGTTAATTACTATTTATCACAACTAAGAAGCCAATATTGGTACATGACTATTAACTAAACTCAATATTTTATTAGGATTTCCCTAATTTTTTCCTAATGTCTTTTTTTCTGTGCCAAGAAATCACATTATATTTAGCTTTCTGACTCCTTAGCTTCCTCTGGTCTATGATAGTTTCTCAGACTTTCCTTGTTTTTTATGACTTTGACAGTTTTGAGAAATACTTGTCAGATATTTTTGTAAAATGCCCTTCAATTTGTGTTTATCTGATGTTTTTCTTAGGGTTAGATGGGAGGAAGTCAACGGAGATGAAGTGCTATTATTACATCTTATCAAGGGTACATGCTATCAACCTGTCTTATCACTGTTGATGCTAAACTTACCATTGGCCAAGGTTGTGTTTGCCAAGCTTCTACCCTGTGAAAAGTTACTTTTCCCTTCCTTTCCATACACTACTCTCCAGAAGCAAATTTCTAAGCACAGCCTATACTTAACAAGGGGATGACAATGGGAGATGAGCTCTATTTCCTTGACTGGGTGAAGTATCTACATAAATTATTTGGAATTACAGATTTTTTTTAAAGTGAATCTTCGGCATCCAAAGACTAAAGCAGGTGGCATTTTGTCCCCAAAGCACACTGGAATGGTGCTTTCCCTCATGTACAATCCCTCATGAATCAGAACATATTATTTAGTCACTATCTTGGCTTGGAAAACCACTGCGATGGCATCCTTAGAGAGTTATTTTAAGATAGTAAGAGAATCTGTAACAATAAGAAGTTTACCCTTTACAGGAAGGGTAAAATGTAGTACAGTTATGCCTTACAGTTGTTAGGTTAATACTATTTTTCCCCCCAGAAAAGTATTATTGTTATAAACTGATGTATAAGCTGTTGAGGGAGGCCTAGAAATAGGGAGGTCTACCTTTGGACTAGATAACACTAGACCTTTATTTTTCCAAGACATTCTGAACTCTTTCCTGCTTTTAGGCCATTTGCTTCCTGGCTCTCTCAACCAGTGATACTAAAATCACTTTGCTTATCTCCACTTAAGAGTTAAATCCACAGAGGGAAAGGGGGGGGCATAAGGTAGGAGAGACTCTCCTGGGAATCACACTAAACTGTACTACTGAGATGACTGCCAAGGAAGGACAGCCATAGTGACAAAGCTCTCACCTCAGGGCAGTTCTATGAACCACTAGACAGCAGGATCAACTTCATATTCAAAGCCCAACTTATTGCTTCCTTTCCTGTAGATATTTGACATTTGGGGGAATGGTTACTATGAAAATGCACACACAACTGGAAAGAGGTGAATATTCCCAAAATTCCAATACTCTTAATGGGCAAAGATAAAAATGCAGAATAATGTAATAAAGGGCTTAGAGCCAGAAGAGGGCCTACTATGGGCTCTGGGAAACTTGCCATCAATTCTATGAGAAAGAGAGGCTCTAACTGATCTCTCACCTCTTGGTTCAGGATATAGAAGGGAAGAATGACATGTGACAAGTCTCCAAGTGCCCTACTAGGCATTAAAGGAAAGCAAAAGCGCCTAGAGTAGTGGCTTATACATAGCAGATACTTGACAAAATGTTTGATCACTTGACTCAGAAACCAATAACTTTTCCATATTGTCACATGATGCTTGTTGGGCAGGCAGTATGGAGTGGTGGCAAAGTACACTGGCTCTGGGGCCAGAAGGCCTGCTTTGGGATCTCTGGTTCACCTCGTGCTGGTGGGTTGACACTGGGCAAATCACTTAACTTTTTTCTGCCTTGCTCTCCTAGTCGTGAGATGGGGATGATAACTGTAACCATTGCCAAAGATTACAGGGACAATTAAATGAGTTAAATACCTAAGGACCTTAGCACAGTGCCTGGAATATGGTAGGAGCTCAGTAAGTATTGCCCACTATCACTTTAAGCAAGAATAAGAAAATATTTTCCACTCAAAGTAGGGAGTTCCATCACCCCCTATGGCCAGCCCTACTACTCTTGGGAACTCTCAGAACAACGAGACAAAAAATAAGGAGATGTGGTACTTTCAAAAATAATAATTTGCTGTACTAGTATTTTTAAGACTTAAACTTTAAAAAATGAGTAGACTTTCATTTGCTTTCATTCGTTATACATGGGCAAAGGATGATTATTGCCACAGATTGTTGGTAAAAGTAGACTGTCAATCCTCCAAGTGTTTTATGTCATATAAGGCCTAATTTAAAATGCGATTTTAATGTTTTGTGTATTTTTTCTTACAGCTGTCCATAAATTTCCTAATTTAATTTCTAACAGAAGATCTCCTGACAGGATAATTAGGTAATCAACAGCATATAAATAATATTAAATATCAATTCCCTCCTAACCATAATAAGGATTTAGAACATCATAATTTCTCATCTCTAAGAAACATCAATTTTAAGTGTGCCTTCTGTCTTATACAACTTACTGAGAAATTAATGGAAATTTCTGTTTCATTTCCCATCTGATTCTTTTATCCTGGTTTCTGATAATTAACCCTCTCCCCACTTTTGAAATGGCAGCCAAAGTGAAAAGTGTCAGATAACAGAAGGTAGAGTAGACTTGCTCTTTGTTGCCCTAGAATAAAAATGAAGATCAATGAGAGAGAGTTCTACACATGAATAGATCTGACTTAACATTAGAGTCATTCTATAATAAAGGCTGGTTCAATAACAGAGAACACCATATTTAAGATGGTGAGCATCCCATAGGAATTATGGGCTGTGGTTCTCTGAAGGATGTGACAGCAATCGGTCGAGTCTAATACCTCTAATACCTCTTTCAAGTTCATTATTAAATTGTTAAAGATTAATAAACATGTGGGGAAAAAAGTTCACTCTCACAAATAATCAAAATAATCAACTGAAAACAATGATGAAATACCACGGCAACAGTTTTAGGACAATGACAACATCCGGGGTTGGTTCCAAGGCAGCCGTTTCTATGCACTGCCGGTGGGGGCACCCACAGGTCTAGGGACAGCAACTTAGCAAGATGATCTAAAGGCCTTTGAAATTTTGGACTTGGCAACTCCATTTTGAAGAATTTATTCTGATGATGAATGTCATTGGGTCTTCTAACATGTATACATGAAGGTGTTTAAGAAATGTTTTCCCAAATAACATTTGTAAACAATCTAAATGCTCAAAAAAAAGGAAATGGTTACAGAACTCCTAAGTTCCTAGGATGTCATTACAGATGTGGATGTCTGTGGCCACCCCTGTTAATTCACACAGAAAGGGACTCCCTGTGTATTTTCTGAATGATAAAACAGGTTATAAACTATGTATGATAGTCTTCGTTTTCATAAGATATACTTTTGTTTATTTGCTTATTTGCCTGGAACTGGAAATGCCTAAGGGTCAGCACCAGTTTTGCAACAGGTGATTTTTCTTTTTCCTTCTTGCTTATTTGTACATCCAAAATTTCTCCTAAAGAACATGTATTTTTTTGGCAGTAAAGAAATACTCTAGGAGGAGGAGGAGCAAGATGGCGGAAGAGTCGGAGACCTGAATTTCGTCTGGTCCCAGGAATTCAGCTAGATAGGGATCAAACCATTCTGAACACCTACGAACTCAATAGGAGACGAAGAAAAGAAGAGCAGCAACTCTCTGAACAGAAAAGCGACCACTTTCTGGAAGGTAGGATGAGCAGAGAAGTGAATCCGAGGCAATATTCTGGAAGACAGATGGTGGGGGAAGGAGCCTCTGTTGGCCGCGACTGGCAAGTGATAGAGCAGCAGAGCACAGAATAGGAAATTTTATAAGTCACCTCTGCTGAGGGACGTCGCTCCACTGGCTAAGGGGGGGGGGAGTCCTTGCTGGGACAGGACCCTCGAGGTCACAGAAAGACCGGGGGTGCCTGAGTGCAGCAGAGCTCCCAAGTATCGGAGCGGGGAAGCTCAGAGACAGAGCCAAGGAGCAGGCTCGCAGCTCGGGGTTGCCATAAACCATGATCCGTGGCACAGTCGGGACACTGCTCTTCCAGCAGGGACCCAACAAGCGGTAGATCCGGGGAGACTCTCCTTCCCCCCCTGGAAGGAGCGGCGCGGGAGTGCACTGCAGGGATCTGCTGGGTTTGGAGACTCCACACGGGATCGGGTGCCAGAGATACAAATGCTCGGTCACAGGCCGGGTGAGCACAGAGTGCGGCCTGAGACCAGGGAGACGGGAGTGACTGACTGCTTTTCTCTGGGGGCGCACTGAGGAGCAGGGCCCCAAGTTTTCAGCTCCTCCAGGGCGGAGATTGGGAGGCCGCCATTTTCACTCTCATCCTCCAAAGCTGTAGGGAAAGCTTGCAGGGAACAAAAGCTCCTGAGAGCAAACCCGAGCAGATTACTTAGCCTGGACTGGCAAGGGCAGGGCAATTCTGCCTCCGGCAATGACATTTGGGAACCACGGCAACAGGCCCCTCCCCCAGAAGATCAGCAAGAACAGCCAGTCAAGACCAAGTTTACCAATCAATGAGAATGGCAGAACACCAGCACTAGAGGAATACAGCACATAGAATTCATGGCTTTTTTACCATGATTCTTTAGTCTTTCAAAGGTAATTTTTTTTTAACTTTTTTTTGTGAATTTTTCTTTTTCCCTTTTTCAACCAACATCTTATCAATCCCTTTTTTAAAAAATCTTTTTTATTTTTCATTTTAGAGTCATATTCTATCCCTTCATAGTAGTTAACCTTATTTTTGGTATATATATATAAGTTGTTCTCTCTTTAAAATTTTCGGATACAGTTTCCTCTAACAGACCAAGCTATACCCTAAATCTCTAGTGTATGGCTTTGTTCTAGTCTCCTGCCTGATCACATTCTCTCCCTTTTCTTTTCTTTTTTTTTAATTCCTCTTCTTTCTTTTTTCAACCAACTTCTTATCAATACCTTTTATAAAATCTTTTATAATTTTTACCTTTACAGTCATATTCCATCCCTTCATTGTATTTACCCTTATTTTTGTACATATATAAGTTTTGCTTTCTTTAAAATTTTGGGAGGCACTTTCTTCTAACAGACCAAAATACGCCCAAAATCTAGTGTGTGGCACTGATCTATGCACCAGCCTGATCATATTTGATCATATTCTGTTTTTCTTTCTTTTTGTTTGTTTGTTTGTTTTTGTTTTTATTTTTATTTTTTCTTTCTTTCCCTTTCTTTTCCCCTGGCCTCAGGTCTCTTCTGATTTGTTTAGTGTATATTTTTCTGGGGTCATTGTTACCCTGTCAGCATTTTGTTCTCTCACTAATCTATTCTCCTCTGGACAAAATGACAAGACAGAAAAAATCACCTCAAAAAAAAGAAGAGTCAGTACTGACTGCCAGGGACCTAATTAATACGGACATTAGTAAGATGTTGAAAATAGAGTTCAGAATGATGATTTTAAAGATACGAGCTAGGCTTGAAAAAAAGCATGGAAAATAATAGAGAAATTCTTTCTGGAGAAATAAAAGAACTAAAATCTAACCAAGTTGAAATAAAAAAGGCTATTAATGAGGTGCAATAAAAAATGGAGGCTCTAACTGCTAGGATAAATGAGGCAGAAGACAGAATTAGTGATATAGAAGACCAAATGATGGAAAATAAAGAAGCTGAGAAAAAGAGAGATAAACAACTACTGAATCACAAGGGCAGAATTCGAGAGATAAGCGATACCATAAGGCGAAACAATATTAGAATAATTGGGATCCCAGAAGAAGAAGAAAGAGAGAGAGGCAGAAGGTATATTGGAGCAAATAATAGCAGAGAATCCCTAATTTGGGGAAGGAAACAGGCATCAAAATCCAGGAGGCACAGAGAACCCCCCTCAAAATCAATAAAAATAGGTCAACACACCGACATCTAATAGTAAAACTTATGAGTCTCAGAGACAAAGAGAAAATCCTGACAGCAGCTCGGGAGAAGAGATCTGTAACCTACAATGGTAGAAACATTAGATTGACAAAAGACCTATCCACAGAGACCTGGCAGGCCAGAAAGGACTGGCATGATATATTCAGAGCACTAAATGAGAAAGATACACAGCCAAGAATACTACACCCAGCTAGGCTGTCACTGAAAATAGAAGGAGAGATAAAAAGCTTCCAGGACAAACAAAAACTAAAGGAATTGGCAAACACAAAACCAGCCCTACAAGACATACTGAAAGGGGTCCTCTAAGCAAAGAGAGCCTAAAAGTAACATAGACCAGAAAGGAACACAGACAATATATAGTAACAGTCACTTACAGGCAATACAATGGCACTAAATTCATATCTTTCAATAGTTACCCTGAATGTAAATGAGCTAAATGCCCCAATCAAAAGACACAGGGTATCAGATTGGATAAAAAAACAAGACCCATTGATATGCTGTCTGTAAGAGACTCATTTTAGACCCAAAGACACCCCCAGATTGAAAGTGAGGGGGTGGAAAACCATTTACCATGCTAATGGACACCAAAAGAAAGCTGGGGTGGAAATCCTTATATCAGACAAATTAGATTTTCAAACAAAGACTATAATAAGAGATGAGGAAGGACACTATATCCTACTTAAAGAGTCTATCCAACAAGAAGATCTAACAATTGTAAATATCTACGCCCCTAACATGGGAGCAGCCAATTACATAAGCCAATTAATAACAAAAGTAAAGAAACACATCGACAACAGTACAATAATAGTGGGGGACTTTAACACCCCCCTCACTGAAATGGACAGATCATCTAAGCAAAAGATCAACAAGGAAATAAAGACCTTAAATGACACACTGGACCAAATGGACTTCACAGATATATTCAGAACATTCCATCCCAAAGCAACAGAATACACATTCTTCTCAAGTGCCCATGGAACATTCTCCAGAATAGATCACATCCTAGGTCACAAATCAGGTCTCAACTGGTACCAAAAGATTGGGATCATTCCCTGCATATTTTCAGACCACAGTGCTTTGAAACTAGAACTCAATCACAAGAGGAAAGTCGGAAAGAACTCAAATACATGGAGGCTAAAGAGCATCCCACTAAAGAATTAATGGGTCAACCAGGAAATTAAAGAAGAATTTTAAAAATTCATGGAAACCAATGCAAATGAAAACACAACTGTTCAAAATCTTTGGGATGCAGCAAAGGCAGTCCTAAGAGGAAAGTATATAGCAATACAAGCCTTTCTCAAGAAACAAGAAAGGTCTCAAATACACAACCTAACTCTACACCTAAAGGAGCTGGAGAAAGAACAGCAAATAAAGCCTAAACCAGCAGGAGAAGAGAAATAATAAAGATCAGAGCAGAAATCAGTGAAATAGAAACCAAAATAATAGAACAGATCAACAAAACTAGGAGGTGGTTCTTTGAAAGAATTAACAAGATTGATAAACCCCTGGCCAGACTTATCAAAAAGAAAAGAGAAATGACCCAAATCAACAAAATCATGAATGAAAGAGGAGAGATCACAACCAACACCAAAGAAATACAAACAATTATAAGAACATATTAAGAGCAACTATCTGCCAGCAAATTAGATAATCTGGAAGAAATGGATGCATTCCTAGAGATGTATAAACTACCAAAACTGAACCAGGAAGAAATAGAAAACCTGAACAGACCTATAACCACTAAGGAAATTGAAGCAGTCATCAAAAATCTCCCAACAAACAAAAGCCCAGGGCCAGATGGCTTCCCAGGGGAATTCTACCAAACATTTAAAGAAGAATTAATACTTATTCTTCTGAAACTGTTCCAAAAAATAGAAATGGAAGGAGGACTTCCAAATGCATTTTAAGAGGCCACCATTACCTTGATCCCCAAACCAGACAAAGACCTCATCAAAAAGAATTACAGATCAATATCCCTGATGAACATGGATGCAAAAATTCTCACCAAAATACTAGCCAATAGGATCCAACAGTACATTAAAAGGATTATTCACCACGACCAAGTGTGATTTATCCCTGGGCTGCAAGGTTGATTCAACATCTGCAAATCAATCAATGTGATACAATACATTAATAAAAGAAAGAACAAGAACCGTATGATCCTCTCAATAGATGCAGAAAAAGCATTTGACAAAATACAGCATCCTTTCTTGATCAAAACTCTTCAGAGTATAGGAATAGAGGGTACATACCAAAATATCATAAAAGCCATCTATGAAAAACCCACAGCAAATATCATTCTCAATGGGGAAAAACTGAGAGCTTTCCCCCTAAGGTCAGGAACACAGCAGGGATGTCCACTATCACCACTGCTATTCAACATAGTATTAGAAGTCCTAGCCACAGCAATCAGACAACAGAAAAATAAAAGGCATCCGAATTGGCAATGAGAAGTCAAACTCTGACTCTTTACAGATGATATGATACTTTATGTGGAAAACCCAAAAGACTCTACCGCAAAATTGCTAGAACTCATACAGGAATTCAGTAAAGGGCAGGATATAAAATCAATGCACAGAAATCAGTGGCATTCTTATACACCAACAACAAGACAGAAGAGAGAGAAATTAAGGAATCAATCCCATTTACAATTGCACCCAAAACCATAAGATACCTAGGAATGAATCTAACCAAAGAGGCAAAGAATCTGTACTCAGAAAACTATAAAATACTCATGAAAGAAATTGAGGAAGACACAAAGAAATGGAAAAACGTTCCATGCTCATGGATTGGAAGAACTAATATTGTGAAGATGTCAATGCTACCTAGAGCAATCTACACATTCAATGCAATCCCTATCAAAATACCATCAACTTTTTTTCAAATAAATGGAGCAAATAATCCTAAAATTTGTATGGAACAAGAAAAGACCCCGAATAGCCAGAGGAATGTTGAAAAAGAAAAGCAAAGCTGGTGGCATCACAATTCCGGACTTCCAGCTCTATTACAAAGCTGTCATCATCAAGACAGTATGGTAATGGAACAAAAACAGACACATAGATCAATGGAACAGAAGAGAGAGCCCAGAAATGGACCCTCAACTCTATGGTCAACTAATCTTCGACAAAGCAGGAAAGAATGTCCAATGGAAAAAAGTCTCTTCAACAAATGTGTTGGGAAAATTGGGCAGCCATATGCAGAAGAATGAAACTGGACCATTTCCCTACACCACACACAAAAATAGACTCAAAATGGTTGAAAGACCTCAATGTGAGACAGGAGTCCATAAAAATCCTAAAGGAGGACACAGGCAGCAACCTCTTCAACCTCAGCCGCAGCAACTTCTTCCTAGAAACATCGCCAAAGGCAAGGGAAGCAAGGGCAAAAATGAACTATTGGGACTTCATCAGATAAATAGCTTTTGCACAGCAAAAGAAAGAGTCAACAAAACCAAAGACAACCGACAGAATGGGAGAAGATATTTGCAAATGACATATCAGATAAAGGGCTAGTATCCCAAATCTATAAAGAACTTATCAAACTCAACACCTAAAGAACAAATAATCCAATCAAGAGATGGGCAGAAAACAGACATTTTTCCAAAGAAGACATCCAAATGGCCAACAGACACATGAAAAAGGGCTCAACATCACTCGGCATCAGGGAAATCCAAAACAAAACCTCAGTGAGCTACCACCTCACACCAGTCAGAATGGCTAAAATTAACAAGTCAGGAAACAGCAGATGTTGGTGGGGATGCAGAGAAAGGGGAACCCTCCTACACTGTTGGTGGGAATGCAAGCTGGTGCAGCCACTCTGGAAAACAGTATGGAGGTTCCTCAAAAAGTTGAAAATAGAGCTACCATACAACCCAGCAATTGCACTACTGGGTGTTTACCCCAAAGATACAAAGGTAGGGATCCGAAGGGGTACATGCACCCTGATGTTTATAGCAGCAATGTCCACATTAGCCAAACTATGGAAAGAGCCAAGATGTCCATCAACAGATGAATGGATGAAGAAGATGTGGTGTGTATTTTATATATATATATATATATATATATATATATATATAAAATACACACACACACACACACACACACAATGGAATATTATGCAGCCACCAAAAGGAATGAAATCTTGCCATTTGCAACAATGTGGATGGAACTGGAGGGTATTACGCTGAGCGAAATAAGTCAATCAGAGAAAAACATGTATCATATGACCTCACTGATATGAGGAATTCTTAATCTCAGGAATCAAACTGAGGGTTGCTGGAGTGGTGGGGGGTGGGAGGGATAGGTTAGCTGGGGGATAGACATTGGGGAGGGTATGTGCTACAGTGAGCACTGTGAATTGTGTAAGACTGTTGAATCATAGACCTGTACCTCTGAAACAAATAATACATTATATGTTAAAAAAATACTCTAAAGTTTTATTTTCTGAGTTATTCACTTTATCTATAACTTTTCTAGATAAGAATAATTTCGTGTGACTCCAGAAATCAAACATCGCTATAAATGAAGAAAAATTCATGTCCACTGTTTTTTTTACCTATTTTTACCTATTTACCTACCTATTTTACCCTTTCATTTATTTCTCACTTTTTTTTTCACTTTTGCTGAATCTAAGGAAGGAAAAAGTCCATTTCTCTGTATCAATTGTTAACTTAGCATTAGGACTTTCTATTACCCTCTTAAATTCTGTATTCGTCTTCATCTCCCCAGGACTTAAATTGAAAATGACATTTTTCCACCTACCCACTTCTCACACATAATATTATACAATACCTTAAGCACTATGGAAACCTGTTATTTATGTATAAGCCAGAAGATAATATATGCCAAGATTTTTATCCTGGAGAGAGGATCTTAGGAGTTAAGATGAGAATGTAGCTTTAAAGCATCTGATTTTTCCCTTTATTTTTCCTGCATCTTCCACTTCCTTTTTGCATCTCCATCTTCCTTACTGTTTTGCCTCCCTCTGAACATACCCCCACCTGCACACAGACTCACCAGCTGTGCTTTTCTCTTTAGTTCCCTTAAATTCTTTCACGTATTTTTAAAAATACTTTTGCAAATGGACCAGAACTGGCATGATTCCCTCCTTGTATTTACTAATCTGATTAGGAATAGAGACTAATATTCTCTTGAGGAGAAAATCATCAGTAGTCTCCTCAGTATTGGATGGAGGCCACAGAGGACATTTTTCAGCTAACAATTACACTGCACTGGTATGTTTTCCACAGAGGATCCCTGGTCGTGTTCCTGAGAAAAGTGAAGGATGTACCTGCCAAGCCAATTCTGAGGATACATTTTTCGCCTTTTTCTTTCAATTAGTTCAATTATTCCAAAGTGACATTATTCTGTACTATCTGCTTACCATAAAGTCCTAAATTATTTCAACCCAGTCATCTGAATTAGATAAAGCAGAAATTTTAAAGATCACAGGCATTTTTTGATGTATTGTTGTTTGAAAAGCTGCAGTGTAATAGAGGAAACTTTGCTTCTTACTGCTGGAAATTTCACAGGAAAAACTGATTTAAAAAAAAGAATAATTGAGTGTGTCATTAAGGAACAGGAAATTAGTATATAAGCTGAAATACTCTTAAACAGGAATGTGTGATGATACTTGCCTTCACTCTGCTAGGAGTGTGACAGGAAGAGAAACAATGCTCTCTCTTTGTTACCCTGGGGTAACTGTAGTTCCTCATCTGTAAAATTGAGTTGGGTGGCTGGGTGGGAGCCTTTTATCATGTCTAAAATCTTTCCATTCCCAGCATTCTATTATTGTACAGGATTGGTCATGCTATATTTCTAAATTGAAAAGATCCTTCTGTCTGAAAGTAAAATGCCACTTGACATTTCAGCAAGCTATAATTCAAGGAAATGGAAGAACAAATACCAAAGTGTAATTTAGTGTAACAGGATGTTTAAAGGGAGATTTTTTTTCCTTCTATCTCCCTGTCAGCAGAGGTCCAAAAAGTCTGAAAGCAAAATAATTCATTAATTAAGAGGCAAAATGTATTCTGAAAATTCTGAGTAAGGTGCTAGATTCCATGTGAAGGACAAGGAGATAGCTCTACAACCAAACTGCTGACACCAAGGTCGACCAGCACTCTAGGATATAAACAGACCAAAGATGGGGTAGAGAGGAGAGAGTTGCAGGTATGCACTGAGTCCCACTGCCCTGGGAGAGGAAGGAAGCTTCCCCTTCAGTTCTAGCTTCTGCTCACATGAACAATCAGAGTTTAGTTTATGGCCCCATTAGAGGGACAGAATGGTGTAACCATTAGAGGGACAGGATGGATCCATGAGTCATCAATAACTACAAAAGTCGACAGGCAAAAAGCTGTGACTGGAGCTACCATGTGGTAGGGAAAGAAGGGGCAACTAGGCAACAGTTGGTGTGGTAAGAATGTGTGAGCTTCCTATGGGCCAAGCCGAAGTGGACTCAAGAGGGGAGGCCTGCCATTGTGAGGGACTGTAACAGAAGAACACTGGATGTGTATCACCAAAGGTAATCCCAGTTAGCAAGGTTGAGCCAGAAGAGATTGGCCAAAGTGTGCCTTAATTTGGAAACGGGCAACTCAGAGGTCCCTGAGTGTAGTCATCAAAGGACCTTCCACCAAACCTCCTTAATGTAAACCATGCACTTTAGCTAATAATAAAGTATCAATATTGGTGCATAAACTGTAACAGATACACCATACTAATGTGAGACACTGTGTGGGATGGGAATAGGGTATGTACTTTCTGTGTTCTTCCTGTGCAATTTTTCTATAAACCCCCAAAAGTAACATTATGCACATGGTAAAATTTTTTTCATTTGTATAGAAGAAAATACAATGAATAAAATCATCCTCTTAAAAAAATATTTGTTGAATATGAAAGATGAAATTATGAGAGGGGTGCCTGGGTAGCTCAATCAGGTAAATGTAGGACTCTTGATTTCAGCCTGGTTCATGATCTCAGGGTCCTGGGACTGAGCCAGGTGGGGCTCTGTGCTCAGTGCAGAGTCAGCTTGTCCCTCCCCTATACCCCACTCCCCACTTGCACTCTCTCTCTCTCTCTCAAATAAATAAATAAATAAGATCTTTTTAAAAATTATGAGAGCATGTGTTAACGAAAAGAAATAACTAAAACTGCCTGTTATTAGAAAGTAAGAGCAATAGAAGAATGGGATCTGGCAGAGTGGGGTAAAGAGAAGAAAGGGCTTCATTTACAATGAAGAAAAGGTGAGAAGAGTTCAAAGGAGAGTCATGTCTAATATTCAAACTTAAGCTCTTTGAACTTTTGTCATATAAACCCCTGTGCACCTTACCAAAACCAGGAGTAAATGTGACATACATTTTGAGATAGATACATACATACATACATATACACATAGAGTATATTGTTTTTGAGGAAAGGGGATAACTTGCACAATTAGGTTGATGATGGAGCAGAAACAGAAGACTAGAAGATCCTGAATAGAAATCAAGAATTCAATGGAGGCAAGAAATTAAACTAGGTACAATAACCCTGAGAATATAAATTCTCCCTCCACCACACACACCCTTGAAATAGTCCCTGCGTGTTCCACGGAGCACATGAGGAAGTTTGGGCCAATCTTGTTAGGTCTTATCTTGACTCCAGTTGGCATCCAGGTAACACTTAAAATTACTTACTTGAATGTGGTATCATCTTTGTTTTTCTTATCAAGTAGAGAATGTTCTGGTAGGTCTAACCATGATTCCTTCTTAGAAAGTAAAGGAATTTCCCTTATGCTTTCTTCTTGAATCTCACTTTTCATTAAGTTAGCATCTCTTTTAGGAAGGGAAGAACAGTTTTCATTTTGCCAATGCTTTGCCTGAAAAGAGAGACTTATTTTATTTTTATGACATTTATTTTCTTAGAACATTTATGTGCTACACTACTAACTGAAGTCCTGGGTACACACACAGAAATAAATGAAACATGGTTCTTCAAAGACCTTACAGTTTTCTGAGGGGGACGAGACATATATATGTAACTTTAATAAAGGTAGAAAGTAGTAAATGTCATAAGAAACATAGATTCTCTGAAAAGATAATAAACTACAAAAAATTAATATTCCCACTTTAAAATCTGGAATAGTAAGATATGTATTTACTAAAAACAAAGCTTTTGCTGAAAAATTAGCAGTTAATTTTTCACACAACTCCTTTCTTTGCATATAACTTCCTAGGAAAGTCTCAAAAAACAATCAAATCATTGAGCATTTTTCACTGAAAATATGTGTGTTACATAATAGTTTTCACAAAACTTGGCTACAGTTCTTAATATCTAGTAGAAATTCTCATTGACATTTTATTTTATATTTGAAATACAGAGCCAATGTCTTTGTCTTATGTCAATTCCCATCATATACACAGGAATGGAGGAGGGAATACAGCCTGTATGATATGAGGGAGTTAGGCATCCCTAGGATACCTGACTGACCTACGAACTGCTAATCTTGTCAGAAGGGACTACAGAGGAAAATGCCTACAGGAGCTGGGAAGATTGAGTCAGTGAATGAATCAAGCCTCCTATAAGGTAATAAATAGCAAATGAAGTTCAGCCCCAGCGTTCACTGGCAATAGGGAAAGGTGGGGACTGTGGTGAATTAGAAAGAACCCATTTTACAGTTACTCTCAGGGACTGCCGTGTTCTTTTTCAAGAGAAGCAGGTAATCTGGATCTTATGTGAAATCATTAATGTTTAAATATGGGGCAACTAAGTCAAATTTTAAACACTGGGTGAATAAGCACAACCCACAACACGGGCCCCCACAGGACCAGGAGGAGAAGTGCCAGTGTCCACTCTGCCCAATGCGACAGTGGTTAGTGTGTGAAGAGGAGCACTGAATGTGTGCATGCATCACTAATTTCTTTCGATAACACAATCATCTGATAGTTTCCTGGGACAAGGCTATCTCTGTGGATAAATCATCTCCACCCCCATTTTTCCAACTCCAGAAATAGACATACCACACTCTAACTTTTAAAAAATCTAACTTGGAAACCAACCTCAGATCCATAGCTATGTTATAAAAATTATTTATACTTATTTAAAAAATAACTTCCTTCTGAAATATATTGAATCACATGGCACTACAGTATTTTAAATACTTTCATCAGACTGCATGTGATTAGAAAATTAAGTCTTAATGTAGGAAATTAAAATATATTATTGCTTTTCCTCCTGTTTTTATAACTGCCAGATGAGAATTAATTCAACTAAAGAACAAATACAACATTCAAATGTAAGGCAAAAGTCACGACATTGTACATATCAAGTTTGTTCAGCAAAAACTGTTCTGATCCAAATTATGTTTACTAATTGGGTCTCTTCTCCTTCTTATCTATGTATTGCCATCTGCCTTCCATATCCTTCTGTTCTTTCTCTAAATGAGTGTCTCTTCTTACACACCATGAGAAGGACATTCGCTGCTGCTATTTTCCAGTATCTACTAATTTATTCTCTTCCCCTCAACCCAGCCCCACCCCCTGGGACCACCAGCACCTATATTCAAGACAGCTTGATCAAAGTGAGTCCTTGAGGGGAAAAAAGGAAAAAAAAAGAAAAAAAAAAAAAAACCTCAAGCAGAAAAAATTAGAAAACCCAGCTGTCCCCAGTTGCCCAGCCTTTACGTTCTAAGACTTCCCCAGCTCTGGGGGCCCTTTTTCCTGTCTGGAACATAAGGGGAAAAACCAAACTATTTTCACACAGGCTTTTTGAGGCTAAAATCTTTCAAAATACAAAGACTTTACAAAATAGCTAAGGACAAATATCAAAGGCATAAAAATGAACAGTTTTACTAGCACATGCTTCTTAATTAAAATTTAGCTGCAGCTACTGTGTGGTGGGCACAATATGGCACCCACACCTAGAATGGTGCTATTTCTTGCTTTAGCTGCCTCTAAGGAACTCAGCGTCCAGATGTCACCCACTTGATGATACTCTGTTTCTTTACCTGTCATTCTAACCTCCACTTCAACTCCCCAAAGCCCATGAGGCATGACCATACAGCAATTCAGCATTACATTAACTCCTTCACTTACAGAAGCATCTTTCCAGCTCAGCTTGTGCTCAGAACACCAGCTGTGGCCCTCCGCCTCATTCTCCACACACTTACCCACACACACACACACCCATGCGACTTACCACTCAGAGGCTCTTGTTCCCAACTGAGAAAAGTCGAACACTTGCCTTATTTACAGAGCAGAAGACTGTACAGCCCTTGAGTGCTACCTTGAGACTCCCATATTACCGGGCCAAACACGGGCCCACCACCCCAGATTATTTTCTGATTTACCATTGCCCTTTGTGTCTATAGGGTTGTATAAAAGTCTTTCAGGACAGGCAGACATCAACAAAACAATTCAAAAATAGAGCAACAACAGACTCTGTCTTCCAACACAAAGACGGTTGCTGTGTTATCATGGCATGAGTGGCAACAGAGTCTGCCGAATAGAACCAAGTCAACCAGCCAGACCGAAATTGAGGTTTCAGCCCGACCTCTTGCCACCAGCCTGACCTCATGCCACCATGCTTCCACAGTAGTGGCTGAAACTGATCAAACTGGTATTTTGTCCCTCAAATCACAAAGGGAGCAAGAACAGAGGTCCCATCATGCCCCCTACTTCCATTTCTCTTAATAGACAGGTATAAATGGGAACTTAATCTTGTGAGAGGAAGGGTTAAAAGCATGAGCTCTGAAATGAGCCAGTTTGAGTTAAAAGCCAAACTCTACTACTTATTAGCCTCTGGGAGCTCAGGAGATTGATTCAACTTTCTGTGCCTCTGTTTTCCCATTTGTAAAATGGGAATAATGAAGAGCTCCTTCCTCATGGGATGAGGAATTGTGATTATATGAGATAATTCATGTGGAGACTGTAGAACAGGGCCCTAGCCATACAGGAAAAACTCAGCAAATGTTAGCTATTGTTATTTGGGCAGGAGTAAATCAGACAATGAACAGGGAGGTTTTGTTTTTTTGTTTTCTTTTCTAATTTTTTTATATTTGATTACTTGAAAGTCATTGTCCTCTACTTGTTTAAGAATAACATGGTAATTTTATCCACACTGTGTTTTTACTAGACATTGAAATTGAAGGAGTTTTAAAGGAGAAAATTTTCTCAGAAATCCTGAAACATTTTGAGATGCACAGAGCCGCCATCTTTCCATGTCTCTAGAGTCTTCCACTTGATGGAACTGTCATGGTTAATGGTAAACAGGACAAGAGACGCCTGGAGCTACAGCTCCAGAAATGGAAGTCAGTTCTTTCATGACTGATGAACATTAACAGCCGATGAGATTCAAACAGAAATCAGCCCAAGTTCATACTAAATGTCAAATACTAGAATAATGAAGAAGCAATATTTCTACCTGACCAAAGATCCAGACAGGAGCACCACAGACATCAGTCACACAAATGCTGCAGTCTGCCGATGAGGAGATAATCAGTAAGCGGCCACCTGGCTTACACATCTCTAAGGAACTTATCTGGTCTTCATGAGGTCGGAATGATCGTATCAGAGCTGGGGCCTGTGTGATTTTGCTCTTACTGGAATTAAGACAGTACTCCTGAATGAAAAGAAATGCTAGAATTCTAAAAAGTCCAAATATTAAATTAAATTATGGTGACATAACACTTTTTCTTAAAATGTCTGATACGGAAATGAAAAAAGGTACATTTGGGAACAATACTCCATTCTCCAAATGCAAAAGAATAGTTCATGATAACAGAGTTTAGAAAAATCATATTAATGTCAAAAAAAGGTTTCTAACTGATTTGCCTAACCCAAGAAGTGGAACGAAAGGAAGAGGGAAGGGGAAGAATAAAAAACAGAAAGAGTGAACAGTAAAGTCAGTATTTGAAAGAGATGAACTTTATCACGTGTAGATAGTTGCATATTATACAATTTTATAATATTATTAGATAAACGAGGAGGTAATCACTGTCACAAAAATCCCAAACTAATTCAGGATGATAGTAATGTTGGAGGAAGGGCCAGTACTCTGGTTAAAATTGGGTTTACAGTCTCATTTCAGATAAGGTATATCCTAATTATTTATGCTCAAACAATGCTGCAGAACCTTACTGACAATACTGTATTCCTAAATTGGGTGACTGACTTGACTACATACACATATATATACATATACATATATGTATATACATACGTACATATGTATACATATGTATGTATGTATGTATGTATATTATATATATATAATTTATTGATTTGAGAGGGAGAGCGAGCATGAGTGCACATAGAGAGAAGGTCAGAGGGAGAGAGAAAATCTCAAGCAGACTCCCCACTGAGTGCAGAGCCTGATGATGTGGGGCTGGATCTCACAACCCATGAGATCATGACATGAGCTGAACCAAGAGTTGGCTGCTCGACTGACTAAGCCACCCAGGCGCCCTTGACTTGAGAAGATTTTCATACTGAGAACAATCTGGTTTTCCCCATAAATTATTTAAGAGATGTCTCTGTCCAATACATGTAAATATTTCCTTTACAATACTCAGACTGATCATGTCTTCCCTTATCCAGGAGATAGATAAGAGCAGATTCATAGTTATCTGTAACACAAGGCAATCAAAATTAGTAAAGATATGAGAATACTTTCAATTTACTTCTATATCCCAGATTTTCAGTTGTCCATCCAGATCTCCTGTGGTGAGGTATTGGTTTGACTTATCAGTAGACATAATAATGGATCCAACTCCACCATGAGCCAAAAACTCAGCCAGAAGTTGCTTCTTAAATGTATCCCAAAATCTGACATACCCAGATCCTCCACATGACACCAGGTTAGCTCCTCCTAATGTGTAAGACAACACTTAATTAGGAAAAGGTGACAACAAGGAGCCGAAAAAAACGTCTTTGGTGGCTTGCCATGTGGAAGGCATATGAATATCGGAGAGGCAGGTAGCCCTGATATCAATTTCCAGCACTTTGACTCTCTCCAATATAAAATGGAGATAATGTTATGATAACCTTACCGGTTTGTATTGAGTATTAAATGAGATTGGAAATGCAAGATGCTCCATTACATTGAATTCCCTTTCCTTCATTATTTCAATATAATTGGGTTTTTAAAGTTAGATAGAATTAATTTGTTCCTCCAAATAAACTTATGAAGTATTAATTTCAATATTATGATGATATTCTAATTACATAAACCCATCTTTCTTAATAACCCATTGGACACATATACCAAAGAAGTAAAATTCCTTCTGCATGCAACTGGGTGCATATAGGCAGTTATAGCAGCATAGCTATTAATTTCTCTATGTAGCAGGTAGCATCATGCTTAGGATTCTATTTATGAGCTTGTTTTTAGTTTTTCATCAGGAATTCATTGGGAGCCCTTTTGGAACACTTTTTTGGTTCATAGGCCTAGAACACTCCTTTTCATTTTCTATTTTTATATGCTTTGTAGAAGCATTCTACCTAAATTATTCTTCTGTGGCCAAGTTCCTATTATTACTTGATAAATCTGTAGATGACTTTCAATTTGCTTCACAAATGTACTGCTGATTAACAATCATATCTGTTTAAGGTAGAAATAATGGCTTGTAGTCGCTTCAGTGGAAACAATTTGGGAATACTGATAACATTAAGAAGAATTAGTGTTGAGGAAATAGGAGAAATTTCAGGATAATAGTTCATTCTGTGAATAGAAGGGAGTTCTGGAAAATAGAAAATTTTAGAATCTAACCGTTTCAAAGTCTATTCTAAATGCTCCACAAGGTTTCTAAAACTCTATAAGGGTATTCCTTTATTGATTTTTAATGTGGAAAATTTTTATATAAAAATCATGCAGATCTTCTATCTGCAAACTGAATGTGGGAAAGCAAATATGAAAAACGTGGTTCGGATATGTTTATTTTTTTTTCACACATATAACACCTATATGTCTAGATTGCTCATACTAAGAAAAAATACTTTTAAAACACAAGTTTTTAGATGAAAGGTAAAACAATATGCATTATTCTCAAAAGCAGGTTTTTATTTGGGGAAGATGCAGGCAATGTCAACACCATGCTAACATAGCCATTGAAAACAAGGCAGAAATTAAGCTAATGGTTATTTCATCTACATATCAAATGGCTACAGAAGGGCTCTGGTGCCACCAGTCTTTGCATACATCTCAGCAGAAGCTGTCACCAGGACTCTGACATATTCTGGAAAGGATGCATAACTGGTAATGATACTCAAACCATGAAAGAAGAAAGAAAGAAAGAAAGAAAGAAAGAAAGAAAGAAAGAAAGAAAGAAAGAAAGAAAGAAAGAAAGAAAGAAAGAAAGAAAGAAAGAAAGAAAGAAAGAAAAGAAAGGAAGGAAGAAAGAAAAGAAAGGAAGGAAGGAAGGAAGGAAAGAAGGAAGAAAAGAAAGAAAGAAAGAAAGGAAGGAAGGAAGGAAGGAAGGAAGGAAGGAAAGAAACAGAAAGAAAGAAAGGGAAGGAGGGAGGGAGAGGAAAGAAAGAAAGAAAGAAAGAAAGAAAGAAAGAAAGAAAGAAAGAA
>NC_058403.1:95413648-95414306 GCF_002201575.2 Neomonachus schauinslandi | reverse complement strand
GAAAGAAAGAAAGAAAGAAAGAAAGAAAGAAAGAAAGAAAGAAAGAAAGAAAGAAAGAAAGAAAGAAAGAAAGAAAGAAAGAAAGAAAGAAAAAGAGAGAAAGGAAGGAAGGAAGGAAGAAAAAGAGAGAGAAAGAAAGAAAGAAGAAAAGAAAGGAAGGAAGGAAGAAAGAAAAGAAAGAAAGGAAGGAAGGAAGAAAGAAAAGAAAGAAAGGAAGGACGGAAGGAAGAAAGAAAGAAAGAAAGGAAGGAAGGAAGGAAGGAAGGAAGGAAAGAAAGAAAGAAAGAAAGAAAAAGAAAAAGAAAGAAAGAAACAGAAAGAAAGAAAGGGAAGGAGGGAGGGAGAGGGAAGAAAGAAAGAAAGAAAGAAAGAAAGAAAGAAAGAAAGAAAGAAAGAAAGAAAGAAAGAAAGAAAGAGAGAGAAAGGAAGGAAGGAAGGAAGAAAAAGAGAGAGAAAGAAAGAAAGAAGAAAAGAAAGAAAGGAAGGAAGAAAGAAAAGAAAGAAAGGAAGGAAGGAAGAAAGAAAAGAAAGAAAGGAAGGACGGAAGGAAGAAAGAAAGAAAGAAAGAAAGGAAGAAAGGAAGGAAGGAAGGAAGGAAGGAAGGAAGGAAGGAAAGAAAGAAAGAAAGAAAGAAAGAAAGAAAGAAAGAAAGAAAGAA
>NC_058403.1:95294253-95413638 GCF_002201575.2 Neomonachus schauinslandi | reverse complement strand
AAAGAAAGAAAGAAAGAAAGAAAGAAAGAAAGAAAGAAAGAAAGAAAAAGAAAGAAAGAAAGAAACAAAGAAAGGGAGGGAGGGAGAGGGAAGAAAGGAAGAAAGAAAGAAAGGGAGAGGGAAGAAAGGAAGGGAAAGAAAGCAAGAAAGCAAGCAAGAAAGAAAGAGGGAGGGAAATGAAATTAAGAAAAAAGCAAGCAGCTCTCTTGATCTGTAATCAGTAGTTATTTTAAATTTTGCTATTGGCCCAATCTCTAAGTTTCTATTTTCTCCCAGCCCATTTTGAGACTCGGTGCACAGTCGGACTCCACCCTTCTGGCGCATGTAGTCCTAAGCCTTGGCGCATGTATTTGGAGCCTCTTTCTTGCTGTGCCCCCTACCCTACCAAACCTCTTTATACCACAGCTGGTGCACCAATTCTGATCATCACCCACAGCAAATAGTTTGCCAGAGTTTTTTCCACTCGGATCCTGACCTGTGCGGCACTGTGTGAGTCGCTGCTGGGGTCGAGTCTGACACCTGCTCCTGGACCTCCCGCCTGATCCCTGACCTCGCTTGCTGTGTGTGGCCCGTGGCCTCCCGTGACCCAGCACTGACTGTTAGGTACACCAAGTCAAGCTGTACAAGACCTACAAAGGAACAGATTAAACTGTCTTCCTTGCTCCTTTCCCAACGTTTTACAAATATATCGATCTACAGTCAAAATGGAAATGTATATTGTACCTGTCTCTGCGGTGGTTTTTCTTGCCTCAAGGAAGCAGAGCCCCACAACAGCATCATTGCCCTCCGTGTGGGTCTCCAAGGAGTGGGCTCCCAGGGCAGCCTGGTTTGGGCCGGGGCGGGGGGAGCGGCTCCTCCCAGCACTCGAAAGCTTTTGAGGCTCTGTATCTGTGATGGACACAAAGCTAGGCGTCTTAAGGAGGAGAAACATCTGCTTTTCAATTGAGTGCTTATGAAAAACAACAGGCCCGCCTCCATCACCGTCTCCGGTGACTCCATCAAGTCTGACATCAGGCTTCCAGTCAACATAATCGGACCTTCTGCTATTCACTGCTTCAACGCCAACTTGAAGGATTGTTTGATTCCATTTTTGCTTTGCATATTACATACACACTATGTTTTACCTTGATATGAATTAGTAGGGACTTCATTTTGTTGTCAGTGTTAATGTCTTAGAAATCCTGCTATGTTCAAGACAAATGTGATTCTAATACCATGACATTTTCAGGTTATTAATCATTCATATTAATCTTGCAAATAATATAAGGAACATGAGCTATAATGGCTATTTAAATATATTTAAATGATCATTTTTAGCAGCAATATTATTTGCTAGCGAGTTACTCTGGAGAGGACACTCCTAGGGGCACTTCAGTTATCTTGTGACATCATCCCCCGACCACACTAAGAAGAACTGGGAATACTCAGAATCTATGAATAGTCTGCACATAGTTATGAAAAATCTACACTGGGTGGGACCTTCAAAATCTCAAAGCAAGACATCTCTAGCAATGCCTCTCCTATCTTTCAGAAGTTTGCTATTATCCGCTTTTCTACCTCTCTGTGGTTTTAATCATAGCCACAGTTGGGCTTGCTGTAAGAGCAAGATGTCACTCTCCTGCAGGCCAATATAAAGGAAGAGGTAGAATCCCACCCTCTCCACGGAGGGTTCAAATGAACCCTAATGGCCAGCTCTTCATACATACAGCAGGCCAGACCTTTGTGCCTGCAGACAAGTAAGCCCTAAATCTCTAAGGGCTTACTCTTAACAAATTACTCCTTTAACTTGCACGCAAAAAAAGCTGTGTCGAATGACCTGTCCTTTGCTACGGTCCAATTCAGCTCTGTGAGTTTATCCAATTGAAACAACAGAACCTCACTGGGCCGTGAAGAATGATATTCATTACCTAAATAAATAATCCTAAGGAAAAATCTTCAGTATCTAAGGAAACTGAAATAAAATGTGAAAGGCAATTGTCAAGACATTTTGCTTAAGTATAAAATATTCATGTGCTCGGCTAAACCCCCATAAAATACAATATACTCCTATCTCATGCTCCTCACAGGTTTCTAAAGCAAGAAATAATTTAAGATTTCCAGGTGGCGTAATATTTAATACAAGCTCTAGACTGAGCCTGAGCAGCCTATCAAGTGACCACGAGCTCCTATCTTCCTACCAAGGGGTACCAAGGTTCATTCAAAGGCAATTTGGTGAGGTTTATTGGCAAAAACTAAACTAGATGGAAATGATAGGCCTGCTCCCTGTTGTCAGTAATTCAGAAAAGCTGATGTGGCATAAAGACAAGCAACAGCACGCCATGGAGAATTTGCTAAGCCAAGTAAATCTCAGGGTTCTCTTTAGTCACTTTGATAAGACAACGGTCTCACTAATCCCTGGCGCTTATAGCCAATCATCTATAATTTAGGAGCAAGCTGCATCGGGTATATGAATAAACAACAAAGCCTACTGTGGCTTGACTCAGCCACATTATTTTAGTTTCAAACTTGCACTCACCCGATTTTGATTTTAGCAGCCTCTGATAATCAGGGTGGAGGACGTAGTGAGCCTTTTCTGTGCTGTTATTCCACAGAACGATTTCTCCATCGTAACTCCCTACATGAGCCAGGATAAATTGCCAGAAAGTTGGAAAACATGAGCAACAGCAATGGGAGAAGGAGTCACTATTCGTGAATACCTTACATGGAATCTGGCACATAGTAGGTACTCTCTGCATTTTTGGAAACATGAATAATAATAACTAGTATTTTTATCAAGCTTTAGAACTTACAATCCTCATCGCGTACCTGTGTATTCAATGTGATAGAAATAACTGTCATATCTTTTTCTTTTATAGTAATAAGGCATTCAGAATAAGGGCTTTGCTACTGAACAACTTGAGTTTGATTCCCAGCTCTGCCACCTACTGGCTGTGTAAACGTGGTTATTTAACTACTGAGGCCAGAGTTTCCTCATCTATAAAACTGGATTAAAATTGTATTTCTTTCATAGCGTTGTTGTGAAGAATGAAAAGTACTTAGCGTGGTGCCTAGCATATTGTAAGAACTGAAAAAAATGTTCATTATAATTATACTTTTTTTATTATTGAGGGCAAGCAAATCAAATCCTTCTTTGTTTGTGCTTCCCATGTCTAGTCTTGTGTGTGTGTGTGTGTTCTTTTCATCCCCTCCCTCCTGTATTCTTTATTGTATAATGCTTTCTCCAATTCTAAAATTTTCCCTATAGAAAGTCCTTCCCTACTGCTCATCACAGAGAATACAGAAAAGCCCAAATAGTGAGACTCAGTCTAACCAAGCCTGTCCTGGGGAGGAGCAGAACAATGCATGCCCTCTCCAGCGAGGTGAGGAGAGCTCCCCATTGAGCAGAGTGTCAGTGTCGAGTGAAGAGCAGAAGGGAAGAACTGAGTTTGAGTGGGATGTACACACAGAAATTTTCTTGAGATTTTGAGAAAGAAGAGAGGAATCCATACTAAACTCCATATTGTTCTGGAAAGAGCAACCTGTGTAACTCAAAAATTGGCCAAGAATGATGGATTTGCATGGATTAGCTGTACATGGGAGTAGCCATCTGCCCCTGTGATTTTGAAATGCTTAAGTTATAAAGTGCCTGATCAAACATTTTCACATAGGACTGGTGGGAGGAGAGTCAATGAAGAAATCATCTATCTACCAGTTACAAAGGTAACTTATGACACTTTTGCAATAACAAAGAGGCAGCCTTATAGTTTGTCTCCAACACATTTCAGTATGTGATACTCCCTGCAAGGGTGGACTTTCAGCAGCTATAAAGCAAATTCAACTGCAGAGTTGGCCCTACTGGAAAGTAATCAGGTAATTCCTGAAGACAGTGGAAGTGGAAGTGTACACAGAGCTGTAAACCGCTTATTGTAACACTTCACGGATACCCTGGCTCTTTTCCTGTAAGTTTTAATTCCTCTTAATTGAGGACATTTTGAGTTCTATAAAAAAAAACAAACAAACAAACAAAAACTTTGGTTGTCAAAATATGGACTCTCTAATTTCATGGTGCAATCTATCTTTATAAATTGTTTTCTTTGGCCAGAAATAATATAACAATTTCTGATCCTCTTTCATATGTCACATCAAAGCATGCCCATGCATCCTTTAAGGGCGTGAATTGGTAGGCATTTGGTGAGGCCAGTCTTTAACCAAAATTACTTAGACTGAATTGTGCCAAAGGGTTAGTATGTTCCCATTATGAAACATCTGAGTGCCACAGAAGTATGATTTGTTCCCATCATCCCTAACGCTCTTTCTGGGAAAAAAAGACAGTAAAAATAAAAGCTAACATTTACTGATAAGCTTACTGAGTGTCAAGCACTGTATTAAGCCCTTACATGGATTATCTTACTCAATCTTCACCATCAGTCAAGATATTGATATATTCTTATTAGCCAGAGAAAGCCATGATGGACAGTTTCAATAACTTGTTCGCTATAATGCCCTGGACAGTGGTGGCACCAGGATCTGAAGCCAGGTGGCCTTGCTCCAGAGCTGACAGCCCTAACCACTAACGTGCTACCCTGGGAAGTAAAGACCAAGAGTAGCTCGCAGTGCAAAGGCTGATTCTTCAAGAAATCTGTTCATTCTGCTGCTCAGAAAAGGCTTTTTAAAAGTGACTGAGCCAAAAGAAACCAAACGTTCACCACTGATTGTCCAGCGAAGGTTCAATTAACCTGTAACAAGAGTTTGTGGAGGTGAAAATGCAGCGCACAAGATATCATCACGGTGCTGTATTCCTCCTTTCCATTTTTCAGGCTGGACGAAGAAGTGATTGAAGTTTTGTAGTCGAAACACCGTAATAGCCCTAGTAAAAAGGAAGTCAAATTTAGCTGTGGACCCAAACTTGATATAGATCTTGAGTCGCCAGCACCCACTTGGCATCCATAATCCTGAACCTCCCACACTAAACTTTTTATTATTATTATTATTTCCTCTTTGAATTCCCTGGCACATTGTGAATATTTAATATTAGAAAGTTAATTATCCTTTCACAGCCATCAACACCAAACATTTATGCACTTATCAGATTAATTATCCATCACCAAGACTCCAAAGCAAAGTTTCCCCGTACAGGAACCATAGAACCACTAAGAGTTTTTGACAGTAAAAGTAAAAAAGGAGATGAGTCTGTGAAGAAATAATATTTGGTAGTTTAAACAAAATTAGTAAGGTTTCTTTTCATGAGAGATTCCAGAACAGTTCCCATGTTAACATTCCCTGTGGCATTTTCCAGACTTACCTGACCTCAGAGTCCCAGGTCATATAGCATCTCGAAGAGCTATCATTTGTGAAACACACTTGGAAAATGCCACTCCAAAGGAACAGGCTAAGTGTCCGACAGACACATTTTGAGCAGAAATAATAGTTTTATTTATTTATTTTTTAAATGTATTCTTTATTTTTTTTAAAGATTTTATTTATTTATTTGAGAGAGAGAGAGAGCACAAGGAGGGGGAGCGGCAGGCAGAGCAGTAGAGGGAGAAGCAGGCTCCCCGGCGAGCAAGGAGCCCGATGTGGGACTCGATCCTGGGACTCCAGGATCATGACCTGAGCCGAAGGCAGTCGCTTAACCAACTGAGCCACCCAGGCGCCCGAAATAATAGTTTTAAGAAGACCAATATCTTGGGGCACTGCTGTGAATTTGATAGGGCCAGGATGGGCAGGAAATGAAATGCCTGGGGCCTGGTAAGGAAGGGAGGAGCATGATTGTGGGGCACCAAGAATACCACCTTGTTTCTACTTGATGATTTAAGTTCTGGCCACCAGACTATACTAAGCCTCTCTCTCCTGCTAGAGGCATACACATCTCAAATGAGCATTAGTAACCACAGGCTTGGTGGCTTCACCCTCAGCCTCACTTCACCGACCCGAAATCTTGCTTCTATTCCCACCACCCCAAGGGTCTCCAAATTGCTCCATCACTGTAACTCCTCACTCTCTGAAGGATGTGGCTTTTTGCTCCTGAAAATTCTTTTCTTTCTAGTACATACTGCTTCTTTTCCTGCCTCCCTGATCTTTCATTCCCTATTCTCTATTTTCTCTTCCCTTTTTTCTTCCCTTCTTTCAATATAGACATTCCTTACTGTCATTCCTCTATTCCTTTCTCTCTACTCAAGTGGGCTCATTCAGGGATTCTATCTACCACTACAAATTGCAATCTTGCTTGTATGAAAATGGTTCTTAAATTTACCTACATTCATAACTTTCCCCAGTGTTGAGAAGTTCCCACTTGCCAGGTGACAATTCTATATAATGTTCCCATCAGCAACATATCAAAAAATCTGAAGTTTTCATCTTCCGTCCATACCAGGCCTCAATTTTCAATTCCCTAATTTGGTTACCAGACCAGCAGTCCAGCTTCCTGTGTGTTTCTCTTCCTCGGTCACATCAAATACTTAGATTCCTCCTCTGCTATATGTTGCCATATTCATTCCTTCCTTTATATTTTAAACAGCCAATGACAGCTTCCTACTTCGGTGCTCACTACCTCATCGTTGAACAATTATAACAGCCTCTTAACCAATGCATTGCCTTTAGTCTACCCATCTCTAGTACATTTTTTATCCTGCCACTAGAGTAATCATTCCATTTGGGGGTTTTTCATCTATATTCATTTTACAAGCATTTTTTTGTTTCCACATGGAAGTCCATATTCAGGTGCCGCAGGGGATAGAGCCTTGAGCATAAAATGACTGAAATAAAAAGTGAAATGTGGTAAAAGTCAAGGAAGTACTGACCAAATGCCAAGGAAGCCCAGCTATAGAAATCACAGAAGGCTGAATGAGGGGTCATATTTGAATAGACCATAGCAGATGAGTAGGTTTTGGAAGAAGGCACTCTAGGCAGAGGAAACAGCCTGGACAAATATAAGGCTAATGCCTCATTAAAAAACATTTATTAGGGGCGCCTGGGTGGCTTAGTCATTAAGCGTCTGCCTTTGGCTCAGGTCATGATCCCAGGGTCCTGGGATCGAGCCCCACATCGGGCTCCCTGCTCTGCAGGAAGCCTGCTTCTCCCTCTCCCACTCCCCCTGCTTGTGTTCCCTCTCCGGCTGTCTCTCTCTGTCAAATAAATAAAATCTTAAAAAAATAAAATAAAATAAAATAAAAAACATTTGTAGTTTTCCATTCTCTACATGACACATTTTAAATGTGTGGGCCTATTATTCAAGACCCAGTACTATTTGGGTCCAATCTACTTTTTTAAAATTAGTTCTCTTTATTGTTCTACCCTTGATATTCAAAGTAAAATATGAATTCCCAGCTAAATATTTGACAGAGCAACTGGAAGCCATAGGGTAAATATGGTTCACTTTCCTAAGTGTTAATTTTATTTAAAGAGTTTGGGGACAATATTTTTATTTTAAAATAGGATAGATGAATTTATGTAATAGAATGCAAAATTCACCTGGACTTAAAAGGTAGAATCCAAGGCTTCAAATAAGTTTCTTGCTTATAGGAGCTGGTTTTGAACTGCTAGAGGTATTCAGAGGCTATGTGTCCGAAGTACCCTTTCTTGTTCAACACAATGATACCTTTATTGTTCCCTAAGCACCCTTCACATTTCTAGCTGCTTTGTTTTCACTCATGATGTGCTCATCCATCCCTCTCTGGATTTCCTTTACATACAGTCCCACGTCTATCTATCCATACACCATTCTCTAAGGTCCATCTTGTTCTGGTAGACTTCCCTAATAACTAGAATTGAAAGAAATATTTCCTTCTTCTCATCTATCACACTGTTTTCATTTTATTATAACATTTAATAAATATATATAGCCACACTCCTCTGCTAGATTATAAATTCTTAGAAACCAAGGATCTTGTCTTATTCTGTAATCTCATAACAATAACATAATAACAATAACCCACTATAAGCACTGTGATCTGCTTATAGTGGGTATTCAATAAATATTTGTCAAATAAATGAAAAATTCTCTGTCCAAATGTTACCTCCTTAACTGAGCTTCTGTGACTACCCTATATAAAGGCTCTCCCTTGAGGGTTAATATCCAAAATGTATAAAGAATTTATACAACTCAACACCAAAAAAACCCCCAAATAATTCAATTAAAAAATGGACAGAGGGTATTAATAGACATTTGTCCAAAGAAGACAACAGACACCTAGAAAGATGTCTAATATCACTAATCATCAAGGAAATGTAAATCCAAACCACTGGATGGTTCAGCTGGTTGAGCGTCTAACTCTTGATCTCAGCTCAGGTCTTGATCTCAGGGTTGTAAGTTTAAGCCCCGTGTTGGGCTCCACACTGGGTGTGGAGCCTAGTTTAAAAAACAACAACAACAACAACTACAGTCATACAACACCTCACACTTGTCAGAATGGCTAAAAACACAAGAAATAACAAGTATTAGAGAGGACGTAAAGAAAAAAGAATACCCATGCACTGTTGCTAAGAATGTAAATTGGTGCAGCCACTGTGGAAACCAGTATGGAGGTTCTTCAAAAAATTAAAAATAGAATTGCCATATGATCTAGTAATTCCACTCCTGGATATTTATCCAAGAAAATGAAAACACTAACTCAAAAAGATATATGCACCCCTATGTTTATTGCAGCATTATTTACAATAGCCAAAATATGGAAGCATCACAAGTGTCCATCCATGAGTGAATGGATAGAGAAGATGTGGATAAAAAAGATACACACACACACACACACGTATAAGATATATAAGATGCATAAGATATGCATATATATGTATATATACACATGAATAAAAAGAGAATGAATAAAGAATGAAAAAAGAATAAAATCTTGTCATTTGCAACAACATGGATGGATCTGGAGGGTATAATGCTAAGTGAAATAAGTCAGTTGGAGAAAAACAAATACCATATGACTTCACTCATATGTGGAAGTTAAGAAACAAAATAAATGAACAAAGAAAAAAAGACACAAACCCCAAAAAGGCTCTTAAATATAGAAAACAAACTAGTACTTGCCAAAAGGGAAATCGGTAAGGGGATGGTCAAAATAGGTGAAGGGGATTAAGAGAAACAAATAATACATTATATGTTAAAAAAAAAAAAAAAGAAGATAGTAGGAAGGGAAAAATGAAGGGGGGGAAATCGGAGGGGGAGATGAGCCATGAGAGACTATGGACTCTGAGAAACAAACTGAGGGTTCTAGAGGGGAGGAGGGTGGGGGGATGGGTTAGCCTGGTGATGGGTATTAAAGAGGGCATGTACTGAATGGAGCACTGGGTGTTATACGCCAACAATGAATCATGGAACACTACATCAAAAACTAATGTATGGTGATTAACATAACATAATAAAAAAATGTAAAAAAAAAAAAAAAGAGTACATTTATCATGAGGAGCCCTGAGTAATGTTAAATATACTTGAATAAATAAAAGAAAAGAAAATTTGAGGTGGGGAGCACTATTACTTACTTGGATTTTTCAATCAGAATAAAACTTGATTTAAATTAAAAGGTAAAATAAAGTAAACACACTCCCCCTTGAGACGCTCATCCCTCACTCTACATCGTTTCTCCTTATTATACTTAACACTAGATGATATTGTGGTCTATATTTACTTGTCTGTTTATATAATGTCTCCCCTACCAAAAATAAGCTCTAGGAGAGCAGGGACTTTGTTCATTTCCTTTCTGTATCAGCAATGCATAGAATAGTACCTAGCACATAATAGGCATTTAATAAATATTTGTGGAATATTTTAATATATTGATGTATGAGGTATTCTTTCTTTAAAAAAATCAATAATTTTAATACTAATATTCTTTTAATAATATTAATATGAGGCTTAGCAAGATAAGATACTATAAATAAGGTACTTTGCAGTTCTGAATTTGCCATGAATCTCATAAGCGCTTTACATGTATTTATTTTTAATTTTTTCTTTACTGAATATTAAGTTTGGTTGAGGAGATTACCCTTTGGGGATGGAGAGAGTGGGGTGGGAGCAAGAGGGAAGAGGTCAATCCTATATCTCTTCTATTATCTCTCAGTCAAAATTCAATGTCAAATGTCTTTTTGCCAAGATACCCATATTAACTAGATGTATTTAGGTAATATGAGTCAAAGGCACAAAATGCTTTTCCTAAGATGGTATAAAAACTATCCCTTCTGATACTTGACCTTGTGTGTCAAAATGTTGAGAAACTAATTAGCTGCCACCTTTCCCTTAAAACCTAACCTGAAACTTTCAACTGAAATGACAGTTATCCTTAAAATACCTTAAGAATCCACACTGTATTCCTCACTTTGTCCATTTCAAAGATAACTTTAAGTTTGTACTTTTGCCAAGAGTTAAATTGAAGTGCAGATTGAGCATTTTAAGGCATTTTAGGAGTCTGAAAGATTTGTTCTTTTGACATTGAAGGAGTTTACTAGTTCCATTCCACACCTCCCACCAGAGATCCTGAGTCACTGTGTCGTCTGTGAAGATGATCAGATCTCTCATTCAGAATGTAGATATAATGACCAATTCTGTGAGAACAAAATTAGTTCACCTGTCAAGTACAAAAAAAGAAAAAAATGTTTAAAAAACAACCTTTTTTAGGATGAATGAGCAGGGAAAATAAATTTACCAAAACTTATCAGGTAGTAATTGTCATGGAGAGAACAAAAGAACACAATCAACTATTTGTTCCCTCAGAAGCTAATTGTTCATGTGTTGTTAGTCCAATTATCCTAAGAATCTATCCTTGTTCAGTCCATTGTGCTTTTTAGGCTTAAAAGAGGTATCTCAAAGGCAGAGAATGAGTTCAATATAAATCAGTTCATTTTTATTCTTTTTCCTAAAATTCTTGGGAGTCAAATTTTGGATAACAAAGCCATCACGAAATTAGGTTTGAGGGTTATTTGTGAATTTCCAACATACCTGCCCCCTCCTGACTTCCAACATGGTTATTCAGAGTAAGTTACACTTTGGAAATGTTCATTCTGCATCTCATCCTAATAATAGAAACCAATTGAGTCACATAGAATTATAGTACCTTAGTAAAGCAATTATTAAGAATTTAATATCTTGTGATAGATAAGTTTTATTGTTGAGGAACTTCAAATCCCTAATCTAATTTCACTTAAAAAATACTTTTAGAAATCAAGTTATATCAACACCTATTTATTGAGCACCTACTTTTACAGAGCTTTGTGAAAGATACAATCAATAATATTTTCAGAATTACTTGAACTTATACAAATGATTCTCTTTTTTATATTTGTATAAGTCTAGCTATTTTACAGAGATAAAATCTTCATAAATAGAGGTTTTTCTTTTAACAGAAAGGAAAGAAATACAGTGGGAGAAACTAAAAGCCTGAGTCTATTTTTATAAAGTATAGAATCATAGACTTTTAGGTTAGGATAAAATCTTAAACTATTATGATTATTTATTTGATTTTACCAGAACTATATATATTACATGCAAATGCAAAGTTAACTGATCATCTATTCATTTAATTTTACTGATGTAAATATGACCAGGCATTTAACCAGGCATTACTTAGTTGGCCCTAAGTTAATGTTAATTCACAATTTTTTCTCTAAATATATTTTGCTTAAAATGGTAAGAAGCATGTATCTAGAAGTTCTGAATTTGGGGCTTCTTCTTTTTAATAGATTTGACATATTCTTTAGATATTAATGAATGCATTTCTAGAAACCAACCTGGGCTTTCCAATTCGGGTTTTGCTTAGCACCATTTCACAGTGGCATTTATCATATCCTGCCTTGTGTAAGTTGACTCCCCAATTAGAATATGATGCCCATGAGAGCAAGAATCATGCTTCTTCACATTCAGTCCAACATAGTTCCTAACTCAGTGCTTTCTACCTAGGTGCAGTTTAAAAATATTGGTGGGAAGGAAAAAGGAAAAATAATAGTAAGCTAAAACTTTGAGGTGTTAGTTTTTTTTAAATTTAATTTTAATTTAAAACATGTTTTTTTAAAATGTATTTAAATTCAATTTAGTTAACATATAGTGTATTATTAGTTTCAGAGGTAGAATTTAGTGTTTCATCAGTTGCATATAACACCCAGTACTCATTGATAAAACGTGTTTTTTATGTGTTTCTTCAAACACACAAAACTGATTTCCTAGCTTTGATTGACATAACCAACCTACTCAATCAGATTACTTGTTTAAGAGAATATAGTTGCTCTCCCATGACTTAATGACTCCATTTGTAACTCAGGAATGGTAGAAAGAGCGTGGACTTTGGCACGGGAATTCTAAATCAGCTGCCTACTAGCTTTGTAATGTTGGCCAGGCTACCCATTTTCTCAAGCCGCATCTTCTCCTTTGTGAAAGAGGACTGGTAATACTTAGATTCCTGGTTTATTGTGAAAAGAGAATAGTTTTGAATAACTATCCTGCTTGCTCCTTATTCAGAGTGGGATCATGAGTAATTAATCTAATTTTCATATTTCCTGTTATTTAATAAACATTAATTAAATCATTCAACAAATATCATTGAGCATCCACTAAGAAACAGACACTACACACACACACACACACACACACGCACACATTAAATGCTAAAATCTAGTTCTACGTTAAATAAAGTACAGGAAGCTAGACAGCACAAAGACAAATAGGGGGCTTATTTCCACCCTGGGAGTAAAGAGAGATGTCCTGGTGGAGAAGATGAATGAACAAGACCTGAAACAGGAATAAATGTTGCCACATGAACAATGTTTAGAGAGGAATTTCTAGAGAAGGGGAGAAAATAAAAGCAAGGGGGTATGGTTTACATGGGAATGCCCCAAAAGCAGGTTCCTATATTTGAGTTTGGAAAGTACCCAAGTGGGCACCAGGCTCAGTCAGAAGAGTGCGCAACTCTGCATCTTGGGATCATAGGTTCGAGCCCCACATTGGGTGTAGAGATTACTAGAACATACCCAAGGAGAAGGAAGAACCAAGGTGGATATTCAGGTCTCTGGCTGTTAACCAAAGCTCTGAAGCTAGGAGGAAAAAAGTGGGTTTTGAGGAGGGAACAAATAATAAATTCAGTTTAAAATATGTTGGATTTGAGATTGCAGGCAGACGTATCCGGAAAGCAAATGGATAAGTGAGCTTAGAGAGATAAGAGCTGATGATAAAGATTGAGATATCTACAAAATATTGCCTACCTTTCAAATGAAGCTAAGGATTAAGTTAGATAATGTATATAAAGGGCCTAATGTTACAAAGCACTATAAATAAAATAAATCAGATGCATATTTAGGTACCTCATTCAATAAATGTACTACCTCTCTTATCCTGGGCAAAATTATCAAACCAATCTCTTTATTTAGGTAGAGCCTGAAGTTAAAGTGACAGCTTAACTTAAACAACCTCCCTCTAGGTTTTAAAGAAAGCTTAATAAGCTGTCAATCTTCCAGTTATTTCTTCTCTAATCACTAAACTCTTAAGGAATTGGCTTAATGGACCATCCTTCCCCCGCTATAACCAGTCAACCAGTCCTCTTGCTACTTTGTTAAATGCCTCCTGGTATAAAGGACCCTGCCAAATTCTGGTAAAATCTGTCCTAACATAAGGGCTTTGACTTAGGAAATATAATTTTTTTAAAGACTTAATTTATTTATTTATTTGAGAGAGAGAGAGAGAGAGAGCAAGCACATGAGCGGGGGGAGGGGCAGAGGGAGAGGGACAAGCAGACTCCCAGATGCCGGGGCTGGATCCCAGGACCCTGAGATCATGACTGGAGCCAAAGTCAGAGGCTTAACCAACTGAAACACCCAGGCACCCCAAAAATAGACTTTTTAAATCTGCCAATATAAAAGTGAAATAATACAATTGAGAATGCATTCCTTCAACATTCAGTTCCAACTAGGGATCCAAATCCTGACAACCTTGTGGAAGATGGAAAAGATGGGGAAAGATGGAAGGAGTGGTAACTGTTCCTTCTCTCATTTCAGTCTCCACAAAGCTCCCTCTCCAAGATTATAGAAAGTTACCACCCATCCAGAGAGAGCAGAACATCAGGTGTTTCCTTCCTTCCACCCTCCCACCCTCCCTCCCTTCTTTCTACTCTATGCCTAATGTGGGGCTTGAACTCACTACCCAGATATCAAGAGCCACGCACTCTATGGACTGAGCCAGCCAGGTGCCCCAGGTGTCCCTCTAAACCACTTCTAAAGGACTCTATCCATCTAATCTTTTAAAACTGACCTGTGCAATCAAGAAAACCTTACTTTTAATGCTAATTTCTAACTATGGATATCTTAAAAATATAATTAAGAAAACAGTATCTCCAAACTTTTGACTTACACTGATGAATTCTTAAAATTCTTTTTTGTTATGTTCCAAATTTAAGTTGGATCAGCTGTATACTTCACATCTACCATGCCATAATATTTGAGAATTAAACTGACTTATTGCCACAACCTGATTATAGAAATACTTAGTCCATAGTCTGTTGAGTCATGATTGTCCTAGGATGCAAAGAAGCCTTGTCTTTCAAAGGTGAGGCTTATTCAGTTCGTTCTTTATATCAAGTAGAATCATCTGGATTATACTTTCTTTCCTTATAGTCAAACTACCCCTGAAAACTAAGCTGTAAGTAGCACTATGTTTTCTAGTCTGCATATGCACATTTGCATTAGAAGAAAAAGCCTTTCATGAGATCGATAAAAGTCCCCAAATATATACCACTAATTTTCTAGGTATAAAATCTGATTTGGATCCTAGCTTCAAATCATTAAAATCAAAATTCCATAGTGAAAAATGTTGGGCAAATTACCTATTAGAGCCATATTTTGTGAACTGTTGAATTTATGGACAATATATTTTCTGCAAATATCACACTTTAATTTTCCTAGTGCTTATACAATGCCATAGAAAAGGTCCTGTTTATGATCCCTTGGTTCTCTCAGGAGAAAAAGAAAGAGAACTAATTTTCCTTATGATGAAATGGAAGAATTCCTCCTTGAGAACAGTAAGCAGGCCATGAAACCCGTCTGCACAGATATGAAGGATGTGCTAATACAGAATTCCGTGACCTATTTCCCTCCTTGCTGCAATTTAAAATAAATAACAAGGGAGGAAGAAATGAGAGTTCCCATTATAGCTGAACGAATATAATTTATATATTAGGAATTTATTGACTATAAAATTTAGGAAACTTTTGGAGTTAATACTCAGGAAGTGGTATTATGACCCTGTCTGGAAAAATTAAGAAAAAGATTCCAAAAGCCAGAAGAAAGCCTTCTAACACCTCTCTCAAAGCTGCTTGAGCTACGTGATCTTATGTTTTAGTCACCAAGCATTCAGTCAATCCAACCAGTTTCACTCACCTGGCTCACCCGCAAGTTAATGACTCCGAATCAGTCAAGATTTCTATGTTCTTTTATCTTTTAGATTCTGATTCAAATACAAACATTCTCCTTTTGCCTTCCTACAGTTTTGCATGAAGCACATCATACCTCTCCCAGCCTGTAACCAGTATCGTCTTCTTAAGAACCAGGATCTGTGAAATATCCACAGCTCCTTCTCTCCCAACATTTAGTGTGTGGTGACAGTATCCACTGAAGTCCCATACCTTTAACAGAAAAACTTAGTCACCTTTGAGACAAGAACAGAAAATGTCTTCTTCATTGAGTTAAATAACACAGTGTAATAGGATTATTACAAACAAAAAATAATGGGTAAATTTAAATGGTGAGAGGATTTTCTTAATTATGACATACCCTAATTATATATACTCATATAAAGGCTTTAAATGAGTATGCATTTTTAAGGGGAAGACTATAAAATCATGCAGAGCCACATTTTGGAGTCTGTTGAAACCCTGGTTCTTTCTCTGTTTGTCTCTAAATTTCAGTTTCCTCATTTATGACACGGGACACTTACTGCTCTGGGACATTTGGAGAATTAAACATCTAATACAGAGCCTGAAACACAGTCCTTATGGATAGGTTTCCCATCTACTCCCAGTAAAATGTCCTGTTGATAGTGGATGCCAGATCCCATCCTACAGAGACACAAGCACTTTTGAGTTTACTTCCTCAGGCAGGCGGTGAGGACACAGGCCCAATGGGTGAACTTTACAACAGAACATCATCAGATCACTAAAACTAAGCCCTGCCATGAAACATCGTTGGTGTATCATCCACAAAGAGCAAGTGGGCACTATCAAAATTAAATTGCATATACCCTTTGACTAGACTCGCTTGACTTTCAACTTCTAGAAAAATCATCTCACAGAGGCACTTACGTGTGTGAAAAGACATATTTTGAATATTTTTATATTCTTGAAGCAGTTTATAAAGCTAAATACCTGAATCAACCCAGCTGCTCATTAACAAGGGACTCAACAGTCAGAATATGGAATACCTATACCGTAGCATACAATGGAACCATTAAGAAGAATATGTCATTTCTATATTTCTAAGCTCAGTCAAAACTGGACCAGCTATGGAACCTTAAGCAATTTGCTTTATTTCCTTGGGTTTTAGTTTCCTCCTCTGTAAAATTGGCATATAGATATATATGTGGGGGGATGTGGTGGGGGTGTGCATTTGTGTGTTTGTATGTGTCAAGTGCTTAAAACAGTACCAGGTTCTTAGTGAGCATGCAATAAAAGTTAGCTAACATTATTATTATTGTATGCATTCATATGACTCAATGTCCACAATAGAAAAATGCAAAATGCAGGACAACATATCTATCAGGCTGCCCTTAAGAAACACAGATGCTGCCCTTTGGCTAGAAGGATGCACAAGAAACCAGTTAACAGTGGTAGTGCTACAAGGGAGGAGCTGTGAGCAGAGGTGAGAAAGAAACTCTTCTCACTGTGTAACTCTGATATTTCAAATTTTATTGTATGATTACATTAATTATTCAAAACACTAATCAATTAAAAATCAGATACCTCGAAACCATGATAAATAGGGCAATACTTTTAAATCTTGGATGACATAGGTACTGGTTTGGGATCCTAAATTATAAATGATTGGAAAATGTCATTCATTCTTGTCTCTTCATAGAACATGAACAGCTCAACCCAGGTTTATACATCTTACACAGAGGTTGCCAAATTTCAGAATTCTGTTGTGCTATTATGATAAAGACAAATATACCTTCAAAAGCTGTGATTATACTACTAAATTCACATTAACGTCGACGATGCAAAGCTTGAGATGTTGAAGAGTGCACATGCTCTTTACCCATGTCACTTCATTTTCCTCTAAACGTGGCCCTTAGCAAACCCACCTAAAATAATACCCACAAATAGGTACTGTAAAGATCTGATTGTCCCCAGGTCCAACTAAGTCCCTTAGCTGGGACTATCTGCAAGCTTTTAGCAACCATCTGCAAGTCTGCCCTACTCTGGATTCTATAACCGGTTACTTTCCAAGAAAGGGGTAAAAGGAACCTAGTCTACTCATCTCATTTCTCAGTTCAGTCTCATGCCCCAGGACCATAAGTGGGATACTCACTTGCTCCTTTTGCCTAAGTCTGTCTAAAACTCCAGTTCCAGTTATTCCTGTTTTATTCCACCTTTACTACTGGGGTTGGAATTGTCCCGTCACCTTCATACATCTTACCAGTTCTGTAAACTACATTACTTAAACCCAAGCTCCCAGTTCTTACCTTATGCCATTTAATCTTCCCAGAGGCCCAGCTCTGTTGATTTCCAGAGATTTTCACTGCAACCTGCCATAGCACCTCCTTCACACTGACAGTGGCCAGCCTGGCATCCCCCTAAATTCTTGCCTCCAACTTCCATCATGTTCTACCCACATATCCAGAGAACTTTCCATTACCCTCCCTTGCAGCCTACCAGCATGCATCATACACCCCACCATGGAAGGCATACCTCATTAATACCCTCTGATTCTAGTTATGACAGAAATTTGAGAATCATTCAAAGCTTATTCTGGGAAACTGCCTTCTGTTGCCTTAAAGTGTCACAAGCCATCTCCAATCAAAGACTGTCAGTCTCAGAGCTGAGGGGAGCAGAGAGGATTCTCTGGTAGGCATGATTTCAGATAGCAAGTATCTAAGCTTTGCATGAAAATTTGATCATTTTTGCAAAGCATAATAGCACCTTTCTCCCAGAATAAATAGGTAATAGTTACAAAACAAGAAAAGTGGAAGTATTAAATACCGTTAGTTTAGGATAATAAATAAGATGATGATTGTTCTGCTTACGATTCTTCTTTACTGTCTCACATAAAAGTGCAAATTATAACATGGGTTGATTTTAAAATATTCATTTGCCCCCAAATTTGAACCTGCCATCTTAAAAAGTTTTCTTGGTTGCCCTGATTTCTCATTTTATAAACTAAGAAGAAAACCAGAGATATTAGCTGAAGCATAGGAAAATTATTCGGACTTCTTATTCCCCAAAGTAGTCCTCGATCCAGAATACTGGAAAAGGCTTTCTGACATAAGTAAGCTAAATTGTGTTTTTATTCTAAATAATTTATTCAGAAAAATCATTTATTCATTTTTCCACAAAAGCTTTTTTTTTTTCCTGACAGATTGTTATTAGATGCTGCGAGTTATTTAACTCTTCTGATCTCATCTTTCCTCTTGCATGGCCAAAAAGGCAAAAACAAATATAGCTATAGCTATGTTTCCTCACATAGTATTTCAGCCTCCTCGTATCTGGGTAGAAAAGCATCACTGCGTCCTCACCTTTATGGTCCCATCTGTGCTACCAGTCAAAAGCCGTGTCTCATTTGCATCAAGGGCCATAGTGCTGATTTCTGCATTGCCATGGCAACCAGTAAACTGTTTGATTTTTTGCCCAGTGTCTATCATCCAGAAGGAAACAGTAGACCCCACGTCCGAGCTGATTACCTAAGAGAAAATAACCTTGTAAAGAAATTAAATATAGCCCCAGAATCTACCATTTTTATTTCAATAAAAATACCTAACCTGTGAATTTCCATGACTGAGATCCCTCCCCACCCCACAACAGTTAGAGACATGTTTGTGATGTATGTTCTTTCTTTTTGTTAAGCTGATAACATTTCAATTCTTCAGCCAGAACGGAAGTAATGAAGGCATGATTCTCTTTACCAGCAAAGATAGGAATCTACTTCCCTTATCCACCATTCAGCTGGCTGTCTAGAGGTCATCCTGAAATTGAATCCTACTGAAAAGAAACTTAAAAATCTACTGCATTTAGATGAGAAAGTTGATTTTATTAGTCACGGTGTTCTGACACTATTTACTATATGAAAAGAAGCATCTTACTGTATTTCACCTTCCCTTTAGCATGCAAAAGAGAAAGCACTACCAGACATTATGGGAAAAGAAGTTAATTTTAACAAACCGATAGAGCTATCACTTTTTTTTTTTAAGATTTTTTTTTTTATTTATTTATTTGACAGAGAGAGAGATAGCGAGAGCAGGAACACAGGCAGGGGGAGTGGGAGAGGGAGAAGCAGGCTTCCCGCCAAGCAGGGAGCCCGATGTGGGACTCGATCCCAGGACCCTGGGATCATGACCTGAGCCGAAGGCAGACGCTTAAGGACTGAGCCACCCAGGCGCCCTTGAGCTATCACTTTCAATGCCATTAGTCCCTTTCTTCCTCCTCTCTCAAGGTGCTGTATATATTTTTACAGCTAAACACAATTATTGATGGGCCACTAAAAACAAAGAACACAGGAAGGGTAAATATAAATCTGCATATATACTCCAAGAGGAAGGCAACAAAACAAACGCTAGAAGGGATAGGATTATATATAGTAGCCCGACAGTGAGAAATTTTATGGTGGCAAATAAACTGCTAATATCAGCTCTAGGTATTTAGGCACCCTTTGGGAAGTTAAAATCACCTCATCCATTTGACCTCGGGACCCAAAAGAATGAAAAGCAAACAGACAAAAACACTGAACCCACAAATAAGTAGATAGGAAATTGCCTGAACAACATCTAGACTTTGAGAAAACTTAAATCATGACTTTATCTGCATAGGTACGGATTACCATCGTATAAATGTAAATTTATCAATAATACTCTAATTTGGGCATTGCATTTTTGTAATCAAATGGGTTCAGGTTTACTGAATGCATATTCAGAAGGCCTGGAGAGTCAGCCATCATGCGTGCATGCATTCATTTGGTTTGGGGGCACGCACTGAACGTCCACTCCATGCCCAGCTCCGTGATGGCAGCAGAGATTCACTAATGAATCCCTGCTCTGAAGGAATCTATACTCCAGGCTTGAATATTAAAATCACCTGGGGAACTTTATAAACCATGACTGTATACCAGGTCAGAGACTCTCATTTAACTGAACTAAGAAGGAGCATTTTTTAATGAGCTGCCCAGGTTACTTAAGTCTGCAGCCTGGGTTGAGAACTATCGGTATAGGTAAGGAAACAGACAAGAAACAGGTAAGTAAGTGCCAAACAGTACTACAAGTTTGGAGGCCTCACCCCTAGTTGCGGCAGGGGCACAGAGAGTAATATCCAAAATCTTCTCACTGGGATGGGGGATGGGAAATGAAAGGTAAGGAGGGCCAATCTGCAATTGAAGATAGGAACGTGTATTTATTGGATGCCAAGGCCTTTACACTCACTATCTCACTTATCTTTATAAAAACCCTGTAAAATAAATAACGTTATCACCCTCATTCTACCAGTAATGAAACTGAGATTCTAATCAGCTAAGCACTGTTCCCAAGCTTATATAACGAGGTTTGAATCATGGACTTTCTATGACAGACACATCATACGGCCTTCTATATTCCAGCATAGTCTTCCCAGATAATTAAGAGTGTGCTTAGAAGAGAGAACTAAGCAAGAGAAACAATATGAAGTGTAATGGAACCAGAGTGCGGATGATGAGGTAAACCGTGGAATGCCAGGTGAGGCAGCAAGCTGGTGACAGATAGTGGAATCCCTGAAGAGCAATACTAGAGATCTTAACTATAGAGAACAGACTGATGGTTACCAGAGGGGAGGTGGGTGGAGGGTTGGGTGAAATAGGTGATGGGGATTAAGGAGGGCACTTGTGGTGATGAGCACTGGGTGTCATATGGAAGTGTTGAAGCACCATATTATACACCTGAAACTAATATCACGCTGTATGTGAAGTAACTGGAATTAAAATGTAAAAAAAGAGCAATGTTAGAGAATAATGAGTCATGTGTATAAGGTTCTTACTGGGACAGGGAGCTTAGCTTTCATTGGATAGGCAGCAGAGTGTATGACTCGTTCACGGCAATAATTGTTCTTGATGAGGAGGGCGATACAGCATTTTTTGTTCATGGATTAGTGAAGGTACTCCTGGCAGTGGTGTGGAGAACAAACTGGGGTTGTAGGAAGACCATTTGGGGGGCAGCTGTGATAGTCCAGGTAAGACATGTTCACCTGAAAGAGAAGTTCAGCAGTAAAAAAGAGAGGAGAGACTGGGAAATAAAAGAGCCACAATTTTGCTACATTTATGCTCAGCAAAGTGCTGATTGTGAGCACATGATCTCCCGTAGCCTTTTTTTCCTTGAAATTACAACTCTGAATCCAACAACTTCTTAAATGATGTAAAACTCTATGTACGTTACACATTTTCTCTCCTGAAATCAAAAGTAGCTTAAATATATTTAATTACCATTGTTCAACAATAGTATAATTTCTAGGACAAAATGGCCTGAATCTTGAAATAATATGCCCTATCTCTTCAATTATCACCTCAGGTAACTGACTGTGTTTCTATTTGCTTTGATTTCTACAACATGCCTGATAGTTAAGAGCACTGAGTTTGAAGCCAGGATGCCTGAGTTTGAAGGTCAGTTGTCTGACCTTGCGCTCATTACTTAACGTCTCTAAGCTTCAGTTTCCTCCCCTACGAACAAGAGAGAATCACAATAACTACTTCAAACCATTTTTAAGAGGTTTAAATAAGCTAATATGTGTAAAGCACAGTGCATGGTATACAATAAATAAGCCATAAAAGTTAACTAGTGTTACTATTCTATTTAAGCTTTATTTGTCTGACTCTCTATTTTGGGTGATACCACTTTTCATAGCCAAACCAATTTAAAAAAAATATTTCATATCTTGCTTTCTTTCCACCATGACAGCGAATGTAGACAATTACAATTTTAGAAAGCAGATTGTAGATGTACATTGAAATTTCAAATTACATCAGACTTGTGAATTTCTCACATAATTACTTAGGAATTTGCATTGTATTCATTAAAAACAAAACCGTGGAAACATAATTTTCCAAGCATGAGTGAAAATTTTGATGGTGTTTTTTTAAGAAAAGGTTAAAGGTTGTGAAGAGTTTTACTATTTCTATTCAAAAAATATTTATTGAGAACTTATGTTAGGCATTTCAGTACTAAAAGATGGGCATTCCCTGATAAAAACAAACAACAACAACAAAAGGCAAAGTACAATGAGACCAATGTTCAAGGAAAAGACTTGTTTACTTGTCCGAGACTGGATTGCCCACATTACAAAGCATCTAATCATCGACTGCCCCACTTTTATCTACTGTAGACATTCAATCAGGAATTTGTAACTTTCATATTTTGCTGCTTTGCAGCAAAATTCTCCCTCTTTTGATCACTTGGCTGAGCCCGAACATGCTATTCATCAGTTTTTAGCACCTTTCTCTGTTCATTTCACAATTTCTCATGAAATCTGAATCAGTAATGACAACAGTATAGAGTCAGTCGGATTTCATTTTATAGCAATCTACCTTAAGGTGCAGTCTTCGGGAAAACAGTGTGTTGAAAAACAAGGACTGACCATGTCACAAACATACCACCAGTATGAACCAGACTTCTGTCACTATGACAATATCAGAATACAGGAATAGCAAGGCAGGTGAAAAGACTTTCAAAGTTTGATGAGAGAGGAGTGCATTTAACATCACTTGGCAGGTGAGGGAAATGGTTTGACTACAGGGCAGTGGGGACTTTATTTTTAGCAAGCTGTGATTTTTCTCAGGAATAGAGCCCAGGAATGAGTATTGGCACCATATTTATATGCCAGATTTTGATGAGACCAAATCTCCAAGTTTTCGGTTCATTCCTGGCTGCTTTTTTTTTTTTTAAAGATTTTATTTATTTATTTGACAGAGAGAGACACAGTGAAAGAGGGAACACAAGCAGGGGGAGTGGCAGAGGGAGAAGCAGGCTTCCCGCCGAGCAGGGAGCCTGATGCGGGACTTGATCCCAGGACCCTGAGATCATGACCTGAGCCGAAGGCAGACGCTTAACGACTGAGCCACCCAGGCGCCCCTTCCTGGCTGCTTCTTACCAGGTGAGACCTCAGATGAGGATGAGGACAGGGCCCCGGCGGTCTGCAGAGCAGAAGTGACACTACCCTAATCATTCCAGTGCAAGTGGGCCTCGGGAGCAAACCGTTGTTCTCCACCTTATCTACCCAAGTTAATAACCATTTAGGATTATACGGGTCTTCTTGTCTCTCTCACCTGAAGGTGTCACAGCCAATGAGACAATTCTAAGAGATGTGAGGCTGTACCCACATGCCCTAATTGTCTTCTTGTAGTCCAACAACAGTAGGTATTTTAGTCGTCTTTAAATGCATTCTAAGTCCTAGGTCAAAGCAAGAAGGGAAATTAAAAATTATAGCAGCGGAAGTCACTGGCTCCCAAGGGATGAGGACATTTGATTTAATTGCTGTTTATAGTTCTATTTTCTAGTCAGTACTCTTTGTGGCCTCATAATATAAAGCAGGTTACCTATTTTATTTCTATTGTGCATCACATCTCCAGAAGTTACATTTCAGTAAGTAGTGAGATGAGGGGAATGATAATATCTAAGTACTGGTGCAGAAAAAGTATTCAAATATTTTAAGGCAGCCATTCTCCATTTATAAAGCTTATTTATTACCTCTTTTAGGTTAATTTGTAGTTTGCTCTTTCAAATTCATTCCTTGAGTTTATTGAACACCTATGATATGCAAGACATAGGATCTGGGTGTTGGGGATTCAGCAGTGAAAAATTCCCACCCTTATTTAGTGGGGGCAGAGATGCAGCCAGATGAGAAAATAAAAAGAAAAAAGGCTATATAGCTATATAGATAGATACGGTCTAGTGGTGATAGGATTATGGAGAAAAATATAACTGAGATGGAGGTAGAGATCATTGGGAGTGAATGCAAAGCTGGCGGCTCTGACAAAGCCTCCTTAAGGAATCATTTGAGGCAAGATGTGACTGAGGTAAAGGAAGGAGCCGTGCAGATACCTAAGTGAAGAAAGTTGTAGGCAAAAGAAACAGCGATGCAAAGGCCCTAAGGTAAATTTCCCTTGGACATTCAGGGACTAGCTAGGAGATCAGCAATCCTAGGCAGTGTGAGTGACAGGAGGGGCCGCCCGCTGTGACCACCTGTGGTTGTCATACAGGCATTCAAAACACTCCCCACCTCCAAGAACTAGGGGTCAAAGTCAGAAAAATATCACTTCCTCTTTTTTGGCTAATATTTATTTAGGTGTTACTCCTGCTTTGTTCCATGCATGTTTCTATACAATATCCTCTGTCCTTTAGAGAAAATCTACAAGGGAGGTATTATAATCCCTTTTTTTTATAGATAAGAAAACTTCTGTTTAGAGAAGTTAAAATCACTTGCTCAGTGCAAAGTATTGGGAACTCTGACTCTAAAACCTCACCGCTTCCCTTATTCTAAACAAATAACTGAGAAAACATGCCTTCAAAAAGTAGTTGAGACTGCACTGGGCCTCCAGGTTCCGGTTCTGCGTGCTTAGAAGTCACCCATCATAACCATAAGTAAAAAGCTAAACAAACTAAAAAAACTGACAGTTCTTCCTTAATCAATAATAGAAATGAGGTCGCAGGGCAAATTGCTACCCCCAGAATTGGAGAGATCAACAGGCAAATAGAGAAAATAACAATTTACCAGAGCAGGAACTCGGGAACTGGAAACTCCATGGGAAACAGTGCCAAAAGAGGAAAACCACCACTGTGATTGACGAATTGCTGGGAGCTCCAAGTGGACAAGTCCAAGAGTCAAAGATGCCCAGGGGCAGCCAGTCAAGGGGGCCCCCACCATTTTATGAGTTTTATTTTGAGATTATCGACCAGTTTTTTTACTGTAATATTGGAGGAAAATCCCCTTCTGCTTCTGGCAGAGGCAGAAGGAAAGAAACTATTTCAAAATACATTAGAGTAATTCTGTTCTTCTTAACAAGGTCCACCCTCAAGAGAAACTACTTGGCCAGGGCCTCACCTGCTGGGGTTTTATCAGTGCTTACCTGATCTGAGGAAGGAAAATACCAAATTCTAGCCGGCTCTAGTCTTCCTATTGGATGTAAGTGAGGGGGAAACTGAGAAGCGTATGTAAAAAATAATTAATTAATTTAAAAAAGCGTATGTGAAGTTCACAATCCAGAGGCACAGGCTCACAAAAGACTGAGGCCTTAATGCTAGGACTACAGAAGGCTTCTCCGCCCACACACCTCACCACCACATTTCTAATGGCCTATTTACAGCAGTTCCTTTTACCTGGCTCCTTATGTCCCACTATCAAGAAAAAATTACAAAACATACTCAAAGTCAAAAACACATTTTGAAGAAAGACAGCAAGCATCAGACTCAGACATGGCAGGGATATTGGAATTATCAAATCAGAAATTTAAAATAACTATGATTAATATGTGAAAGGCTCTAATGGGTAAAGATAGCATATGAGAAGAGATGGGTAACATAAGCAGAGAGACAGAAATTTTTAGAAAGAACCAAAAAGAGATGCTAGAGATCAAAAATGAAGCATGCCTTTAATGGGCTTACTACTAGACTGAACATGGCTGAGGGAAGAATCTTTGAGCTTGAGGATATATCAGTAGAAACCTCAAAAACTGAAAAGCAAAGAGGACAAAGACTGAAAAAACAGAACAAAACAGTATCCAGGAACTGTGGAACAGCTACAAAAGGTATAACATTCACACAATGAGAATACTAGTAGGAGAAGAAAAAAAGGAACAGAAGAAATACTTGAAACAATAATGACTGAGAATTTTCCCAAATTAGTAACAGGTACCAAACCATAGATCCAGGAAGCTCGCATGACATGAAGAAGAATAAATGCCAAAAATAACGATGCGTGGGCACCTCAGAGTCAAAGACGACATCTTGAGAGAAGCCAGAGGAGAAAGATAACTTCCTTCAAAGGAACAAAGATAAGAATTATATTTGAGCAGGATAACAACAGATGTTGCCGAGGATGCAGAGAAAGGCAAACCCTCTTGCACTGTTGGTGGGAATGCAAACTGGTGCAGTCACTCTGGAAAACAGTATGGTGATTCCTCAAAGAGTTAAAAATAGAACTACCCTAGGATCCACAAATTGCACTACTAGGTATTTACTCAAAGGATACAAAAATACTGATTCAAAAGTGTACATGCACCCCAATATTCATAGCAGCATTATCAACAACAGCCGAACTATGGAAAAAGCCATTGACTGATGAATGGGCAAAGAAGATGTGGTGTGTGTGTGTGTGTGTGTGTGTGTGTGTGTGTATACACACACACACACAATGGAATATTACTCAGCCATCAAAAAGAACGTGGATGGAACGAGGGTGTATTATACTAAGCAAAAAAAGTCAGAGAAAGACAAATACCATATGATTTCACTCATATGTGGAATTTAAGAAACAAAACAGATGAACATATGGAAAGGAGAGAGAGGGAAGCAAACCATAAGAAACTCTGAGGGTTGATGGAGGGAAGTGGGTGGGAGATGGGCTAAATGGGTGATGGGTATTAAGGAGGGCACTTGTTATGATGAGCACTGGTATTATTTGTAAGTGATGAATCACTAATTTCTACTCCAGAAACCAATATTACACTATATCCTAATTAACTAGAATTTAAATAAAAATTTGAAAAGAAAAAAAAAAGAATTACATTTGACTTCTCCTTAGAAAACATGCAGTCAATGAAGTGATATATTTAAAGTGTTAAGAGGAAAAATCCACCAATCTAGAATTCCCTATCCTGTGAAAATAACCTTAAAAATAAAGGAGAAATAGACTTTCTTAGACAAACAAAAATTAAAGAAATCTGTTGCTAGTAGACCTGCCTTCAAAATATGTTAAAAGTTCTTTAGAGAGAAAGAAAATAATTTAAGTCAGAAAACAGGCTCTACATGAAAAAGGAAGGACATTAAAGAAGGAATAAAAGAAGGCAGAACAAAAACTTCTATTTTTCTTATTCTTAATTGATCTAACAGGGCAAAACAATAATACCAACAATGTATTAAATTATGTATGCTTATGTATACAAAAATGATAATACACAGATACATGCTTATATATAAGAGAAATGAATGACAGCAATGATACAGGAGGAAAGAGGGAGGAATTAGATTATTTTTTTATTATAAGGTACTAAAACTACTTGTGAAGTAATATAGTGTTATTTGAAAGGGGACTTGGATTTGTTATTAAAGTATATTGAAAACTCTAGGGCAACCATTAAGTTAAAAACAAAATATAACTGATATACTAAGAAAAGAGAGGAAACAGAATCATTTTAAATGTTCAATTAAGGGCGCCTGGGTGGCTCAGTCAGTTAAGCGACTGCCTTCGGCTCAGGTCATGGTCCCGGGGTCCTGGGATCGAGTCCCGCATCGGGCTCCCTGCTCTGCAGGGAGCCTGCTTCTCCCTCTCCCACTCCCCCTGCTTGTGTTCCCTCTCTCACTGTGTCTCTCTCTGTCAAATAAATAAATAAAAAATCTTAAAAAAAAAAAAAAATGTTCAATTAAAACCATGAAAGTCAGAAAAAGAGTAGAAGATAAAAATAGGAACAAAGAGCAAGGGCAACCAATAAAAAACAGTAACAAATATGAAAGCTATTAGTCCAATGATATCAATAATCACTTTGAATGTCAATGGGCTTTACGAACTAATCAAGCCAGATTTTCAGATTGGATCAAAATCAAGACCCTCGGGCACCTGGGTGGCTTAGTTGGTTAAGCGTCTGCCTTCAGCTCAAGTCATCATCTCAGGGTCCTGGGATCGAGCCCCAGGTCGGGCTCCGTGCTCAGGGGGGAGCCTGCTTCTCCCTCTCCTCCCCACCTGTGCTCTCTGTCACTCTCTCTGTCTCTCTCTCAGATAAATAATTAAAATCTTTTAAAAAAAAATCAAGACCCAACTATGGTGTATAAAGGAACCCAATTTAAATATAAAAACACACACAGATTTAAAGTAAAAAGGATAAAGAAAGATATATCATGCTAACATGAATCAAAAGGGAGCAGGAGTAGCTATATTAATTTCAGACAAAGCAGACTTTAGAGCAAGAAAGTTAGTACGGATGAAGAGGGGCATAATGATAAAGGGTCAGGTCTCCAAGAAAACAACAATCCTTAATATGTATGACTCTAACAACTGCATCAAACTACCAGGCAAAACTGGTAGAAATGCAAGGATAAATACATTAATCCACCTTTATAGTTGAAGCTTATATTCTCCCTCTCCTCTGCCCCTCCCCTCACTCATGCTCTCTCTCTCTCTCTCAAATAAATAAGATCTTTCAAAATAAATAAATAAATAAATAAAATGAAAATACAAATAAAAATTTTTAGGATGCAGAGAAAGCAGAAATTAGAGGAAAATTTATGCATATATTAGAAAAGAAAAAAGAAAAGTTAATACAATTAAAAGTAAGCAGAAGAAAAGATTAAAATTAGAGCAGAAATCAATGAAACTAAAAACCAATTATTTATAAAGTCAATGAAAGCAAAATCTGGCACTTTGAAACGATCAAGAAAATTGATAAGACTCTAGCCAGGCTAAGTAAGAAAAAAAAGAGAGGACACAAATTACTCATATCAGAAATGAAAGAGGTGACATCACTAGAGACCCCATACACATTAAAAGGATAATAGAGGAATACTATAAAAACTCTATGCCTACAAATTTGACAACCTAGGTGAAACAGGCCAACTTATTTAAAGACACAATCTTCCAAAATTCACACAAGAAGAAATAGACATAAGACAAGTCCAGATGGGCCTAGATCAATGAAAAAAATTGAATCAATAGTTAATAATGTCCCAAAACAGAAAGCACCAGGCCGTATGGGTTCATCGGTAAATTCTATGAAACATTTAAGGAAGAAATGATGCCAATTTACTATAATCTTGTTCAGAGGACAGAAGCAGAGAGAATATTTCCTGACTCATTCTATGAGTCCAGCATTACCCTGATACCAAAACCAAACGAAAACATTAGAGAAAAGAAAACTACAGTCCAATATGTCTCATGAACATAGATACAAAAATATTTAACAAAATAATAGCAAATCAAATCCAATAATTGCATAAAAAGAATCATACAGCATAACCAAGTGATATCTATCCCAGGTACACAAGCCTGCTTCCCATCTGAAAATCAATTAATGCAATCCATCACATTAATAGGCTAAAAAAGAAAAATCATGTGATCATATTAATAGAAAAAAAGCATTTGACAAAATCCAACATCTATTCAAGATAAAAATGACCAGTAAGCTAGTAATAGAGGGGAACTTCCTCCACTTGATAGAGTATTTGCAAAAAACTTACAGCTAATATCGTACTTAATGGTGAGAAATGTGAAGCCTCCCTACTAAGATCAGGTAAAAGGCAAGGATGTTACCTCTCATCACCCCTTTTCAACATCATATAGAAGCTTTACCCAATACAATAAGACAAGTAAAGGAAATTAACAGTATAAAGATTAGAAAGGAAGAAATAAACTGTCTTTATTAACAGATGATGTGATCCTCTATGTAGAAAATACGAATGAATCAACAAAAAACTCCTGGAACTAATAAGTGATTACAGTAAGATGGCAGGATACAAGGTTAATATACAAAAGTCAATCAGTTTCCTATATAGCAGCAATGAAAAGTAGAATTTAAAAATAAAACTGTAACACCATTTATATTAGCATCCACAGAAATTAAATACTTAGGTTAGGTATAATCTAAAAAAAAAATGAATAAGGTCTATATGATATAAACTACAAAATTCTGGTAAATTAAATCAAAGAATTAAATAAATGGAGATATTCCATGTTCTGTGGATAGGAAGACTCAATATTGTCAAGATCTCAGTTCTCCCCAACTTAATCAATATATTCCATGAAAAGCAAATAAAAATTCCAGCAAGTTATTTTGTGGACATTGACAAGCCAATTCTAAAGTTCATATGAAGAAGCCAAAGACCCAGATAAGCTAACACAATATTACAGGAAAAGTACAAAATTGAAAGACTGACACTGGGCTCCTGGGTGGCTCAGTTGGTTAAGCGACTGCCTTCGGCTCAGGTCATGATCCTGGAGTCCCAGGATCGAGTCCCGCATCGGGCTCCCTGCTCGGCAGGGAGTCTGCTTCTCCCTCTGCCCTCTTCCCTCTCGTGCTCTCTGTCTCTCATTCTCTCTCTCTCAAATAAATAAATAAATCTTTAAAAAAAAAAAAAAAAAAGAAAGACTGACACTACCAACTTTATGATTTACCATAAAGCTGCAATAAAGACAGTGTAATATTGGCATAAAAATAGACAACTGGATCAATGGAACAGAATAGAGAGGCCCAAAAACAGATGCACATAAATAGAGTCTAATGATCTTTGACAAAGAAGCAAAAGCAATATCATAGAAAAAGAATATCTTTGCAACAAATGGTGCTGGAACAACTGGACATCAACATGTAAAAAGATGACTCTAGACACAGACCTTACACCCTTCACAAAAATTAACAAAATGGATCACAGACCTAAAAATACGGGAGGAAATTTAAATGACCTTGGGTTTGGCAATGACTTTTTAGATAAAATACTAAAGGTATGGTCCATGAAAGAAATCATTGATAAGCTGGACTTCATTAAATTTAAAAATTTCTGCTCTGCAAAAGACATTGTCAAGAGAATGAAAAGATAAGCCACAGATTGGGAGAAATTATTTTCAAAAGACATATATGATGAAGCACTGTTATCTAAAATATACAAAAACTCTCAAAATTCAACAATAAAACAACCCAATTTAAGAAATGGGCCAAAGAACTTAACAGACACCTCAACAAGAACATAAACAAACATATGAAGAGATGCTCCACATCATATGTCATTGGGGAAATAGTAAAATAATAACACAATATGATGCATCTATTAGAACGACCTAAATCTGGAACAGTGACAACATCAAATGCTGATGAGGATGTAGAGCAGTAGGAACATTCATTCACTGCTGGTGTGAAAGCAGACTGGTACAGCCACTTTAGAAGGCAAGTGGCATTTTTTTTTTTAACAAAACTAAACATATTTTTACCATTCAATCCAGCAATCATGCTTCTTGATATTTACCCAAAGGAACAGAAAACTTATGTCCACACAAAAGCCTATGCATGGATGTTTATAGCAGCTTTATTCATAATGGCCAATACTTGGAAGCAACCAAGATGTCCTTTAGTAGTTGAATGGATAAATAAATGGTGGCACATCTATCCAATGCAATACCATTCAACATTTTAAAAAATGAGCTCTCAAGCCATTAAAATACATGGAGGAGACATAAATGCATATTACTGGGTGATAGAAGCCAATCTGAAAAGGCTGTATGCTATAATGGTGGATGCATGTGATTACACATTTATCTAAACTCATAGAATGTATCACACCAAGGTTGACCCTAATGTAAGTTGTGGTTACATTTGGTTACATTTGGTGATAATGATGTGTCAATAGAGGTTCATCGGTTGCAAAAAATGTACCACTCTGGCGGGGGACGTGGATAATGGAGGAGGGGATGCTAATGGGAGGACAGGGGGTATATGTGGTATTTCTGTACTTTCTACTCAATTTTGCTGTGAACCTAAAAGTGCTCTTAAAAAAAAATTCTTAAAAAAAAAAAAAAAGGCCGAGACTGTGATGATGAGAGAGGCTGAGGAAGGTGTCCTCACCTACTCCTCTGTTGGATTTCATGCAGCTTTTATGGAGAATATTTGACAATATCCATCAAGGTTACAGACAAATACTCTCTGACCAGATAACTTCAGTTCTAGGAATTTATTCCACAGATGTTTCCACACTTGTGCTAAAGTTGTGTGTTCAAGGTTAAAAACTACTACATTATTTGTAATATAAAATACTGAAATCAATTTAAACTAATAAAATTTGGTATGCCCCTGCAATGGAGTACTGTGCAGCTATAAAAAAGAAAGAGGATACTCTTTAGGTAATGAGATAAGATGATCTCTAGGCTGGATTGTGAGATGAAAAATCAATGTACAGAACAGTGTTTCTGTGCATAATGCTATCATTTGTGTAAAAACATTTAAAAAAATATCAATTCTTAAATATTAAGAATTACACATATCCATATTTAAAAGTGAGTCTACATCTGTACCTCTGTATGAATAGAATAGCCCTGAAAGGGTGCTCCTGAAAGTCATAAAAACTGGGTGCCTCCAGGGAAGGAAGCTGAGTAGGTAGAGACGGGTAAGAGGAAATTTTCACCTTATACCCTTTTGTCCTTTTGCGTTTTGTTACATTGAAATGTGTTATTCCTTCCAAGCTAATCACACTTAAATATGCACGTGCATATGTGTGTGCATGTGCATGTGTGTGTGTGCATGTATATATTTTGGAGTAACGCTAAGACTAGGGTACTTCCCGTGTCTCTAACAAGTGACCAGATCTCATGGCCTCAGGATTGACATGTAACTAAGTTCAGCCTTAAGCTGACGCTGAAGAAGAGCCGCCTTACTGTGAATTGTGCAAGACTGTTGAATCTCAGATCTATACCTCTGAAACAAATAATGTAATATATGTTAAGAAAAAAAAAAGAAGAAGAAGGTAGCAGGAGGGGAAGAATGAAGCGGGGGAAATCAGAGGGGTAGACGAACCATGAGAGACGATGGACTCTGAAAAACAAACAGGGTTCTAGAGGGGCGGGGGGTGGGAGGATGGGTTAGCCTGGTGGTGGGTATTGAGGAGGGCACATTCTGCATGGAGCACTGGGTGTTATGCACAAACAATGAATCATGGAACACTTCATCTAAAACTAATGATGTAATGTATGGGGATTAACATAAGAATAAAAAAAATAAAAAAAAAAGAGCCACGTTATAAAAGGAAGGTCACCTGGAGTCCAGCAAATAAGGCAGGCAAAGAGAAAGTTTTCATTAGTGTTCATCCAGTTCTGTTCAAAAGAGAAACTCATTGATTTTGCCTTAAATACAAGCACTAAGAGGTATAATGTCTTGTAAGGTGGAGATAAATTTCCTTCAAGCTTGTCCATTCCCCTTTGCTCAGATTTACATTTACCAAGGGAACTACCAATTGAATTGGTTAGAGTCTCAAACATCTCAATTCCCAAAAAAATGGTGTGCAGAAGAGAGGACAGGAGATGCACTGTCACTAGAAAAGTAGAGCCCAACCCCATTTTTAATGAATGATCTGGCTTGATGTTTGGTGTGATAGTGTGAGAGTTGGTCCTCAAGAAACAGCACCACTCTGACTAAAGTGAAAAAGATCTAGTCTTCAAATTTTTGAAGTCAACATCCCATGCCAGATTATGAGAACTCCACCAGTGACCTCAGGGGTCCTGCTGGAGGCAGCCAGGCAATCGCTGACATGTCTCTTTACATAACCATGCACGTGATTAATATGTTTACTCTTAGAGATTGGGTAAAATGGTAAGAGTCCGGGAGGCAATTTGTGTATCGAATTATCTAATATGCATATATTTTAACCTAGAAACGCATTCCTAAGATTTTACCCTAGAGAGATAAAGTCATGAGTGTGAATATATTTATGCACAAAAAAATTCATAATAGCAAAATTCTCATCAAGGCAAATGGATCAGTAAATTATAATACACATATACAATGGGATACTGTGCTGCTTTTTATTTTTTTTATTTTTTTTAATTTTACCTATTGTGCTGCTTTTTAAAAATGATGAAGTAGGTACAAGGATATATATTCATATATATATGTAATTCCAATATATCACAGAATAAAAAAGTTTACAGAACCATATTTATATAAAATATTCTATGCACAGAGAGATATTTAGAACATGATATTTCCTCAATACTTAGTTCATTTTTTGAGCTTACTGCATGGTTTTAATTTCTTATAATAAGCACATAGTGTTTTACAAAAATAAGTTATTTAAATAATAAAAATGGTTAATATCATTATCTGCCAAAATGCGATGATGCCTAAATATCTAGTCTGACTGTAAATATGTTCTAGATGCAAGACAAACTGAAACGTTGCCTATTTTACAGAAACACATAAACCCACGTCATTAGGATAATAGCCATAGTGATAACTCAGAAATTTTATCTATTCCCGTTTATAGGATACCTACAAATACGTTTTTTAAAGCTTCCTAACCTTCATGGGTTTTTAATAAAAGCTTCATTTAAGAACTCAGTGCAAAGACAGTTCATTACAACTGCCCCCAGGATATTGAGTTACTTTGATTCTTTCAAAATTAAGCATTCCAGGGACTCCTTCATCCTGTCCCAACTTGTCCTGCTGCTAGCTAGCTGCAAGGGCACGCTTTGCTGGGTGAAGAAAAGCATGTGGTTTCTTTTAAAAGATTTTGTGGGGCTTAATATCACTTTCTTAGATGAGGGTGCGAGGATATACCAAGAGGCAGGAAGATAAAGGAAAGTCACAGACTGCAACAAGTTGCTTTTATATAGAGATTGTGTGGAGGCTCCACCAAAGTCCAGACAGAATGAATTCACAATAAAGTGTTGGCATCATGTTAAAATGACAGCAACAGAAAGGAAAGTTTTCATTAAACTCAGACAAAAACAAAGTCTACCAAAAAGACACCAAACCAGATAACCACAGAGCAAGTGCCAGTGGATGGAATAAGCATGGATTCCTTTTGAACTTGGAATGAGAAGTGGTGATAATTCACCAAACCTTGCAATTGAGCAGATATTTGATATTCAGGAGAGTCTAAGGAGTTGCAGGAAAATGCAGAAGTGGGAAACAAGGATCTTTTCCTTACACCAAAAACATAGGAGGAGAGAAAAATGGGAGTTAAGTGTCTGACTGGAAAAGAACTAGAAATTCGAGCAATACTCTAAGAGGGGAGAGGTAAGTGTGGCGTGTCCCTGGAGACTTCAGGAGCTGAGAGGACCAAAGATGGGCTCTGGGACTGAATATTTCTGAGCAGGAACTGCAAGGGCTGAGGAGAGAAGGTTCAGGGTAAACAACTTCCTTTCCTGAAGGGGCATTCCTGGATGAAGCCCAATTCAGGGTCCCCTCCCCCATGCAACATTTAACCTGAGAGGTATGGGGGCGCTGGGGGAGCCTTGCTAAGGCTGGCCATGTGGGAGGAGGGAGGGCTGCTTCCGAGAGGCAGGCCACAGCAAGGCAATGCTGGAGGGATCCGCGCTGTTACCATTTTCATGTCTAGGCTCCCCACTCCCCCCCCCCCCCCCCCCCCCCCCCCACACCCCCCACCCATTTAAGAGTCAATAAACTAAAGCTTAGACATGAGAAGCTAGCTGCCCAACATCTGAACTCTGATCTAACTCAGCGGTTCTCAAAACTTTTGATCTTGGGATTCCTTTACACTCTTAAAAATTATTGAAGAATCCAAACAGCTTCCATTTATGTGGGAGAGAGAGAGAGAGAGACTAGGTATCTACCATATTGGAAATTTAAACTGAGCAACTGTTAAAACACAAGAATACAAAGTCATATATTCCTTTAGCTGTTAGAGCAATGATGTCATCACTCAACCTGTAGCCTCTAGAAAACTCCACTTACACTCATGAGACAGTAAGAGTGACAAAAACAAACAACAAATTAATAATATGATGAAAATAGTTTTGATCTTACAGATTCCCTGAAAGAATCTGAGTCCCCCCAGGAGTCTGAGATCACACTGTGAAAATTGCTCTTTTAACCTCAAGTCCTTGCTTTATTTTTGCAAGACCAGGCAGTGGTATACTCAGTGAATGACGTTCCCAATCTGGTTCTCAGCTCCCTTTACTGCCTCAACTCCCACAACATTTGCCACGTACTTCCAAACACCAGAATAAATCCTCTCCCTGTTTAAAAAAAAAAAAATGCACTGTGAGTGCTCAAGCCTCTTTGAAGGTGCTGATGATGTATCTTCTGTCTGGAACTGCTTCCTTCTCCTTCTAGAGAATCCCGCTATGAGATTTCTGGGCTCTAGTCTGTCACCCACCCCAGCCGCAGGCAGAACTGATCACCTGCCATGGACAGCACTTTGCTCTTCTCTCTACTTCATTTTACTGGATTCCATTTTTCCTTTGTGAGTTAGTAATGTGTCTGCCTTCCCTTCTTTCATCCGTCAGCCCCATAATGAGCACCTGTCAGCAATGAACACCAAGAAGACCTCCAGGACCTGAGTCTCCCTGAGTTACTGGAATGAAGAAACTATAGTGGATGAATCTGCTTCCTCATTGCTGGCACCTGGACTTGTTCAAAACTATTTTATTTGCTTTGTCTAATTACTCTGAAATGATAAATTATCACTGGTGGATGGCACTGTGGGTGATATTGTTTTCTTTGTTCTTAACTGCAATACATTTTTACAGTTATAAATGTAATACAATGTTAAAATGTTTCTCTATAGCTTAGCCACTAATAATCAGCCACTAATAATCAGGAAACATGTATGAAATGAACGGCTCTATGCACTTTATATACATATCAATGCTTTTAATTATTTATACTCTTAACAGCAAAAATAAGTAGAGGTGCAAATACCCAACCCGATTGCACAGGGATTCTTCCCACAGCCTGCACCGTATGGGCATATTCCACTGCTCCTGGTAACTTGCATATATTTGCACTATCTTAGCTTTATCTTCATGTCCCAAATGGAAGGTTCCACATCTTTGTGTCCCATTTCCTGAATTCCTCATGGGATATTGCTCATCTAATGGCCAGACGACATAGGATCTTAACATCTACATACAAACCGAGCTTCTTAACCCCGCAGCTCTCAATTAGCAAAATGTTCTCCTGGAAATAAATACATCTCTCGCTTGGCCACCAGGGAGCCGAATTAACTGGCTGCCTTGGTGAAGTTCAGTAAAACACTGACGGGGGGAATGTTCCCTGCAGATGGAATTCAAAATGGATTGTTTCGTAAAGGATTTTTATCTCCTAGAATAACCAGAAAACAGTGTTTGAAGCGGTGACATGACACACTACTCATTACTAACAAAGGGCTTTCCGCCCCTCACGCAAAAACCCAACTACTCATTTCTGTGCGAATGCAGAAGCTTCTGCAGAAGGGAAGGGAAGGATGGGCCGGAGTTATTGTTTAATTGGCCGCATGCTGGATATGGGCTCTCTGCCTGGCTCCTGCTGTGCGGGTTACGATCAGTCCTGACGTGATCACGGCAGCAGACTACCCTCCGCCGGTCCCTCTCCCTCCGTGACACCATGCACCCACCCGCCCTGTCCTCTGAGAAGGCCTGTGGTCCAGGCAGCATCTTCCCTCCAGAGGAGCCACAGCTTCTTCATTGACATTCAGGTAGCACTCCCATAAGCAAAGGCTGCAAAGTGTCATTAAAGTGGTGGGGAGACAAACAACACTCGTGCTGCATACCAAGTGGCACCACATTTAACTGAATCATTTTATTATGAATACATTCCAGGCTGCCACTGTGAGCCACTGGTGTAAAATAAGCTGGCAAAATGGATCTCTGCTAATTACATTTCATGCATATTTCAGAACTTTCCACGGGGATACGGGAGGCTGGCGTTCATAAAATAGAATTTTACAACCAGGTTCACTTGCATTTGGCATCAAGACCCAAATGAGCAAGTAACAAACAGAAGTTCAATTACGTCGCATGTTTTGTTTGTTTTCACTGGAATATTGTAATTCCTTATAACTCTATCTGCGTCGCCGTGGTCACTGGCTGAAAATGAAATCCCTCTTCAAATCCACCTGAACACACATCCTTGCAGAAAAGCACAAGGCTATTAAATCGTTTCTTTCCCACAATTTTTTTTTGTCTATATTGGTCCTCAGTTGCCTTAGGTTGAATTAAAGGAATGAGCCTCTGGCCATGGAGACTTGTCAGAGAGGGACAGAAAAGCGTCATTACCTGCTTCAAGACCGAATTGTAAAGAACACAAGTGACTGCTGTCTTGTGGCTCTTCACCCTTGTGCTGGCCTCGCTTTTCATTGCCAACAATGCGAGCTGGTTATTAAATGAGATGAAAAGTCGTCCATGGGCTTCATCAAAGTGGAAGAGACATCTGAGGTCCTGACTTTTGGGAAAAGAACAAGCTATCCTCTGGATGGACAGCTGGTGCTGAATATCCCAGAGTCTCAAAACCTGGATAAAAAGTGATCAAGTCATATGAACATGTCAAGAACAATTGTCATTTTTTAGCCAAAATTGTTTCTAGTTCATGCTCAACCCCAGGCAGATTTCCTCCATGGTGCTGTAATTGTTCCTACTTCTGTCATGGCACAGAGTTTTCTTGCATTTCCTTATCCATTTAAATGTCTTCTCACCTGTAATCTTCCCCAGGGAAGGACTGTGTTTTGTCTCAGTCCCCTGAAGAGTGCTGTATTTAGCAAGTACTTGTGGTAGGCAGAGTAATAGTCCCCCCAAATGTCCATGTCCTCCTCCCTGCAGTGTGTATGTTCTTTTGCATGAGCACAAGGGAATTTCCAGATGTGATAAAGTAAGGACTTTGAGATGGAGAGATTACGGGTGAGTCCAATGTCATCATAAGGGAGATTAGAGTGATGGGATGTGAGAAGGACTCTATCTAGTATTGCTGGCTTTGAAGATGGAGGAAGTGGGCTATGTGTCAAAGAGAAGGCAAGGAAAGGGACTCTCCCCCAGAGCTTCCAAAAGAGGAGCCCCTGCCAACACCCTGATTTTAGCTAAGCGAGACCCATGCTGGAATTCTAACCTGCAGAACACAAATACATTTGTGTTGTTTTAAACCACTGAGTTTGTGGTTGTTTGTCACATTAGCAACTGAAAAGTAATATGGTCTCTCTCTAATATATTTAATACTCTCTATATAGTTATACATACACATGAATATATTACATCACTATACAGTATATAATACATATATACATATATATTTTATGTGTGTGTGAAATAAAAGACTTGGTATTAAGTGAAATCAAGTTCACGTAAACCTCAGACATTAGATTCTTATTCAAACACAGACAATCAAGACACAAAAAAGACATGCAGATGGCATGAGACAAGAGCTGAAGAAAACAGGAAGAGCTGCTTTGCAGGTGCACGTGTGGCTGCTGTCAGCCATGGTACGAAATTAACACAGGCAGTGAGGGAGAGTCGGAAGGAAGACAGTGAAAAATCCCTCCAAAAGATGCTAACAGGCAAGTTCTAGGGCTAGACTTCTTGAGTTCTAATCTTGGTTCTGTCCCTTACTTTAGGGCTACCTCTAGCAACTTTCTTTGCCTCTCTGAGGTTTTGATGTAGTACCTACCTCATCCAGTGCTATGAAGATAGGAACCAGACCCCATGTCAAGCATTTAGCATGATGACCAGCATGTAATAGTGTTCAATAAATACTTTTATTATTAAATGCACTGTATTGTGTTTTCATTGTGTAAATATTAGAACCAAAGAGGTTCTTTCAACTAAACCAGTCTATCTTATCCAATGTAAGAATTATTTCTCAATTATCTATAAAAAATGGTCTGTTTAAGTAAGTGTTTGTAACTCCAGAAGGCAGGCAACCCTGCAGTTCTCAATGTATTTTAAATCATATACTCTTTTGGGAAAATAAAATATGTCCAAAATGATGGTCTATCTCCTCCTAAATGCATGTACCCATATATGTACACAATTTCGCATATAATTTTTTGGGTACATAGACATGCACAGCCTTCATACATAGGTACAGATCTTGGGAATCCACAGGACAGAAATCCCTACCATCAGAACTCACTCCATCATGGCAGGATCCTGATTCTCTCACTCTGTTTGCACTTTCTCTCCACGGAGGGGATCATCATTCAAATGTTGTTTACTTTTAACACCATTGTTGCATTGATCCATGGACTAAAATCCAATAGTACTGGAGAGCTTTATTCTCAATCCACCTCTCTCAACCCCAGGTCCTACTCCTCAGAGACAGTCTTTTTTAATTTTTTTTTTTAATTTTTATTTATTTGGAGACAGCCTTCTTTAACCTTCCTGAGTTATAGATTTCTCCATAACACCAAATAATAGCAGTGTATGTATGTGTGTGTACATAGATTATATTGATCAAACGTGTGTATGTGCGTAACATATCATATATTGATCAAATGACTCTCTCCTTTGAAAGAAAAGAGGTTACTTACATTTTTTTTTTCTCCTTTTTCATTCCTCCCAATCTAAGCTTTTTTTTCTGGTCCTATTGGCTGTGATACTTTTAAAAATATACTTATACATTAATTACTGCATTATCAATTTAAGACAGTATCTCTCTACTCATCAAAATGTAAGAATAACACTTGAAGAGCCTCAAGGACCTATGTTAAGCATGGTGCTCAGAATGGGATTAATATTTCAGGGGTGTCTAACCACTGTTAGAGGTTCTATGACTTCTTTAAACCATTTATTTTTGCATTATGATTAAGTCACTCCATCATGAAATTTGCTTACCTTGAGGTTCTGACTATGAAAAGCTCTTAATATGAATCCCATGAGCAAATAATCAAGCCAGACATCTCAATCTTACCTTCAAAAATCTGATGTATTAAGCCAAGACTAGGATTTTTCCTAATTTTGATTCAAAGTATGACAATGTAATTTTGAATCCTCATTCAATTATATTGACAATTCCTCCCTGATTTGTCTACATATCCCATGAGACATACTAGGTGTTCAATAGGTACCTTTCAAATTTGTTGAAGATTGTGGTTCACATAATAATATGTCTTTATCCAGCTCATTGATGGAGATCATTAGCTAGGATAAAGTCCAAGAATACAGAACCCCATAAAATCTTGCCTCACTTCTACATGGTTATTGCAGATTGCAGATCTCATATATTCCACAGATCTCATATAATCTACAATGACATTTTATGAAACTTTTTTGCAGATCCATATAATCCAATTTGCAGATCTCATATAATTGCAGATCTCATATAATCCACTTTGCAGATCTCATATAATTGTAGATCTCACATTGCAGATCTCATATAATCCACAATGACATTTTATGAAACTTTTTCAAACATCTTGTAGAAATAATTATGCTTGATGGATAGGGTAACCTCTCCATTTACCAACAATTATAACAAACTTAAAATGACCTAGTTAACCCCTGCCAGATAAACAGCATCACCAATCCTTCTAACTCCAAGAATATATGTTTATGAAGTAAATTGTTTTTTGTTTTTTGGGGGGAAAGAATTTTTCATTAAAGAATTCATTCTGGTTCTTAAACATTACTAATTTTTTTTTATTTAAAACATTCTGGCAACTCTCCCGAATGTGTTTTTCCTCAAAAATATAAATTCGACAAGAGGGCACCTGGGTGGCTCAGTCGTTAAGCGTCTGCCTTCGGCTCAGGTCATGATCCCAGGGTCCTGGGATCGAGTCCCACATCGGGCTCCCTGCTCTGCGGGAAGCCTGCTTCTCCCTCTCCCACTCCCCCTGCTTGTGTTCCTGCTCTCGCTATGTCTCTCTCTGTCAAAAAAATAAATAAAATCTTTAAAAAAAATAAAAAATAAAAAAAAAATAATAATAAATTCGACAAGAACTAAGACTTGCAAATATTTTTCAGCGTGTTCTAAATATAAATAGAATTGATAAACTGTTATTTTGAATGTGAAAGGCACAAGATTAGACACATCTAGATTATTTTCAAGCACTCATATTGCTTATAATAGTCATATCCTCATTGTTCAGATTCCTGTCTTGTTTTGTATGGATTCCCTTCTAAAAAGTAGAAACTAATTTCATGTCAGAATAATAATCTGGGGCATAGTTGAATATAGATTAATAATAACTCAACAGTATTAATGGACTATAATTTCCACAGAATCATTTTCCACCGTGTTGTTCAAATAATTTATATTGCCTTTAATATTTTATTGACATATAGTCACATAAATTAAATGAAAAATTAAAAATAGATGAGCAATAACCTCTAGTCTATGATAGGTTAGTTCTTGCTATTAGCAACTAGAAGTATGTTTTTTTATCAAAATGTGTATTTCATTACTATTTCTTAAAATTATGGGGGTTTTTTGTTCTGCTTTCCCTCCTTCCTTCAAAGAACCCTAACTCTCTTAATTAGTGATCCATGATCCCAATAAGCCCCTTCCATCTTTAATTCTCTAATTTTTCTCTCCACTGAGGATGAAAGCAACATTGATATATTAACATCAATGCACAAAACAGTGTTCCGGCGCTCACCTAGAAATCATGTCACGGTATGTGACCTCGCACATGTTTTTCAGTTTTTTCTACACTACCGCATTCTATATGAATGGTTCTTAACCTTGACATTAGAAACACCTACAGTACTTTAGAAATCACCTGTTTGGGCCCTTTTGCCAGGTCAATTAAATCAGAAACTCTAAGGATGGGGCTCAGGCATTAGTATATATATATTTTTAATTTCCCAAGCATTTCCTTTGCATTGTACCTTGACTTCTCTACATGGTTTTAAGGCCAATGCTAATATCCTTGAACAAGAAATCTTTCTCTCAGCTTAATCAGTAATATCATGTGGCTTGGCTTTAAACCAGATAACTGTATTCTCCTTCTTTCCTAATCAGTCTTTATCCTTTTAGTCATGAAAAAATCTCACATTAATTCAGTTTTATTAATCAAGTCCTTTGACAAAATGTAACTTAAATACCTAGTTAATATTTGAGAAGCATGGGTTCTTCTCTTTGATATTCAAGTTGACTTCTGGGATAGAATTAGGCCACAGTTCAGAAAGAAGTGTATTTAATATCAATTTTCATTCCAGATTCCTAGCGAGGTTTTCTTTATTCTTCGTAGGAAAAATAAATAAACTGACAAACACCTAAGCTTAAAAATCACAATAGAACAATTGATACTTTTTAATTTATATTTTCCACAAATTTTGATCTAAACTGTACACTCTGTTTTCATCATGACAACTCAGAACTTGTGATGTCTGTCCAAGCTCAGCCTTCCTAAGTCTAGTTCTTGGAATGGCATGTTTGGGGGCTTTCTATTTCATCATCATTTTTATATTAGGAGAAATAAGTACCTAAGCTTATCATTTTGTCACATTATCAATATCAAGATGAAATTTAGCTATTAACATAATGATGAGGGCATATTTTTTTCCTTAATCTTTACCTTGCTTTGACTGTTAGCTATTTAATAATGCAAGATTATTCATATACATTAGAACTAAAAATCAGTGGACTGAGATCAGAAACCTGGATCCTCATTTTAATATTACTTAGATCTGTCAGCTTAGTTATGTGATTTTACCTATCCATTTCCTCACCTTTCTCCTAAAGTGGCCCCTGCCAGCTCTGAAATTCTGCCAATCTGTCTAGAATGTACTAAAGTTGCTCAACCTATTATCTATAGATTCCAAAACAACAATTCAAACAAATTTACAAAGGGGCACTGTGAAGATTGGACTAGAGAAATGTAGGACGCCACCATGTTTTCAGTCTAATTTTGCTGAGGAATTTTTTCTGCTCCCATGGTGCTCCTGGGTGGCTCAGTCAGTTAAGTGTCTGCCTTTGGCTCAGGTCATGATCCCAGGGTGCTGGGATTGAGTCCCACATCGGGCTCTCTGCTCAGCAGGGAGCCTGCTCCTCCCCCACCACCCCGCTTGTGCTCTTGCTTTCTCTCTCAAATAAATAAATAAAATCTTTAAAAAGAAAATTTTCCTGTTCCCTGCAAGAGACAGAATCATTTCACATAGACATAATAAAACTGCACGAAACAATAGGAAAACATGTAAATACAACTGTTATTTTGTCCTGTAACTGTTATATTTATAAACAGGTAACTTCATGGATGGGTGGGTACATGGAGAGATGTATGGATAGATAGGGCATCTGTTTTCAGTGCCCTTTGTAAAACCAAATCAGCATATTTACATTTTGGTAACACGTCCAAGTTTAATTCAGAGTAGGAGGGAAAAAAGATTCATAGTGTCCTAATAATGACATAAAAGTAAGGGAAAAGTAGAAAACAGACTCAGATGACTCTATCAAAGTGAGACTTGTTTGGTTTCATCAAACATTTGCTACTAACTCCTGTCATCCTGTAGGGGATAGATATAAAATGAAATAAGAAAAAGAGAGAGAGAGTATATATCACTAGGGGATTTTGAGGAGAGCAGTGCAGCATCTCAGCTCTCTGGGGTAATCCACAAAATGGATAGCCTATTTCAGATGATAGGATAAAAGGAACTGATGGAACTGGATCTCCTGAATACTCCTTTATGTATTAACAAGTCTATTTCTTCAGAATTTAAGCCTTTGGATAATCCATAAAAGCCTCATCAGTGAACGCTTAAAGGCAATTTCGTTTGACATGATATATGCATGATCCACTGTATAGCTCAGGTAATGTTTTTTATCATCAAGTCATAGAACAGAGCTTCCTTTAAGAAGTATTTTTACCAGTTTTTTTTTTCCAGAACTGAAGTCAAACCTAAAATATTGGCCACAAATTAAAATCTTCTCTGTGCTAACCATCTTTAAATTATTACCATAACCATTATCTTCTCTGTTTTTTTTTTTTACATTCTTTTCAACAAGAATAAGAGAAGATAAACAGCTCTAAGACTCAGATTTCTGCTAAGTGTCTGTTTGTGTATTCAATCACCGAGCTTGAAAAATTCAAAACATTTTTCAGGCACTATCAAAGCAAAAATAGAATGATAAAACAGCTTTGGAAGAGGCTAGGTAATCTTAATACTGAGGATACCTATACACAATCCATTCTGACTCTAAGGACTTTTTTTTTTTCACTTGCTTTTAAAGTGATAAAACATTTCGTGCACTAAAACATCAGTGAGTAACTGATGTCAGCCTTCTCTGACCATCTCAAGTGATCTCAAGGAGAAACCCAAAACAGGAACAACCAGAAAACCAGGTAAGCAGAAGCATGCTGGCAATATTTTTGAACAGTCAGATATGATAGAAACATAATGTATTAAGATGACCTAAGCGGTCTTTCACAAGTATATGTGGAAATCCGTAAACCTTAGTTTTTACACCCAAACAAATTATACCTTGTGACACAAAATTATACCTTGGAGAACTGCTTGTAAGTACGTATACCCCTTCCCCTTTTCACATATAATCCCCTGTAAACTTACAAACTTTGGAGCAGTTCTTCAGAACAATGTGAAATACTGTCTCCCAGGCTATAGTCTTCAGTAAGATGAATAAGGTATTTACTAACCTACTTTAAGATTGGCTTTTTTTTTTTCAGTCAACACTTTCATGGAATTCTGTTATAATAAAAGCCCTGTTATTTCTTTCATATTTATGTTTGATAAAGATTCATTTAAGATTTACTGAGAACCTACAAACAGGTACAACTGGAGTACAGGAAACACCCTCTGTGACTCCAAAAACTCTGAAACTTTGAGGATAAACAGGCATTTGCCAAGTGATGATCAGGAGAGGGAACCAAAGGCAGAAGGAAGAGCACGCTGCAGAGCCATGAGGCAGCATGGCGGGAAGAGCCAAAGGTGCGATATGGCTGGAGCATTAAGTGAACGAAAGAGAAAAGCAGGAAATAAAATAGGGTAACAGGCTGGGGGAGGGCTTTGTACAAAAGCTTAAGAATTCTGGAGTTCGTATTTAGACTCAGAATTCCATGAAGTGCTAAACAAGTTTTTTTTTTACTAACCACCTCATTAGCAGGATAAGGGGCAGATTAGAGTTTGCAAAATCTTGGGCAAAAGAAGATGAGACTTTGAATTAGAGCAGGGGGAACTGAGAGGGAGAGGTGAGGCCAATAAATATATTTTGATGGCAGAATCAACCAGAATTGGGAGAAGATTTGCACAATAGGTAGTACAGTAAAATAAGCAAGTTTGGCAGAACTTGTGGATGGGGTGTGGCTAAGGAGCTGAAGAGAAGTTTCTATTTAATTTTTACATATACACGTATTGCTTTAGAATAAAATGAAAATTCAGATTCACTGAAAGGCTCAGAGGCTGTACTCAGTAAGCCTATTGCCCATCCTTCTTCTCTTCACAACCAAACATCTTGAAATCTATCACGTTACCTGGATCTATAAAATCAGGCATTATGGAAAATGGAAGTTTTACAGAGAAACAAGTGACACGATTATTAGAGATTAAGAAATTTTCCTAAGGGGATATGGATAGTAAATAATGTGGTCACGATTTGACCTGGACTGTCTGGTTCTGGTACCATGTTTTTCTTCCCACCATATTTAAAACATCCCATAAATATCTCCAAAGAAAAATGGACTGATATACATAATTGAAATGGTTTTTTTTAAGATTTTATTTATTTATTTATTTGACAGAGAGCGAGCAAGCACAAGCACAGGGAGCAGGAGAGGGAGAAGCAGGCTCCCCAGTGAGCAGGGAGCCCAATATAGGACTTGATCCCAGGACTCTGGGATCACAACCTGAGCCAAAGGCAGATGTTTAACCGACTAAGCCACCCAGGAGCCCCTGAAATGTCCTTAATATACTTGATAGCTTTCAGATTAACTCTGATGTCTTCAGATTAATTTACTGAGTTTCCTCAATATCAAAACAACAATAGCTAATTAGCTGTGCCTCTTCATATCTTACCATTACCAAGCAACATTTCCTCATCTCCATTTGTTTTTTCTATTGAATTAGTGAGAACTTTGGAAACTCAAGATGTAACATTTTAAGAATGCAGTTAAAAGGATTAAATCCATGAGTGTATGGTTTTTTAATGAAATACTTTGTTCAGTTACCCAGGACTATGCTTAAATTACCATAAATACCTTTTCCAAATTTAGATTTCCAAAGCCATAGTAGTTAGCCAGTGTATTTTAAAAATCCACACCAGCCCTCAGAGGAATTCAGGCCCACAGACAGATTTAGGTAGGAACTGAGGAGGCAGAACTAAACAAATTAAATGTACAACGTTACTTACTTTATCTTTGGAGAAGCTGAAAAGCTGTTTTCTTGCAGTAAAGAACTGAACAGCTATTACACTGGCTGAGTGACCCCAAAGGACACCAACTGGCTTGGAGACAACATAGGGGTTCCAAAGGCAAACTTTATTGTTGATGCCAGCAGTTGCTAATCAGAATTAGAAGGGGGAAAAAAGTGGTTTTAGTAACGTGAACAACCCATACAATTTCCTTTTTGAAATGAATATATGCCCCATATCTGGGGGTTGCTAAATGTCTCTGAGCACTAATGCACCCTGCCTTGAAGGAAGGAAGATCGTGTTGTCAGGCTAATGGGGCACGAGTTCTATCACTGGAAATGGTTGACTGGAGGGAGAATGGGGAAGGAGTGAGCATGAGGTGACAGGACAATACAGTCCCACTTAGGAGGCAACGAGCGGCCCAACCAGGAGGGCACGACATCCGGCTTCCCAGTCCTGATGTTTTCCCCCTCCAGCTAGCACAACCTAGGAGTGGAGACCACATTATAGTTATCCCAGGAGGGAGCAAAAACTAAAACAATATTTAAAGTTCCCAAATTAATGAGAAAGTATATGGAAACAAATTATTTCCACTGCCCTATAAATAATTGAGTATTTACAAGCACACCAACAGCAGAATTATACCTTTGACCTGCTCTATTGAGAGAATAAGATATTTTTAAGCATGAATTGGTTTCATTGAGGGAGCACATCAAGAGCGGGGGTTACAGTGGGTCTTCAGGTCTGGGGAAACTCAGTAGAGCGCTCTTTGGTTTTCTCTTGTTGACGGCTGACTGTAGTGCTGAGAGCTTGGTCACTCTTATTTTTCCAGCACTATGCCAAGTACAAAGAAGTGATCAGTGTAAAGGGGCTGAAATAATTATTAATGAGTCAATGAAATGGTTGATATTGAAGTCCTTTCGAACTCGCTTGGCTAACCCAGCCTTCTCTAATAGGTCTCCAATTCTCTTCTAAAGGTAGTTCCTGGCATTTTCCTGAGTTCATATTCAAGGTGTCTGTTACCATGACTGTCAGCCATGATCATTAGGGATTTCAGAGACTCAGCCTCCTAGCTGATACCAGTACTTTTCTATGAATGATAATTATCGAATGAGGCTTATATTAATATGACCCATTCCAAAGGCCATTTGTATGTTCATTCTCTGTCACTACCCTATTAATTTTTAATACCTCACTTTTTTTTACAATGTTTGAATATATATACATATTTATAGATATTATATATCAAATTATCAGCTTTCAAAATGTCATATATTTTATTTAAATAGTTAACGCTTGAAACCTTTCAGCTTATTTCTCCAACTAACATCCTCTTTTATGTCCAAAAAAGGAACTCTCATTTTAAACTAAAATTCAGATAATCTGAAAATGTTCAAAAAGCACTGGAGGTTGCATTCTGACAGGGGAAAAACGTGCAGCATTTTGCCGCTGTCCCGCGCACATGCGTGCTGTAGCCGCGCCAGCAGCAGGTGGAGGGACGGCAGAAAGAACAGACATGGCACAAAAACGGTCTTCTTCCTCTGTATCATCTTACGCCCCCACAGATTCTAATAAAAACACTAATGAAAGCGTCGGGGTGCTTCCTCCTATTTTCACCCCAATGTAGTTCCTACGTGCCGCACGTCACAATGCGTCATTATCAGACATTCTCAGGCAATAAAATGTGAGCTGTTCAAGTCGGTCTCCCTGGCAGTAAAGCAACAAGGTGGAGAGGCTCCCTGCATACCAATATGCATCCCAGACTATTTATGAGGCCCTCGTAGTTATCATGATTTATTTTACATACCAATTAAATTGAGCTGAGAGTGGTAATCAAAAGCATGAATGCCCTCAGCAACATCGAAGGATGTCATTTTAAGATGCTTTTTTGATTTCTCTCTCCAAGCCAGCACCACAGTGTTTGTATTGCTGGTTGTACTGGAAATGATAGCATCTAAAGATGCATTGTAAGTAACTGATAAAAAAAAAAGAAGAAGAAAAGAAAAGGATCTTAGTTGGTTTCTCACAAAACATGAGCAAAATAGAACTGCTTTAATACCTAAAGTCAAAAGTGAAGCCCAGATTATGATCACACAGCCTGACGTGTGGGGAATACCTCACTAATGAATGCTTCCCCCCTCCATGAAAGAATTTACAATGAGAAGTTGCAGCTAAGTCGGCATTCAGACATTTTACCCAATCTCAGGATACCTTGAACTTTTTTTCAGTTGGAACACATGGCAGGAAACAACATGAGTCACAATAATCATATGGGATTCTGGAGATTTAAGATGAATAATTGGCCAGATTCCTGGGTTCCTCCTCCTGGGTCTGAAGCAGGCAAACAGGAGCTTACCAGCCATCTGCTGCTCCCCGAGGTCCAGCTCATGCCCAAACCATGGTTTATTTAAGCCATGACTGGTCTAGAATGTTAGAGTGGGATTGCCAGATGTCAATGCCTGGCACAAACACAGCCAGACTCAGGCAAAAATGGCTGCTCCTACATCCTGGATGACCCAACACCACACACTGGGGAGCAAAATTCCAATCCCCAAGCGAGGAAACTGATCTTGCTGTCTTTTATCAGGAGGATCTTTCCATTTCTATCAGACTCACTGGTTCCAAAAGGCAAATAGCTCTTACCGTCTAGGAAGGATATTCTTATCTCTTCCTTGTTTTCTCTCCTTCTTTTCTCTCATCTTTCTTTTTTTTTTTCTTTTTTTTTAAAGATTTTATTTATTTATTCATGAAAGACAGAGAGAGAGGCAGAGGGAGAAGTAGGCTCCCAAGGAGCAGGGAGCCCGATGCGGGACTCGATCCCAGGACCCTGGGACCATGACCTGAGCCGAAGGCAGACGCTTAACCATCTGAGCCACCCAGGCGCCCCTCATCTGTCTTTCTTTCAAAAGAGAAAGAGAGAGGGGAAGGAAAGGAGAAAAAACCTAAGAAGTGATCAGATCCTATAAAGGTGAGTCCTCTGAGTCTCACTAGGGAGCAATCAATTTCCAGGCCATAAAGGTCCCTGAGCACCGCCACTCCCCTGCTGTTACCTTACAGGAAGTACCAACGGTCTAAAATCTGATGACAACTGTTCTCATAGGAAGCAACCTCACTGAAAATATTCCCTTTGTTTACAGAAAATGCTGAGGGTATTGTAACTTGACTCAGTGAAGCAATATTATAAGATCTAAAGTGTATAACAACACTATAATTATATCTTCAAATCCATGGAAATTTCATAATATCATTATAGTACAATCAAAATAAAGTATTTCCACCCAGAAAATTGCTTTGTCATGTGTTCCCCACATTATATCCAACTATCATCTTCAGTTTCAAGGCTATAAAGAAGTACATTCTGCTCTGGTATTCAAAGTACTGCTTTTAGATTTCAATCTGCAGGCTACCAAGTGACATTTATGGGCCTGTAGTGTTACATATTGGAGGCTCAACAATTCACACTTTATTTCTAGACCAAGATATAACTTGTATCTGATTAGATTGTGGAATGCCAGAGCTCCTGAGAATGCCTGAGTAAGAAGAGGTGAGGGTAAAGCCATTTCCTTAAAATCAAATTATCTGATAAATAAAAATGTGTTCCTCACTTCTGGAAGACAGCAAAGGAAATGATAGGTTATGATGAAAAAGTTTTTAAAATATCAAGCAAGGGAATGGGCTGAACTGATAAAATAAATGATTTATTTTTAATACTTGCAGTGAGTTTGAAGATTGGTAGAGGGAAAATATTTTTTAAATTACTTTTAGATAATATTCTGAGGAGAAAAAAAGACAATCTGATCATGTCTGTCCATTAAGATGCTCACTTTCCATGCTTCCACTCTTTGCCACTTAGTCATAAAAAAGGGCTTTAAAGGAACTGCCATGGATCCCTGTTCTCATTTGTGTTGTCAAAATGACCCTGTGTAATGGCAATTAGTTAATGTGGGAAAAGTGATTTGAAAATGAAAAGTGATACCTGAAAACCGAGTAAGTAATGCTATTAGGAGAAGTTGGAATAAGCTAGAATGAGGCTACTTCGTATAATCTGCCAACAGGTAGAAGCTGGAGCAGAGTAGAAAACTGGGCCATTTCTAACTAGGAATTCTTATGATCATTTCCCAAGCTTTTTTGCTTTATGAGTCGTATGACTTAGGAAAACATCCTACCTTGAACTTTCTTGATGTTCTCTTGCTTGAGGGGGTTTGTTTGCAGTTGCATTTCTTATTGTGAAGTTGGAGTCCTAGTCTCTTAGACCACCACAGGGCCCTCTATATTCTGAGCAACTACCATTTCAAGAAGGAAAGATAGAAAGAATAACCCTAGCTATTTCATTTTTAGAAATCAAAATGCGTCTAATTCAGCACTGCTAAGCACATTAAAAAACAATAATGCAATTAATTTAATGACTTCTCAAAATACTGATTTGACCCATGTTCATGATACAAACGAATCTTCACCTTCCACCACGCTATTAAACAAGCTGCAGGAAGAGACCTCTTTTCTTCAAACCTAAGCCACCAGCTCTGCCTGGAATGGCCACCAATCCCTGTATGATGGATGGAAGATGACTCCAAACTTGGCCATGAAAGAGAGGAGAAGGCAAGGGGGTCAATGCTCAGAGACAAAGACCCTTTGCTTTTCTTTGCTCCCACTTTAATTGGTCCTTCAGGATAATCACAAATCCTTATCACCGTTTCTCAAGCACTCGATGTGTGACAAGGAGGTCTTACTGAAACTAGGAGGATCTGTTTACGGGAAAGATACGATATGCTAATCTGCATGTTCTAGGAGTTCTGCCTAACATAGCCTAAGGGACAATGCACATATCTCTTAGATTACAGGGCGGCTGTTTAGGCTAAGAAGGCTTCGGGAAGGCAACTCCCCGTGGCATTCCAATGGCAGAGTGGTCATGAGGGCCTCGGCATTCCAAAGGCCTATGCCCTTCTCTGAAACCTTCCCTGCCCTCAGCGGCCTCTGTGTTACATTTTAGCAAGCCAGTATTATGGCTGATTTCATGCTCTGCATTAACCCCAACAACTGCCTTAAACACAGCAAGAGAACTGGTAGGAAGGACACGGTGTTCCAGCGAACTCAGGGATGCACCATCTTTTTGTCTGGAGTAATTTAGATGCAGGGAAGTGGAGCAAGGCACAACAAGATGCTAAATGTAGCTTCTCTTCCAAACTTGGTCTCTATCAGTTGTGAAGCCTTCCCAAGGAAATGCAATCTGGGATCTGTATGCTAAATTCTCTGGCACACCTCCATTAATTAGTGCAGAAATTATTGATTTGGGTATCAGTCTAAACTGTTTTGTACCTTCTCCTAGCCATGGTCAAACAAAGTGGACAAAACACCTTTCAATTTAATTAAAAAAAAAAAATCAATGCTTTTTTTTTTTTTTTTTTAGGATTTTATTTATTTATTTGAGAGAGAGAGAATGAGAGAGAGAGAACACATGAGAGGGGATTGGGTCAGAGGACGAAGCAGACTCCCTGCCGAGCAGGGAGCCCGATGCGGGACTCGATCCAGGGACTCCAGGATCATGACCTGAGCCGAAGGCAGTTGCTTAACCAACTGAGCCACCCAGGCGCCCCTCAGTGCTTTTTATTATTGGCAGTTTCGTGCTCACTTTTTCAGAAGCTACACTTTCAGTCTATGGTGCCCAAGATTTCCAATGACATTGTCTATATGAGGAGGCAATTATCTGGGACCAAAAAAAAGGTAAAACTTCTCTGAGATTCAAGACACTTATGTCTCACCACGATTTCATAAAAACTCGGTCCTTACTTTACAAGCATTTCAGAATGTAATTATTTTTCTATTAAAATATGACACAGAACCATTCAGACAGATGAAAACATTTCTCCTTCAAAGTTTTAAATAAGAAATCTGAATCTTATCTTAAAGCAGTAAGCCAATACTCTTATGTCTGAAACTAAGTTTTTCCTTTGACATTTCAGCTTTTTATCCTTAGCTTCCATGAAACATTATTACCATACTTGCTCATGTATTTCTTTCTTTCCTCAATTGTATATTCTTTCCTCACACTAAGAATAAAATCAGCCAAAATATTTCTTGATGAGTTCTAAGAATATCAATTCCTGTTGCTGGGATAAATATGTATATATATATCTCAGATGAAACCAAACATTGGTTGCTTGCTCCCAGTAGGGTCAGTCTTGTGGACCAGAGAGCATACTCTGTACTAAGCCCACTGTTCTATTTTTGACTCCAGCCTGCCCTCCTCTTTCTCCCTCCTTCTTCATTTTAGCATTTCTTTCCTTCTCCTCATACTGAAATAACTGAGCTGCAAACAAACAAAAAAGTTGTATTTAAGCTTCTAATCTCTATTGCTAAATCTGGAAATGGGCATTTATTTACTGGTTAGGACTAAAGTGAGTCCTCCTTTCAGAGGTGCTAAGAAAAATATAAAAATTTAAAATTTGAAGTAAGAGAAAATCTTATAGAGACTCTTCACCTTTCTATACTCTGTGCTTTCTCCTTTTTAAATTATCTTCTCTATTCATTTTCCTCAATATTCAGTCATATAGTATTATTAAACTATACATTATTTATAGTTTTTTTACCCCAATCACTTTTTAACCATAAATAACCCCCTATTTTAAAAAATTCGCATCTACTAATACTTATCAAGATTTCTTTTGGTATCTCTCTTTCCTTTTGCAATATTTTTCAGTAGTATTTATCCAAGGTCTTAGTCTGTTCAGGCTGTTATAACAAAACAGACTGGGTGGCTTAAACAATAGACATTTATTTTTTACAGTTTCGGAGACTGGAAAGTCCAAGATGAAGGTGCTGACAGATTCAGTGTCTGGTAAGGGCCCACTTCCTGGTTCATAGGTGGCCTAATTCTTGCTGTGTCCTTACATGGGGAAGAAGTGAGAGATTCTCTGGGGTCTCTTATAAGACATGAATCCTATTCATGAGAGCTAAACTCTCCAGACCTAACCACCTCCCAAAGGCACTATCCTCTAATACCATCATATTGGGGTTAGAATTTCAACATCCAAATTTGGGAGGGGACACAAACATTGAGTCCATAACATTCTGCCCCTCCCCCCCATCCATTCCCTTCTCGAATGCAAATTACATCCCAATAACCTCAAAGTCTTACTTAACTCATTCCAGCATCAACTCTAAAGTCTAAGTTCAAAGGCTCATCTAAATAAGGTATGGATAAGACTTGGGATACAATTCATCCTGAGGAAGATTCCTTTCCAAGCTGTGAACTTAGGAAATCAAACAAGTTGTGTGCTTCCTGAAAAAGTGATGGAACAGGCATGAGATAGGCATTCCCATTCCAAAAAAGGAGAAATAGGAAAGAAGGAAAGGGTAATAGATACCAAGGAAATACAAAGTCTAACAGGGAGAACTCCATTAAACCTTAACAGCCAAGAATAATCCTCTCTGGCTTGATGCTCTGCCTTTCAAATCCATTGGAGTGGCAATGTTATCCCCATGGCCTGGTGGGTGCTGTCCACACTAGGACAGTGACCCCAGCCATGCTGCGGCTCTCTGGGGTGACCCACTGCCCGTCCTGGCTCCTCTGAGTGTGGCCACACCACGACTCTCTGCAGAGCCCTCATCCTTAGGAGCTAGGTTGAGGCAGTCTGCCCCACATGAACTAGAGAGGCAGCCTCATCCTTTGAAAACACTTTGCAACACCTCAGAAGAAAAGAAACAGGAACTTGTAGACATAGAAATAGAATCTAGGTAACCTAAAACACAGTGATTTAAAATAAGTTTTTAAAAGACTGAATAAAAATGTATAAAGCCTCCTTAACTTTAGGATAATATGAAACATCTAAGATATATATAGATATAGATATAGATAGATAAATAGACAGACAGATAGATAGATAGATAATGGGAGTCCCAGAAAAAAGAGGGGGGAACAGAAAATTTTGGAAAAAATAACAATAGAAAAATTTCCAAGTGTAATGAAAACCACAGAGCCATAAATCAAAGAATCTCAATGAATTCCAAGCAGCATAAACACACACACACACATACACAGACACACACACCAAGAACACTGAAGCACATCACACGTAAGTTGCTTAAAATCAGTGAGAAAGGGAAAACCTGACAAAACAACGTATCACGTGTTAGAGTAGACACTAAGGAGAATAAAGGACATAATGTATGCCATAAAAAGATTGTTTTAGTTTTCAGTTTATGTATAAATGTGGTTTACATGTGAGGCATCCAAATTTCCTCTGGGTCTGAAAGAGTTATGGCAGGCAGGATAAAAGTTCTGATGTAGGTACAGAAATTTTTAGGATTGTTTCACAGATCGGGCAGAATCTGAAAGCAAGATTCTTAAGAAGCCAGGAGCAAAGCCCAAATTGAGAACACTGCATATCACGTAAAGAAAAGTCCATCTGAATTAGACAGAAGAAGAAGCAGAATAAGGAGTTTGGTAAAGGTAAAGGAAGTTTCAGGAACAATACTGGCAAGAAAGACTCTTCTTTGGTGGCAGGATCTGGATTATCCCAGAATAAGGGATCCTTCAGATATAGTCTGCATTGAAAAGGTGAGTGGAGAAGAATTGGGCCCAAGAGGGCATCTGTGATCTGCAAATAGAACATTCTCCACCTGGAAACTGATGTCTTTGTGAGACATTCTAAAATGATTCATCATCCCACATTTTCAGACTTCAAGTCCTTAAAAATTTCTGTCTCAGAAGGTTGCTTATTTCTTTCCTTGCTTTATCATTTCTACTTTCTCACAATCAAAGGCCTTCTAACTAACCAGTCTGGTTGCAGTTTCATTCTTTGTCCTCCAACCTACGCCAGACAGAACTACCAGACAAATCTTTCCTAAATGCTGTGTGCACCAGGGCTTTCCAAGTGTCCTCAAAAACCTTCAGTACTGCACTGTTTCACTTTCCAGCAAGTGTAAACTGGGCAAGCTGCCAAGATTTCCAACATATGTCCCTATTAGACCTATTCACATTTATTTCCTCAATACTCAGCGTCTGATCTATTCATGTCCATCTCTCTGATCTATTCATGTCCACCATTAGGTCTGCTTGTCTCCCTTTACTCATGTTCACCATGCCCTCCCTTTTTCCATCTACCCATCCTTCAAGTAGCACCACGCACCCTTGAAGCTTTTCCTCATAAATTTGCTGCTTAAGCATTACTATGGGAGTTAATATCTTGTTTATATGGTTTAGTAGTTAATTTTCAATACCACTGTACAATGTTCTTTTTTTTAAACCAACATACTATTTATTTTTTTAATTTTATTTTATTATGTTACGTTAGTCACCATACAGTACATCATTAGTTTTTGATGTGGTGATCCACGATCCATTGTTTTCATATAACACCCAGTGCTCCATGCAGTACATGCCCTCCCTAATACCCATCACTGGGCTAACCAATCCCCCCACCCCCCTCCCCTTTAAAACCCTCAGTTTGTTTCTCAGAGTCCATAGTCTCTCATGGTTCATCTCTCCCTCCGATTCCCCCCCTTCATTTTTCCTCTCCTTCTCCTAATATCCTCCATGCTATTCCTTATGTTCCACAAATAAGTGAAACCATGTGATAATTGACTTCCTCTGCTTGACTTATTTCACTTAGCATAATCTCCTCCGGTCCCATCCATGTTGATGTAAAGGTTGGGTATTCATCCTTTCTGATGGCTGAGTAATATTCCATATATATGGACCACATCTTCTCTATCCATTCATCTGTTGAAGGGCATCTCAGCTCTTTCCATGGTTTGGTTATTGCGGACATTGCTGCTATGAACATTGGGGTGCATATGGCCCTTCTTTTCACTACATCTGTGTCTTTGTGGTAGATACCCAGGAGTGTAATTGCTGGGTCATAGGGTAGCTCTATTTTTAACTTTTTTGAGGAACCTCCACACTGTTTTCCAAAGTGGCTGTACCAACTTGCATTCCCACCAACAGTGTAAGAGGGTTCCCCTTTCTCCACAACCTCTCCAACATTTTATGTTTCTTTCCCTGTCGATTTTTGCCATTCTAACTGGTGTAAGGTGGTATCTCAATGTGGTTTTGATTTGAACTTCCCTGATGGCTAAAGCAACAAATGATGCCTAAGCCACACATTAGAAGAGAAATAATTAAGATTAGAGCAGAGATCAATGAATTAGAAACCGGAAACACAGTAGATCAGATCAACGAAACTAGAAGCTAGTTCTATGAAAGAATTAATAAGATCAATAAACCACTGGCCAGACTTATCCAAAAGAAAAGAGGAAGGACCCAAATTAATAAATTATGAATGAAAGGGGAGAGATCACGACTAACAACAAGGAAATAGAAACAATTACTAGAAAGTATTATCAACAACTATATGTCAATAAACTGAGAAATCTGGATGAAACAGATGCCTTCCTGGAAGCCTATAAACTCCCAACACTGAAACAGGAAGAAATTGACAACCTGAATAGGCCAATAACAAGTAACAAGACTGAAGCAATGATCAGAAACCTCCCAAAAAACAAGAGTCCAGGGCCTGATGGATGCCCTGGGGAATACTACCAAACATTCAAAGAAGAAATAATACCTTTTCTCCTGAAGCTGTTTCAAAAAATAGAAACAGAAGGAAAACTTCCAAACTCATTCTATGAGGCCAGCATTACCTTAATCCCCAAACCAGGCAAAGTCCCCATCAAAAAGGAGAATTTCAGACCGATATCCCTGATGAATATGGATTCCAAAATCCTCAACAAAATCCTAGCTAATAGGATCCAACAATACAGTAAGAGGATCATCCACCACGACCAAGTGGGATTTATCCCCGCATGCAAGGGTGGTTCAACATTGGCAAATCAATCAATGTGATAGAACACATTAATAAGAGGAGGGAGAAGAACTATATGGTCCTCTCAATTGATGCAGAAAAAGCATTTGACAAAATACAGCATCCTTTCCTGATTAAAACTCTCCAGAGTATAGGGATAGAGGGAATATTCCTCAAGGTCATAAAATCCATCTATGAAAAACCCACAGCAAATATCTTCCTCAATGGGGAAAAGCTGAGAGCCTTTCCCTTAAGATCAGGAAAATGTCAAGGATGCCCACTCTCGCCACTGTTGTTCAACATAGTACTAGAAGTCCTAGCAACAGCAATCAAACAACAGAAAGAAAGAAAAGTATTCAAATTGGCAAAGAAGAAGTCAAACTCTCTCTTTTCGCAGACGACATGATACTTTATGTGGAAAACCCAAAAGACTCCACCCCTAAATTACTAGAACTCATCCAGCAATTCAGTAATGTGGCAGGATACAAAATCAATGCACAGATATCAGTTGCTTTCTTATACACTAACAACGCAACTGTAGAAAGAGAAATTAGAGAAACTATTCCATTTACAATAGCACCAAAAACCATAAGATACCTCGGAATAAACCTAACCAAAGAGGTAAAGGATCTATACTCTAGGAACTACAGAACACTCATGAAAGAAATTGAAGAAGACACAAAAAATGGAAAAACATTCCATGCTCATGGATTGGAAGAATAAACATTGTTAAAATGTTTATGCTACCCAGAGCAATCTATACCTTCAATGCCATCCCGATCAAAATTCCAATGACATTTTTCAAGGTGCTGGAACAAACAATCCTAAAATTTGTATGGAATCAGAAAAGACCCCGAATCGCCAAGGAGATGTTGAAAAAGAAAAACAAAGCTGGGGGCATCACGTTGCCCAATTTCAAGTTATATTACAAAGCAGTGATCACCAAGACAGCATGGTACTGGCACAAAAACAGACATCTAGACCAATGGAACAGAATAGAGAACCCAGATATGGACCCTCAACTCTATGGTCAAATAATCTTCGACAAAGCAGGAACAAATACACAATGGAAAAAAGACAGTCTCTTCAATAAATGGTGCTGGGAAAATTGGACAGCCACATGCAGAAGAATGAAACTCGACCATTCTCTAACACTATTCACAAAGATAAACTCAAAGTGGATGAAAGACCTCAATGTGAGACAGGAATCCATCCAAATCCTAGAACAGAACATAGGCAGTAACCTCTTTGACATTGGCCACAGCAACTTCTTTCAAGATACATCTCCAAAGGCTAGTGAAACAAAAGCAAAAACGAACTTTCGGGACTTCATCAAGATAAAAAGCTTCTGCACAGCAAAGGAAACAGTCAACAAAACAAAGAGGCAACCCGCAGAATGGGAGAAGATGTTTGTAAATGACACTACATATAAAGGGCTGATATCCAAAATCTATAAAGAACTTCTGAAACTCAACATCCAATAAACAACTAATCAAGTCAAAAAGTGGGCAGAAGACATGAAAAACACTTCTCTGAAGAAGACATACAAATGGCTAACAGACACATGTACAATGTTCTAATAAATTATTTTATATTAGTCTTTAATTCTTGTTCATATACTGTTTCTTGAGGTTATAATTAATCTTTCTTCTACAGTCTCCAATGCCTAAGACAGTTTTAAATCGCATAAAAGATAAATAATTGTTGATTGATTGACACATTGAGTCCGCAATTCAAATAAACTGACTAAAGTAAATATATTTTTCCAAAAATTATTCACTTAATTACAATGAGTTTTGATTCACAGAGCTAAGAAATGTGTAATCCAAATTAGATAGCAAAGATCCCTGATATTTCTTTTACATGTAAAACTTTTTTATAGCCAATTCCTAATTGCAGTGATTTAAGAAGCCAGACTCCAAAGTTGGATTTCTTTGGTCATAAACATGAGTTATAGCGCTGATAATACTAAACTAAGTTCCCCATGTTCTTTAGTCAGTAGACGAGGGAACAAAAGATCAGAATTATATTTTGGAAACATGATAAGCAATGACTTCACATGGACCTACAGAAAAATCCTTGTCCTGCAACTTTACAGACTTAACAGACTTATAAGTGGTTACTTTACAGCAGAGTCGGTTTTGGAGAGGTTTAAATGAAACTATGACAAGGTCTAGAGTGGTACGTTTCATTCTCTCTCTGAGAGAGTATTTTGTATTTCATATTCAGAGAAAATAATATCAATTTAAACTGTACTTGGTTATATGCCCAACCTTTTCAATAACAGAATTTTGTTAGCTACTTCTATGTATTCATATTAATTTAAGGTCATGGAACACAAATGATACTCCAAACTTCAGGAAGCCTATTACAAGTAGATTTTAGGAACTATTACTTTATTACTATAGTGCATCTAGTCTTTGTTTTATATATTAAAATATCATGCTTGCAAAAATAAACTAATGGACCTGTGCCAAAATTTTTCACAGCAAAGGAAACCATCAACAAATGAAAAGGCAACCTACTGAATGGAAGAAGATATTTGCAAATGATATATCCAATAAGGAATTAGTATCTAAAATATATAAAGAACTTATATAACTCAATACAAAAAATAATAATAATCCAATTAAAAAATGGGCAGAGGGACACCTGGGTGGCTCAGTCGTTGAGCGTCTGCCTTCGGCTCAGGTCATGATCCCGGGGTCCTGGGATCAAGCCCCACATTGGGCTCCCTGCTCCGTAGGAAGCCTGCTTCTCCCTCTACCAGTCCCCCTGTTTGTGTTCCCTCTCTCGCTATGTCTCTCTCTGTCAAATAAAATCTTAAGAAATAAATAAATAAATAAATAAAAATAAAAAGTGGGCAGAGGACATGAATAGTTATTTTTCCAAAGAAGACACACAGATGGCCAGCAGACACATGGAAAGATGCTCAACATCACTAATCATCAGGGAAATGCAAATTAAAACCACAATGAGATATCACCTCATACTGTCAGAATGGCTAGAATCAAAAAGAGAAGAAATAACAAGTGTTGGTGAGGATGTGGAGAGAAAGGAACCCTAGTGCACTGTTAGTGGGAATATAAATTGGTGCAGCCACTGTGGAAAACAGTATGGATGTTCCTCAAAAAGTTAAAATAGAAACACCATGATCCAGTAATTCTACTACTAAGTATTTACCCCAAAAAAGCCCCCAAAACACTCATGCAAAAAGATATATGCACTTCTATGTTTCTTGCATTACTTGCAATAAAAAGAAGATTTGGAACACTACATCAAAAACTAATGATGTAATGTATGGTGATTAACATAATACAAAAATAAATTAAAAAAAAGATTTGGGACACACACACACACACACACACACACACACCTACTCAGCCATAAAAAAGAACGAGAGCTTCCAATTTGTAACAACATGGATAGACCTAGAGGATATTATGCTAAGTGAAATAAATCAGACAGGGAAAGAAATATACCATATGATTTCACTTATATGTGGAATCTAAAAAAACCAAAACAAATGAATAAACAAACAAACAAAAAGCAAAAACAGACCCATAAGGATAGAGAACAAACTGATGCTTGCTGGGGGTGGGGGATGGGCAAAATGGGTGAAAGAGAGTGGGAAATACAGACTTCCACTTACGGAATGAATAAATCATGGGAATAAAAGGTACAGCTTAGGGAATAAAGTCAAAGATACTGTAATAGCGCTGTATGGTAGCAGATGGTAGTTACACTTGTGGTGAACACAGTGTAACATATAGCCTTGTGGAACTGCTGTGTTGTACACCTGAAACTAATGCAACACTGTGTGCCAACTATACTTCAATTACCATGCTCATTTGGAAGCAGCTACCATAGCTCTGTACAGTTTCTCATACTGTGATTCTTGTTTCCATGTTATGCAAACATAACACATAATTTTGTGCCTGTGACACATAGTAGATAACCAAAAAATATCATCTTTTGTTTTTCCCACATTCAATATCATGCCAGAATTCAAGGATACGCAGAAGGTACCAAAGACATGATATAATGTATATTGAAGAAAAAAAATACAGAAACTATAGTTCATCATGTGGGATATTACTATGTGGGTCATGAATTAAAGAATTAGTTGCAACCTCCTAGACCCCAAAGAGGGCAAAACCACTATAATGGCCAACAGCTAGGTCCATTTGACTGTCTCCCCTTCAAAGTATATTAGGAATAGAACTACGACATAACAAAGAGATTGTTAGTTTCCATTCCTTTCAGTGGGCATAATTTAATGCAGCAATTTAGAAGTGAAAAAATGACCATAGTCTTTAGCATCTGGACCAAAAGAGATATTAGAAGAGATATTGCACATGTGGATCTTGAACCATCACATGCAAATTTTGTAAAAAAAATTAGATATATTGTGAAACTAGCAAACTCACTGGTGACAAGGTTTTAAGAAAGTTCTGGCTTTCCATAGATGCTGTTTTACAACATAATCCTATCACACAGAGAGCTACTGCTCAAGTACTATAGATCATGGGAACTCAGTCATTATATCAGCAAAGAGAAAAAAAAGAAAATTAAGACGATCCATTTTGAAGACAATCAAACTAACATACTTTCATGAAAACATGAGGAAAACAAAGGAGTGGTTTTGAGGGAACTTGTTATGTTCTCTCACTGAGCAGCCCCAGATAGGACTAGAGGAGATTTTTGGGATAAGAGTTGGGTTGAAGTTAGATGGATTCTGTGACCATTTTCTCTCTTCTCTTGAGATGTCTTGAGTGCACAGTTCCCCTGAATTAATTGCATTACATTTTAGAAGGAAAGAAAAGAGAGAAAGAAATTCCTGCTAGCATACAGGAGCTACAGACAGTCCAGGCCAAAACCTCCCGAGAACCAATTACTGGTTTTGAGACTAACATTTTGTGGGAAACATTTTTATCAAAGAATATAAATGTGGAAGTTGAAGGTGACCATTTCTTTCATTACTGTTCAAATTTAGTACCTTGCCTGACCCAGTCTCCATGATGAAGATTATGCTCTAATGTGTAGCAACATTTGTGATATCCAGAGAGCAGTTCTGCCCAGCTGATGGTCACTGTGGCTTCTCCATCTTCATGTGCACTAGCCGGACACTCAAACAGGGAAATCAAGGCCACCGTGAAAGCAATTGCTTGAACCTTAACAGGGATGTTGAAAGGAAAACAAACATGGACAGTGTCATTGTTGCAAAACATTCGATGTTCCCTAAGATTAATAAGGAATAGATATTGAATTAATGGGAATTTCCTCAATATTATTTAAAGGATGCAGGCAGTTATAGTAAAAGACAGAACAACGACCATGTTGGTAAAGCAATTACCAAGGGCAGTTCATTATTTGCCTTTACGATACACTTGTTATTAAACACACAAAGAATGCAAAGCTTTCACAATTAGGAAAGGAAATTGTCCAAATTAGACTACTTCAGAGCTCAAGGGCATATTCTCGTGTCATTCAGCAAGTAATAATCTTGTAGCGGTTGGGCGGGATGTGATAGGAAGCCGAATCATCATATCCAATGTCTGGGTTTCTTTTTTTCTTTTTTTAAAGATTTTATTTATTTGACAGAGAGAGACACAGCAAGAGAGGGAACACAGGCAGGGGGAGTGGGAGAGGGAGAAGCAGGCCTCCCACCCAGCAAGGAGCCCAACATGGGGCTCCATCCCAGGACCCTGGGATCATGACCTGAGCTGAAGGCAGACGCTTCACGACTGAGCCACCCAGGCATCCTAATGTCTGGGTTTCTTTGTTGCGCTCTCCAATGCATCTATCCCGATGTTACATGATACGGTAAATAAGCACTGCCCAGGAGGCTGGCAGAAAGAAGCCTTGTGAATGAAAATCAGAATAATTAACTTGAAAGAGTTATAAGAGATAACTTCTAATAATTGGCAAGATAAACCACACGAAGATTGTCCTTGTAAGCAAGAAAAGGAACTGTGACCTAATCCATCTTTTCCATGTCCAGCGTGTGTGGGCTTATAATCTGTAAGTTCAGAGGTCACCCCCTTTGTATTCTATTTCTATACTGGGCTACAGTTTGATATTTAAATCCATAGTTCAATCTTCCCTTCCCTCACTTACCTTTCCAGTTATGTCCCCAAAAGAAAGAACTGATTCGTTGGCATCAAGGGGGTCATACCAATATTCCATACAAATTGGAGTTCCTTTCAGGCCTTGGAGTTTATATTGACAAGGAAATTCTCCTTTGGACAGCAGATCATAGAAACAAATCTCTTTACTCGTAAAAGCCACTGCTATCTAGAGTAGTAAATAGAAAATCAAAAAGTATTTCTGATGAATTTAATGAAATGGGTATACAAAGGAAATATGCAAATCTCAGCACCAAAGCAGACACTGTTCCCTAAGGGTCACTGACAGTATTACAGAAACATAGCATGGTGACACAAGTAAACTTTATTCTAACTTTGGGTGCTAGCCAAGAAAAAAATTCTTCCCATTAAAGGCATTTGAACATACTTTCTTCCGTACCCCCGCTTCACACACCTGCCAACCTCTTCCATCCATGGGAGCTGAGATGATTAATCCCATAGAAGAAACAAAGACAGAGGGCGACAGCATCACACAGTCATACCAGAAGCTTTACAAACCATGCTTTACAAAGCAAGCAGAGGTTTTCATAAAAAGCACTTCATAAAAGTTCTGTAAGTAGCGTTCACAAGTCAGATAAAATCCCAACACCATTTTTAAAAGGGTAAATAACTTTGGTGATAAAATTGACAAAACTTCAGCTGAACCAACCCAAGATTTAAAAAAAAAAAGAATGAAAATATATACCACTAAAATAAGCAATAGAAGAGTACGCTACTAATGACCTGATAGAAATAAGAGAGGATTATAAGAGAATATCATAAACAGTGGAAGGCCAACAAAGTAGATAACCTAGATGAGATTCCTAGACAAATTCCTGAGACAAAAATATTACCTAAACTAACTCAAAACCAAATAGAAAATCTCAGCAGACATATAATAAGTAAAATAATTGAATTTGTAATTAAAAAAAAATTCTCACAAAGAAAATCGTAGGCCCAGATGGTTTCACTAATAAATGTGACTAAACATTTGAAGAATTAATACCAATGCTTCTCCAGCTCTTCCAAGAAAAAGAAAAAGAAAAAGAAAAAGTGGAGGGAATACTTTCCAAATCATTTCATGAAACCAATACTGTCTTATGACCAAACCCACACAAGGACATCATAAGAAAACTGCAGCTCCATATCCCTAATGAATATACATATAAAAATCTTCAATTAAACATTAGCAGAGAATCCAACATGTAAAAAAATTACATACCATGACCAAGTTATATTTATACCAGAATGCAAGGCTACTTTAACATACAAATATCATCAATGTAATATTCTACATTAATAAAATCAATGACAAAAACTGTATGATTATCTCAATAGACACCAAAAAAGCATTAGACAAAATCCAACACATTTTCATGGGAAAAAAAAAAAAAAAAACAAAAAAAACAAAAAAAAAAAGGAAACGTCTTAAACTTGAAAAATAAAAAAAACCCACAGTGGCTATCATACTTAATGGTGGAAAACTGAATGTATTCTCCCTAAGATCAGGAACGTGATGAGGATGTTCACTCACACCATTACTATTCAACACCACACTGGAATTTCCAGGAAGGGAAATTAGGCAAGAAAAAGAATAAAAGCAACCAGATTGGAAAGGAAGAAGTTAGACTATCTTTATTAGTAGATGACACGATCTTAAACATAGAAAATCCTAAATAATAATAACAACAAAAAATGATCAAAACCAATAAATGAGTTCAGTGAAGTTGCAGGATATAAGATCATTTTTTTAAAAATCTATTGTATTTCTATACATTAGTAATGAACAATCTGAAAATGATATCACCAAAAGCAGTCTTAGGAAAACACAAAGACAAAACACATGCTATGATACAGTATTTGTAAATTATCCATCTGATAAATGTATATATCCAGAATATATAAAGAACTCTCAAGGGGCACCTGGGTGGCTCAGTCGTTGAGTGTCTGCCTTTGGCTCAGGTCATGATCCCAGGGTCCTGGGATCAAGCCCCACATCGGGCTCCTTGCTCAGGGGGGGGCCTGCTTCTCCCTCTCCCACTCCCCCTGCTTGTGTTCCCTCTCTAGCTGTCTCTCTGTCAAATAAATAAATAAAATCTTTAAAAAAAGAACTCTCAAAACTAAACAAAATAAACCCAACAATAAAATAGGCAAAAGATTTTAACAGATACTTCACCAAAGAGGATATATAGGTAGCAAATCGGTATATGAAAATATGCTCAATATTATTAGTCATTAGGAAAATGTGAATTCAAACCACAATAAGATTTAAAAAAAAAAAAACAAACCTATTAAAATGGCTAAAATTAAGAGGGGAAAAAAATACCCTGATTATACCAAATGTTGGTAAGGATGTGCTATATCCACATGATGAAATATTACACAATAAAAAGATAAACCACTGATGTATCTCAAAATAACCAAGCCAAGTTAAAGAAGTGAGACCAAACAGAGTACACACTGTATGATGTCAATTATATAAAACTCTAGAAAATGCTAACTATCGTATGGTGACAGAGAGCATATCAGTCGCTACCTGACAAGGAGAGATGGGAGGGATTGGACAGGGGATTACAAAAGGGCACGAGGAAACTTTTGAGGATGGATATGTTCATTATCTTCATTGTACTGTTGATTTTTCACAGTATCTAAATGCATTAAAATCTATCCACTTGGGTATTAATATGTGCAGTGCATTTTGTGTAATTATACTTCAATAAAGCTGTTTGAGAAAAGAAGAAAAAAGCAACATTCTTTAAAGTTCCATGTTGACTAAGTGCAAAGTAAAGGGTATGAGTTAGTCATCAGTCCTGGAAAGAAGACACAATGCAACATAATCATTATATAATATAACAACACAAATATTACATTATAATAATAGAATGCTACACACAGATACAAAAGAAAATCTGGGCTTGAACTATGTTGTAATACATACAGTTAACATTAACGCCCGATCCTTAGCAAGAACGAACTGGACCACTCTAGAGGCAGCAAAGACTCTGAAACAGGTTCTGAAATCAAGCTGCCTCTGTTTACAAGTCTTACAACACTGATTACATCCTGCGTGACCTGGGGCAAATTCCACAACCTCCCCTTGCATAGTCTCTCATTTTTAAAGTGGGAATAATATCTACCTTATGGTGATCTTGAGAAGATTAATAGAGCAGGGCATGTCACATAGGAAGCAAATGATGATGACGATGATGATGTTCAAGGCATTAGAGCATACCATTTCCCAGTAAAAAGAACCCGGGTCTTTGGAGAAATGGCCAATTCTGGGTCTGGCATAATAAATATGGAAGATGATCCTGGAACATTTTGTCATACCGGAGAGTAAAGAAGCTTTCAAAGACTAATATGCTTATATCAGAAAAAACTCAGAAGCTGACTTGTATTCATCCCAGTGTCCAAAGATGATACAATTTTAAGGATGGGTTAATAACTCAGTGGATTAAAACAAATCAAACTGGTTAAATTCATGAGTTTATAATGATACTGATAATAATAATGATAGTAGTACTCATTTTTCATCTTTAGAGGATTTTGAATGCTGGTAAATAAAATAAAGAATTACTCATTTATCCTGCCTTTGGTCTATGATTTGTACATTATAGCTGAATAATTGACAAGGGGAATTTCTTTTTATAGAGGCATTTCAGCTTATAAAGAGGAAATGATGAAACTAGAATGTCATCATCTTGCAACCCCTAAACAAATTGATAGATCAAGGAATAATTGTGATAACTGATAATGTCCCAAGAAAAGAGAGAACAGGCATTTTGTGCTTCCCGACTGAGGAACCCCTATTCCAGAACAGACCATTCTAAAACTGATCAAGTCTTTAGATTCGACTACCAGTATACCGGAAATATGGGGAACAAGTAGACATGTTCAACAACCCTATCTAAATACAGTCCACAAAATCCAGACTGTGGGAAACTCTAAAGGACAAACACCTCGTTTCTTTAACAAAAATAGCAACAGCAAGAACAAAACAATGCAATAATAAAGAAGAGGTGAAGAAAAACATGTAGATCAAAATAGACCCATCAACAATTCACAATGATTTGGACCTTATTCAGATTTGAATTCAAACAAACTATCAAACAAGGAATTCACAGACTATTAAAAATTATCAGACAAGAAAATATGTACATGACTGAATATTTGATGATAGCAAGGAATTACTTTAATTGATTTTAAATGTGATAGCAGTACTATAATTATGCTAAAAAGGGAGACTTTTTTTTTTAGAAAAATGAAACATTTACAGACTAAATAATTGCATGTCTTGGGTTTCAAAAGTAGGGAGATATAGATGAAACTAGATTGGCTGGAATTGGAAATGGTTAAGGGTAAATATTGGTTCTTAATACTATTATCTCTGCTTGTGTGTATATTTAAAAATTTTCATAGAAAGTTTGCCATGTGCTTAATATAAAATACTAAGAACATAGATTCTTTAAGCTTCATCCTTCCCTCACAAACTGATTTTCCTTTCAACATGTTATCTTACTTATAGGTAGAGTCATATAAGGATATTTGTACTTAGTGGGCCCTCCCAATCACAATTAAGAAACTGACTAGGACAGTGGTTAAAATCAGATAAGCAATTCCCCGTAATTGCATTGAGTTGTGCCACGCACTGTTATAGCCTCTCAGCTCTACATATAGACCCATGATTCTACTACAAACTATGGAGTCCAGAAACGTCTTATGAGCCAGCAATGCAGCATGGCCACATTTGGGACAGAGCCAAGAATCTGAGTCACTATCAGCTGTGTCCTTTAAAGGTGCCCAAGAAACCAGTTTGCGAAATCGAGTAGCCCACTTGGCTCTATTTGCATTCCCTCCAGGTGAGAGGAGAGGCACAGAGAGGTACTACAGCTCTTTGTCACTGCCAGTGTTATACTTGATATTGGTCAGGAGCCCTGTCTCATCATTTTTTCCCCCTTTTTAAGCAGTAAATTTAAGGCGCCTGGTGGCTCAGTCAGTTAAGCGTCTGCCTTCAGCTCAGATCATGATCCCAGGGTCCTGGGATCGAGTCCCACATCGGGCTCCCTGCTGCTTCTCCCTCGACCTCCTCACCCCCACTCATGATCTCTCTCTCTCTCTCTCTCTCAAATAAACAAATAAAAAAATCTTTAAAGAAATAAAGTAGTAAATTTATTTATTAAGATTTGGTACCTTGTTTACATTTTCCAGAGAAACCAGACTTGTCACCCACAGGTGTTTAAGCTTGGTGGTATCTGAAGTGATGGGAAGTGTTTCTTGCAGCTTTAAATTCTCTCCCCAGATTCCTAATAAGCCTTCCTTACTGATGGTCAGATAACGACTTGAACTTTTTAAGAAAATTACTTTTTGAATCGTGTCCTTGTGCTTCACTGGGAGGAATTCAAGGTCTTTCCACTGGGGAACCACAGTTGCCTTTGCTTGTTCGTCTTTCTCATAAAGTGCTAACAGCATAAATGAAGTCAGCTTGTCCCAGTTAATGAAGCCATCTTGGGCTACATCCACTTTGTCAAAGAGCTCACCATATTCTTCCTTTGTGCCCCAACCAACAATCTCTGTCATCCTTTGCATAAACTCTTCTCTGGACATGCAGATGGTTTGACATGGCTCTGAGGGCTAGAAACAGGAATAAAAACAAGACAACAGTGAAGGCATCCATAAGTACTAGAGCACTGCCCCATCCCCAGATGTGGACCTAATCAGCAATTCTTCCAAGATGCAAAGACAAATGTCTTTTACTCTGTAACAAGACTATATTTAAGTTAATTGGGACCGGGGAGCACAGAATTGACAGGGCTACAAGCTGACATTTTCGATAACAAATATCCTTATAACTGGAAAAGGGAAGCAGGAGAGTCAGAGATTTGATATGATGATGCAAGCAGCAGTCAGAGTAATGTGGGGCTATATTCCAAGGAATGCAAGCACCTCCGGAAGCAGGAAAAGGCAAGGAAACAGAGTCTCTGCTAGAGCCTCCAGATGGAAGGCAATCCTGACAACACCCTGATTTTAGCCCTGTAAAACCCATTTTGGACTTGTGACCTCCAAATTAAGATAATAAATCTGTGTGTTTGAAGCTACTAAGCTTGTGATAATTTGTTATAGCATCAGTAGGAAACTAGCATAGTGGTTTACAGAAGATGGATAAACAGAGTTGAGCACAGCCAATAAAATTATACCACACTGAAACTTTAATCCAAAAGCAAGAAGTTCACTTCCGTAAATACATCATTACAAACACACCATGACAGTGAAATCATAAATGGTTGATTTTGTTATTAATGGTACTTATGCTCTATAAAGTGTTTGCAAATACTAAATTAGCAGATACTGAACCATAGTTCTGAGAGGAAATACAGAGTTATGTTTCTATGAGCCCCTGGTCACAATATTTTCATCACTTGATCAATTCATAATTTGTTTGTATGTTTCCATTGAAAGACACTTAATTTAATATATATAGTTAATTTACTAATATTGAATTCATGACCAACTGAATAAAGCTTATCTAACACATGTATCATGTATTTTCTCCATAAGGCACATCATAGCCTTCTTGCACTTAGGAACACTAAACAGAACTTTACCACCACACTTGGGGGCCATTTTTAAACAGCGAAATCACCAACAAAAACACAAAATGCAAAAAGAACTTGGCACTAAGTAGACCACAAATAGGATACTTGTTTGCAGTATGAGAGCTAGAATAAAAAGGCAGAGTGTCACGTTGTCTGCCCTCAGCCTGGAATATGTACATTGGAGGCTGAAATCTTTTGCCACTCTGTACATGTCTGCAAATGACCATGAAAGAGTCTCCAGTATTAATTTTGGGGTTACAAATAAATTTTAGCAAGTAGGCAAACTCACAAATACAAAATCTGTGCATGAGAATACTGTTAATATTATTATTATTTCAGGGATGCCTGGGTAGCTCAGTTAAGTGTCTGCCTTCGGCTCAGGTCATGATCCCAGGGTCCTGGGATCGAGCCCCGCATCGGGCTCCTTGCTCAGCAGGGAGTCTGCTTCTCCCTCTGCCTGCCGCTCCCCCTGCTTGTGTGTGCTCTCTCTCTCTTTCTCTGTAAATAAATGAAATCTTTAAAAAGAATTTTTAATTATTATTTGAAATAATATTTAAAATAAGTTTATATTTTACTACTTAATAGGCTGTTTAGTTTGGTGATATTCATGATGAGAGAATCTACTTTTCCTACTACCTTGGAGCCAATGATTCAGGATTGATAGTAAGCACTGGGAGAAAGCATATTGTAGAGCAAGTCATAATTGTAGGTTTAAACTTAATTCCACCAGTAATTGTGAGACCTATTGGCAAGTTACTTCACTGCTGAGCCTTAATTTCTCCATCTGTAAAGTGGATATAGCAATATCAGCCACAAGAAAATTGTTTTTAAAATTAACTGATATATCAATAGATGTAGAAAAAGCATTTCACAAAATTCAATGCCATTCATGAATTTTGAAACTCTCAGTAAACTAAGAATAGAGGAGAACTTCCTCAACTTGATAAAGAATATCTACCCCAAAAATGCACATCTAACATCATATTCAATGGTGAGAAACTGGAGGCTTTCCTACTAAGATCTGGTACAAGGCAAGGATGCTCCCCTCACAGTTGCTTTTTAACATCATAATGAAAGTTCTAGCTAATGCAACAAGATAAGGAAGTAAAAGATACAAATATTGGAAAAGAAGAAATAAAACTGTCTTTGTTACAGGTGGCATGATCATCTATGTAGAAAACCTGAAAGAATCAACAAATAAACTCCTGGAACTATTAAGACTGCAGGATACAAGGTTAATATACAAAGGTCAATTGCTCTGCTATATACTAGCAAACAATAAGTGGAATTTGAAATTAAAATCACAGTATCATTTATTTCAGTATCCAGAAAAATGAAATGCATATAAATCTAAGAAATACGTAAAAGACCTATATGAGGTAAACTACAAAACTCCAATCAATGAAATCAAAAGAACTAAATAAGTGAAAACATATCTCATGCTTATAGATAGGAAGACTCAATACTGTCAAGATCTCAATTCTTCCCAAGATATTGGGAACTAACACAATATTGAAGGACAAGAACAAAGCTGGAGAACTAACTCTACATGACTTCCAGACATACTATAAAACTACAGTAAGTACCACAACGGTGTGGGATTGTCATAAAAATAGACAAAGAGATCAATGGAACAGAGAGCCCAGAAACAGACCCACATAAATCTAGTCACTAGATCTTTGACAAAGGTCCAAGGCAATACAATAGAGAAAAAATAATATTTTCAACAAGTGGTGCTGGAATACCTGGACATCCACATCATAAAATATGAATCTAGACACAAACCTTATACCTGTCACAAAAATTAACTCAAAATGGATCGCAGCCTTAAAACTATAAAACTTATAAACCTTATACCCGTCACAAAAATTAACTCAAAATGGATCACAGCCTTAAAACTATAAAACTTATAAAACTATAAAACTCCTAGAAGATTACATAGAGGCAAACCTAGATGACCTTCAGTTTGGTGATGACTTTTTAGATGCAACACCAAAGGCACAATCCTTGAGAGAAAGAATTCATAATCTGGACTTCACTAAAATTAAAAACTCCTGCTCTATGAAATATAATGTCAAAAGAATGAGAAGAAAAACCATAGACTGGGAGAAAATATTTTCAAAAGATATAGCTGATAAAGAACTCATCCAGAACATATTTTTAAAATTCTTAAAATTTAACAATAAGAAAACAAACAATCCAATTTAAAAATGGGCCAATGGCCTTAATTCATATCTCACAAAAGATACCCAGATACGCAAAAAGCGTATGGAAAGAAGCTCCACATCATATGCCATCAGCGAAATGACAGGTGTCTTTACACACCCTATTAGAATGGCCAGAAATCTGGAATGCTGACAAAACCAAATGCTGACAAGGATCCAGAACAGGAACTCTCAGGCACTGCTGATGGGAATGTAACATCATACAGCCTCTTTGGAAGACAGTTTTGGTGGCTTCTTAGAAAACTGAACATATTCTTATTATATGATCCAGCAATCATGCTCCTTCGGATTAACCCAAATGAACTGAAGACTCAGATTTTCACACAAAAACCTGCACACGGGATGTTTAGAGCAGCTTTATTTGTAATTGCCAATACTTGGAAGCACCCAAGTTGATGTCCTCCAAAGAGTGATGGATAAATAAACTGTGGTATATCCAGAGAATAGAATATTATTCAGTGCCAAAAAGAAATGAGCTATCAAGCAATGAAAAGACCTGGAGGAGCCTTAAATGCATACTACTAAGTGAAAAAAAGCGGATCTGAAAAGGTTGCATGGTATGATTCCAACTACATGAAATTCTACAAAAAGCAAAACCATAGAGACAGTAAAAGGTTCAGTGGTTGCCAGGGGTTAGAGTGAGGGAGGATGAATACGCAGAGCATACAGGATTTTCAGGGCAGTGAAACTATTCTGTATGATACCACAGTGGTGGATATATGTCATTATGCATTTGTCCAAACCCCACAGAATGAACAAGACTAAGAGTGAGTCCTAATGTAAAGTGTGGCCTTTGGGTGATTATGATGTGTCGATGTAGGTTCAACAGCAGTAACAAACGTACCCCTCTGGTGGAGGATGTGGATAAAGGGGGAGGCTGTGCATGTTTCAGGGTAGGGGAAATACAGGTAATCTCTGTTATCTTCCCCTTAATTCTGTTGTGAGTCTAAAACTACTCTAAAAATATAAAGTCTTAATTGGAAAAAAAAAAAAAAAAGATGAGCTGAGGTATTATGTGTGCAAAAACTAAGTAATCAAGCATTTAATAGAATTTGGTCTAGGCTTTTGATTAATTAACTTTCTGATAAATAATTAGTATCCAGCCCTTTGAACTACTCAGAAGTCCATCATTCTTTTCTTTGTTAAATTATTTTTAGTCCAAAAAGTTTAGAGAGATGGAAATTTTTCAGTGACCCAGATTTTAAGTGTGGAGAAAGAAACCTGATCCTAAAAACACTCCATTTGAGCCAAACTGCAAACTGTTTCTGAACGCTATGTCAATGTTGATCTTTTATTTTAAAACTGTTACATAATGACATCAACCAGCCTCTTATATTTATGTTATTATCTTATACTATGTTTAAAACATTTTCAAGCTAAATCTCAGAGTATTTTCTTATGAGTTGGTGATTTTTTTTCTAAGGAGAGGAAACCATTTTGTTTGATAAATACCAAAATAAGTCTTTTTTATATCCTAGAATATGGAATTGCAAATGGACCATAAACAAAGACAGCAAACTTTCGTCTCCAAAGTAATATACACAATCAACTTTATAATTTTCTGCGTATTGATAATGCCAATATGCACCGGGAGAAGATTTGAGGAATACTCCCAATTTATGAAGTTTGACAGAAAAGAGTAACTATATAATATACTGGACAGTCCTATTATTGATTGTTCACTGATTTAAGTTTGAAAATAAAACCAATTTTTGCCATTCCTTTGGTTAAAATTTAGGAATTTGCTATTACTAAAAATTTCTAATGTGGTTCAAGAATCATTATGCCTTGATCAGTATGTGTTTTGTGTTTATTAATTCTATTATATGCCAGCTTTAATAAATTAGTTCAATGTACAATGAAAGTCTGTGATCTTTTACACAAACTTAAAAGCACAAATGCATTAACTTTTACCACACAGTTAATGCTCATTTTATCAGTGGCTCCCAGTTATGTTCTGAGACAAGAATTAATTCAGTCATCCCATTATATTATACACATCACACACTGTGGCAGGAGGATCGTGTGGTTGTGCACTTGGAGCTCTAAGCCTCAGCCTCAGTTATTATGCCTCTAAATAGGGATAATGACAACTACCCGTTAGGGCTGTTATCAGGATTAGCTGATAATTTATGTGAACCACACGGGATAATTTAAGGTGAATATAACACATTTATACACAGTAAATGTTAATTCCCTGCTAACTAGTTTAAAGAATAGAAGGACTCTCTATACAATGTCATCATGTTAGCAATGACTCTTCTCTAAGGATTTAGCTAAATTCATTTGTTGATATGAGTGTGTGTGTGTGTAAGGATTTGGAAGTGTACATAGTTACTAATTTTAGTAACTTGATCCTATCTATCAGGGGTGGCTAGTTGCTAACTAGACGCTTATAAGAGACTTCTCAGTGGGTCCAAAGAATATGTGAAGGAGACCCTACTGACAGGATTACCTGAAGCTCTCGGTTTCTCTGACCACTGTCTTCATGGCAGCAGATGCTGGTTTTGAGCTTCAGATGAACTAGCAACTGTGCGCACGGTTTCAGCGGCTCTTCCTCAGATATAAAATGGTTCTAAGTGAGCTCAGCAAAAGTAAAGTTTACCTACGTGTTTCCAGAGACCAAGACCCTTTCATACAGACGAGACCAACATTTTGTCATTGTGAGCCACTTCTGCTACTTTATGAATTTTAGGTGAGCCAGAGGTTTCTAGCCTGGACTTCTTGGCAGAGGGTAATTCCACAGGAAGAAAGATAAAACAGTCCCTCAATCTAAAAATGAGCTTGCATATACCATGATTTAGTTGAGATAAACTCTCAATCTGTATTAGATTCAGCACTGAGTGGCAAAATAACTCATCTTTGAGCCATCTTTGGAAAAAAAATACATATATATATGTATACATATATATCTAAATTAATGCCAATTTAGTTAACATCTGGGTATTATGCCTGACTTCACTACATAATATTTGTGTGATCCTAAGTCAGTCATAACAATTCTCAGGGTTTATATTAGGGTCCAAATCTGCATATAAGGCCATCTTTACATTAAATAATTTTATTCCAACTTTAAGTTACTATTGTTGAAGTCACATCCACAGCAAGCTAGATTCACAAGCATATATTTAGTATAGCTAGGGAAATATTAAGAATTTAGGAAATTTGATTTCATTATAAAACATAAGCATAAAATAATTAATTCTCAGTCCCTTCAACTGAAAACTTAATTTGACTTTAATAAGAAGTATGGCTTCAATATAACGTTCTTCCCATAGACAATTTGTTCCAATTTGAATGTAGACTTTCCAAACAAAAACTCCTAACAGTGTTTGAAAGTATACCCTTCACTTCTATTAGTCAAGATTCTCTGGTATTTTGGAGGTAAAAATTTGTACCCCAGCATCTCTTAGAATTTCTCTTATGATAAAAGTGAACAGAGCTTTATCTAATAGAAAACATATTCTCATTCAGCCCTTCTAAGATAATGTTTCTACATTTATTTTGCTATATCTATTTAACTATTGAGCAATACAAATAACCCAGTATTGCTTCCAAGTGTTCCTACAAAAAAGCTAATACACTCGGAAAGTCTGGTTGATTATCTCAGTGGTCGTAACTTTAGACATTTAGAAAATCTTCCTGTCTTCCTGAAAGACTTTCAAAGAATATTCTAAAAATCCTTTCCTTTTGCCTAGAAAGCATTTTCTGCAGATATAGTCAGTTCTCATGAGCTTTTTTTTTTTTTTTTTTTTAAAGCATGGACTCTGTACAACTCCCTTCAGCCTTTGAGATTTGTAAGATTTGGATTTCACTGTACCTTCTGTGAAAACTAAGCACTAAACCTAAGTACAAACCTCCAAAAATATACCCTTTGTAAGAAAGTTGACAGCCTTTTTTAAAATTGAGATCATGTACTTTCAATTAGCAATGTGTTGTGTGCCCACACATTTTTTAAATTATTTAGTTTTTTGCACAGAATAATTCATAGAAATTTATTATAGAAAATACAAAATATAAATAAGCCAAAATTTAAAATCCTCCATAATGCCATCAACATGTCAGATTTTTTTTTTTTCTGGGCAGAAAGAGAAATACTTGTGTATTATTTTTCAAATGGTGTCATGATATACATATCTTTGTATGCTGCATTTTCCACTTTACATCAAACTGTGAAGGTGTGCCTTGTACAATATATACTGGTCTTTACCATCATTTTTAATGGCTGTACAATATTCTGTGGAGAAGACATATAATTTATGGCCCCCATTATTGAAAATTTCAATTGTTCCCAATGCTTTGCTGTTTTATATAAACACCCCTGCCTACAACAAACATCCCAATACATACATCTTTGCTCCCTTGTCCAATTATTTCCTGAGGGAAATTCCCTAGAAACAGAATTGCTGAGTCAGAATTTAACCATTCTTAAAGTTTTTGATATATCTTACCAACTTCCTCCAAAAGGTTGAACAAATTTACATTTCCATCAGCAAAGTCTGAGATTGCCTATACCCAAAACCCTCACTGAGCTCACTCCTCTTAAGACTCACCAATTGCTTGCTAAAAAATAGTTCTAGTAAGCCTAAACATTTACATACTTGCTGGCAAAACAAAGCAATACATTCTCAAAGTGGACACTTAATTTTTTTTAATTCTGCTAACTTTTAGGAATGCTGTTTATGTTTGTTTTTTCCTTAATTTTTTCCTAAAATTAATGAAATGAGGAAAGAAAGTTTTTCTCCTTTTTTTCCCTACTCTGTAAATAAGGACTCGCCGAAGATAAGACTACAAGTCCCGGTTAAAAACTATGGAGAGACAACAATCCAATATACTCAGAAATCTAGGGATTTTCTTCCATACCAAAGCAAGCAGTGGGTTAACATGTGACTGACCCAGAGTTCACTGCCCTCATTCACTAGTGAGGATGTGCTTCCAGATCCTGAAAATTAGTGACAAATTGTGAGTTGTAAGCCACTCGGAGGGATACTTTCACCCATCCATGGATCCATTCATCCATCCTTCCACTGATCTATTCATTAATAAGTATATATTGAGCTTATACACCACACAGGGTAGAATGGGGTAGGTTTATTTATTCATTCACTCAACAAATATTTATTAAGTGACAGCTCCATGCCGAACACTATTTTAAGCACTCAGCATCAAGGTCTGTGCTCTTCAAATACACTTCAGTAGAAAGCCTCGGTGTGCTGGTCACAGTGAATGACACATGGTTTCAGGTTACCAAAAGTAATAGGAACACAAGAATCACACTAATTATTCTCTTCCCTAATTTCAAACTGAATTTAGAATATACCCATGTCAAAAACATTCCATAAACAGAAATCTTTCTTGGACCAGAAAGCTTTCCTTAGTTTGAAAGCTTTTTATTTTTTTTCTTTCATATCATTAGAATTCTGCGATGCTTTTTTTTTTTTTCTCTACATGAAAAATAGTTTCTAATAGAGTTTCAGAATCTTGTTTTCCTCAGGACCTGCTAGTTTTATCAAGCATTTCACCCAAAATAATATTTCTTCTGTCAAATATTTGGCATGATTTTTGGGTAATGTTCCATGACAGCTGAATGAGTATACACTGTCAAAATGCATCCTTTCCCCCTATCTCTATAATTAAATTTAAAATTAACATGCTGCTTTCTCATGCTTCGTTCTGTTACACTTGCCTCAATTTCCCTTGGTTCTGCAGCCTATTGGTTATGAATATGTATTAGCATTTGCTGTCAAACCCTGTGAACATCTTCTGGAGCAGAAGATTAGATATGTTATTTTAAAACAGATGCATCAGTTTAAATCATCCCCTGCAATGTTCACCTACCAGTGAACTTTCATGAGAGACTGAACAACAGAACAGGAGACACTAGTCTGCCAGCCAGGGTTCATATAGCCTTTTTTTTTTTCTTGCTTCAATGAATTTTAGACAGTATTAATTTCATTTACAGTATAATAGCAACGATTCAAGAGCTCACCAGTCTGAACAGAGTTAAAATTCCATGACTAACAAAGACACACTGCCCAACCAAACTTTGCTCTTCATATCCTCTTTCTAGAAAACTAATCTCCCTTGGGGCACTTGGGTGGCTCAGGTGGTTGAGCATCTACCTTTAGCTCAGGTCATGATCCCAGGGTCCTCAGATGGAGCCCCATGTCAGGCTCCCTCTCCCTTTGCCCCTCCCCCTGCTCATTCTCTCTCTCTTTCTCCCTCACCCTCTCTCAAATAAATAAATAAAATCTTAAAAAAAAAAAAAAGAAAGAAAGAAAAGAAAACTATCTCCCCACCCACATTTACCTGCCAGAGGGATGCCCTTCCCTCAGATGGCAGCTTGGATGTTACTTCGTCCAGGAAGCCTTCCAGGAGGCCCCTCCCCAATGCAAGCAATGTGTTCTCCCAACACTGTTCTTTTCCTCAGGGCACAGGGCAGTTAACAGAGTAACTGCGAGTTCACTTATTGGCATACCCTTTTGTGAGGGAAGGTCCGAGTCTAAGTGGTTTTCAACTCCCACAGGATAGACATCACTAAGTGCCTGTTGCTAGAATGAGGAAATGAATGAATATATTTTTAATATGCTCTTCCATGTTGCAGAAGAGATGCTCGTCTGTTTTACTAATAACTTCAAGTTTGAGAAGGAGGCCAGAGTAATGAACGATGGTCAAGTTATAGAATAATACTGTATAAAATGTGGGAAAATCGGAAGAATTCTAAGTTTAGGGTTGTTCATGATGAGAAAAGGGACAAAAATGGATATCAGACCACTCTGAGCAATGTTCTGACTCTGCCCAAAAACTCAAATGGAACTGGACAAATCCCTTCATTTAGATTTTTGTATCCTTGCCTGCAAAATGAAGGCAGGAAATTATGTCTCTATAGTCTCTCTCTTAACACTAAAACTCAGTGAAAGGAAGTTGATGGAGAAGCACTACTTAGTAGACAATCAAAGTATTTATAAAAAGCATTGCTTTTAAATTCAGCATTGTTAAACACACATTTAGAGCAGTAACACAGAATTTGTACGTTATTAAGATATACTGACATTTTAATGACATTTATCTTTGCACTGAATTATGGTATAGATAAGGTGCCCACAAAGCCATTTCTTCTGCCTTACCCAGCTACAAGCACAGTTCTATTTTTCCGTAATTGAGACCTCGATACACACAAATACACACATTTTTCATTTTAGAATATGATTATACACTGTTCTTCAATTTTCTTTTTTTTCACTGAACAGTAAATCTTGACAATTTTATATGCCTGTCTTATTCCTTTTAATAGCTTAGTAGGCACACACCATAATTTATTTACCCATTCATTTATTGACAAATATTTGGGCTGTTTTAAATAGTCCATTTTACTGACAATATTACAATGAATATTCTTATACATATATTTTTTTCTGCACATGTCATTATTTAGGATAGCATATCAAATTGGAATTGCTCCTTCAAAAAGGACATATTTGATACATTTTACATTTGATACATTCTGGAAAATGGCCTACCAAAAAAAGCTTTGACAACTCACAGTCTTAATAATAGTACCCATATCCCGGATTCTTTGCCAACAATATAGATTAGTAAACTTTTTAATCTTTGCCAAGCTGATGAATGAAAGATGAGGTCTTCTTTTTTTTTTTATTAGAGTTTCAAATCAAATTCCTAATAAGTTTGAGGATCTTTTCACACGATCAGTGACCACTTGTGTAGCGTTCTTCCTTGAATACATAAAATATGATAAAGTATGTAAACATAGTCTATGTAGAATAGAACTCGATGAGATATGTATATGTGCATTTATGGGTAGAAATGAATAAAAAATACACTGGAAAGATGCAACATGAGAGCAGTTACCTGGACCAGAGCAGTGCAACATGAAAGCAGTTACCAGAACAATGGTAAAGGGGACTTTGATGTGTGACTTGACTTTTTACAATGAGAATAGTGTATTCCTTCTAACTTTGCTTTAATAACAAAGGGACTGTTAAATAAATAGGAATCATAAAGGTGAGTGAAATTGTATTTCACTGGCTATAATCTCTTTTTCTCTCCCTTCTGTTTTAAGAAATAACCCTACTTCTTTATGTATTGTATCCACTCCAGGTGTTTCTCTACCACCTTGAAAAATTTCCCTCAGCTCGGTCTTAGACACTCTGCTCTCTCCTCCAGACAGTTCAGCAGCACCTATGGTCTCTGCCCTCCAGGATCTATGGATCTCAACTGACTTCTATCTGCCTGCCTGACCCTTCTACTTGGCTTTGAACAAATAACAGTCTTGTACTTAGTCAGGACATCTGCAATGAGAGGAACAAAAAGAACATGCAAGAAGCTACGGTAAGAGTGAACAGAAACCTGGTAAGGTGTTAATCTAGCCTGGGTGGTGAGAGAAGACTTTCTTGAGAGAATGGTATTGAAATATGAAGTAGGAGTTTGCTGGAAAATTGTGGGGGAGGGGGCAGGAATATTCCATGCTGAGCCCAGCACTCGATAAGTCCTAAAACAGAAATACTGCTAAATCCTTCAAATAACTAAAATAGGATTGTCATGACTTAAATAATTTGGGTAAAGTTCCACTGCTGGATAATCTTGTGACTGATTGGTTGGAACCATAAATCCAGACTAAACACCTGTGGGGAGGCGGAACCAGATTGGATGAAGAGGTAAGAATTCCATTGGAAAGGAATAGATGTTACGTATTCTTTACAGTACTAGGGAAGAATGTAGAAAAATAAGTTTCAAATGAGAGTGAAGGAAAATATTTTCTGGTATCTCTAGGGCCAAGAATCGATTTGGTCTCTAAAGTCTGGCATGTGTGCAGAGTGACCCCTAGACCATATAAATGTGGTCAGAAATGATGAAATGGAACAAGTTAGTAGGATACCATGAAAAAGGTACAAACAAAACAGCATTGTCCAATAGGACTTTCTGCAGTGACGAAAATGTTCTATAATCTTAACGATCCAATATGATAACTACTAACCACATGTGGTTACTGAGTACTTTAAATGTGGCCGATGCCTGTGAGCAACTGGATCTTTTCTTTTATTAAATTCCTATTTTATTTCACTTTAAATAACCACAAGTGGTGGGGTGCCTGGATGTCTCATTTGGTGAAGTGTCCGACTTGATTTCGGCTCAGGTCATGATCTCAGGGTCGTGAGACTGAGTCCCGCGTTAGCTTCCACACTCAGTGCAGAATCTGCTTGAGATTTTTCCCCGTCTTCTCCTCCCCCTGCTCTCTCTCTCAAATAAATAAATAATTTTTTAAAAAGTTAAATAAATAAATAACCACCTATGGCTCACGGTCACCATATTAGACAATGCAGGTCTGGTCTCAGAAGTGTTGAGAGAATTAGGAAAGAAGGTGTGCACACATGGAAGGTGAAGGAGTAGAGGAAAAGGGTGTCCTTGGTAGTCCTCAGGAGAGAATGTTGGTGTCCAGAGAGTCAAGATTTAATAAAGGTCATATCCATGAAATGGTGGGAAGACATGATGAGGGAGGAAAAGACCCTGAGGGACTTTGTGGAGGTGTGAAGCCAGAGCCTTGGGGTAAAGTTGGAAATCACACAGGGACAATCCAGAGGCTTCTTATTTCTAGCAATGGAGCTGGTGGGATCTTGTGTCATCATTGAGTGTGCTATACTTGGTAACAAATGACAAATGTGCCATCAAAATGGTACAAATCACAGTTCTTTAGTTGTCTGTTTTCTTCATGTTTCTTTTTTTTAATTCTCAGGAAATTTGAAAAAGTAGGCCATGCCCTTCTACAGGTCTAGCAAAGCTGATGCACTACAAATGAATAGCAACAGACATTCTGCTGTCTTTCCCTCACCTTTATAACAAGTTTTTGGTTGCTTTCTCTGCTCTAGTCCCAGCCAAAGCTCAAGGTTAAGATATTTGTTCACCTAAAGCACTCTTCATCACCCTCTCTGATCCAGATCAATTTTTAGAAGCACCTGCCCCAAAAAGCACACAGAGAAATTGGAAAGGGCATGAAGCTGTTAGAACTTGTCACAAAATTCAGCACAAAGTCAACAGCGTTCAAGAAGAGCAATTTTTCATGTGTGTTGACACATAACTTCCCTCGCCTGTGTTTTGGTGATGACATTGCTTGCTAACCTCAACCATGAATGCTAGCAAGTCAGACAAAACCTCCAAAGAATCTCTGTCATTTCCAATTGTGCCAGCAGCAGTGGTATTGGATTTGCTTCATGCCATCACCTTAATGCTAGGGGAAGGGAGGGGGGTACCCACGGGGCTTTGCTGATTGCTGCTGCCATCAAAAGTGGGTTTTTTGATTCCACTAAGAGAGTTGGGATGAGACGTGCTGTGGCCTGCTGCCTTTGTTTAGCAGGCCATGAATTGACTGAGGCTGCTGAATGCACAAGGTACTATATAATAGTTATAGATTAAGCTTTACCTGTTTACTTTCTCATAAGCCTCCACTGAGATGCCTTTAGAATGGAAAAGATAATCAAAAAAAAAAAAAACCAATAGATTATTCTTATCTTTTTTTTTTCTTCCACCTTTTCTCTGCATTGATTTTATTATAGGAGCTGTTGATTATTTGCTGATTGCACATTAATTCCAAGTTACCAGGGCAGAGCGCCTGTGTGCTATCAACTTAACATGCTTGCTTCGTTAATGAAGTCCTTATCCTATTGGATCCCTGTTCCTTGAAGCAACATCTCAAAGAGAGGTTGCCTTGTGGCCAGTGGCAGCCCTGACATACAATGCGCTGGAAAGTTGACAATCTGTCCCTGGGCCCTCGCTCGCCCCACGGGGTAATTCAATTAAGTATTTTTGAGTTTTGTTCTCCTTGTGTGTAAATGGAAAATAAAAATGTCTACCCCACCTACATTCCAGGCTGGTGAGAGGATCAAATAACCTAATACCTACAGAAGTGCTTTGTAAAATCTTACCATACTTAAAAGATAATAAATTTTTATTCATCATTTTTACCTCCACTGATTTCTAGAAAGGGTTTTAGTTCAGCTACAGCAAAGGTACAGAGGCAGCTGAACCACTAAAGCAAAGATAAAAGAACAGGAGTCATATAATGAAAATAGCAGATAATTGTTCCAGAAAAATCTACGTTAAGAATAGTGGTATCAATTGAACACTAAATTTAAACCTCCTGGCAGTTAAGGCAAAACATCGTTAGGCACATGACTCGCCTTCATCTATGAAATGAAGCATGTTGGTTTATTAGGCGAGACAGAACTTTTTTCTGTTTTCTGGGCAGATGAGACTGTTTTCTGGGCACACACCTGTGTACACTTTCAGCTGCCCTTGCAGTCGGAATGTGAGTCCAGCTCACGAAAACCTTCCCTACGTGCTCCTTCATACTCTCCCTCCTGCTACTAGCTTGATGCATGGCAATCACGGAAGGTGGGAGAGGGAAGGAGCCTGGGCACCTGAATCCTTACTTGGAGCTGCCGACCAATTAGAAATATCTACTTTCTACTTTATATGAGCAAGAAATAAACCTCTATTATGCATGAGCTATTATATTTTTTTACACAGTTTGCACACCCTATAAAAATAAAGATTTTCTAACTTGGGACTTTACTGGATAACAATGTATAGAGTTTTTACTATCCGTTTTACCTTAAAAAAAATGTTTAAATGATCTTCATGGACTATCTCATATTTTATCAGAAGCAAGCAAAATCTAATGGTTCTGAAAAAGGGGAATAAAACAAAGATGGGGGATATTATTTGCATTGGGATGGTAATGCCTGGAATAGAAAAGAAAGAAGCAAGAGACGAGAATACTTCTGGAACACGAGACATGTCCAGGAAGGCCTGTCTGTTTGGGGACCTTACTAGTGAAGATACAGTGAGCATTGAGAAGGCTGAGAGAAGACTGGAGCCTTAATGAACTGGGGGAGGCAGTTTAGAAAGAAGGACAAACAAGGGAAAGGTAGGAAAGAACTTAACCCAACTTTCTGTATTCCCTTAAAGTCTAGGCTGCCTGGCAGGGTCTCAGAACCCTCAGCTTTGTCCTGTGGGAGCAAGGAAGAGTCATTCATTGGCTCTGCTGTAGAATCTGTCTATAGGCAGATTCTTGGGAATTTTATAAAGACAATCAAGCATGAGGATATCATAAATTCTGTGGGTTTAATCATTTTATTACATCTCGAGCACAATTTTCAGAACTACGGAATTGCCTCCTGAACTTCTCCAGGCTTTTCAGACTAAGTTAGCATAAGTGCACTGTGTAGATTCTATTTGCTCCCAAGATAGGTTTGTTCTGAGAACCTCCCTGAACTTCACTGGGGACTGCCTCCTGGGATTTTTGCTCTGCCTTTCTCAATGTTTTGGCCCTTCCTACTTTGAGCATAAATAGCTCTCCTTTTGCATATGGTTTAAATTTCATTTCCAGCTATTCAAGCTAAAGATTTAGTAGGGCTTGGGCAAATGGCAGCATGGAGTAGACAGGGTAGGACCAGCCCCTGGTTCTGGGCCCAACCTTGGCCAGAACAGACATTTCAGGAGATGATATACAGACACAGTTGCTGTTGGAAGTAGGTCAGGATGTAACCCAGTGAGTCCAGCAGTGTAGGCATCTACAGTCCCAGGCCAAACAGGCAGCAAGGCATCAGGAACCAAAGAACAGAGTCCTGGCATGCAGAGGTCAACAATGGAGAATTCAAGGAAAGAAATGCTCAGAAACCTACATAGCCAGACTCTCAGAAGAAACTCAATACATAACAGGTTCCAGGGGGGCTTTTCCAAAACTCAATTTCCCTTGGGCCAGAATTTCCACCTTAGGCATTCCTATAACATCATCAAACCACAGCCATCTTTCTTTACATAGTAGCTAGCTTTTGAAGTATCTAAGAAAACGTAAAATATGGTTGACATCAAAATAATATGAATGTCCAGAGACCATGTCATTTCTCTAAGCATTGCAAGTGCAACAGGAAAGTTTGAGTAACAACCATTTTACAATTCTATGAATAATACAAATTTCATTGCCTTCAAGTTGATATATGGCTTTTTGGACACCGTCACTTGAAAGAAAATGAAATCCACAAGTTACTTTTCTAGTACGTCTATCTAGGTAATTTCTTTGTTCCAAAGATAAGGATTAATTTAAAACAAAATAAAGTAAGATGTAAAAAAGTAAAAAATAAAAAAATAAAGATGAGGATAAAGACATCAATTAAAAGCTTTTGAGTGCTAATAAAATAAAAAGTAGGAGATGGAAAAATGAATCCTTTGTACTCTTCTAAGTGAATTTGTCTTTGCAACTCATCGTTTCCACTTCCTAGCACACCTAAAAGGAATGCAGAAGCACAGTTGTGTTACTCAAAGTTTAACTTCCTTTAGGAAATGTATGAGTTAGAATCAAGAGAATGTTAGTGGCCATGTGGTGCAACCGCTACTCACTGAATATATAATACCTGTGTTAACTGAGTACTTACTCTGTGCCAAGCATTCTTCCAAGGATTTTCCAGATACGATCTTACTGAATCTTCACCACAACCTTATTATCCCCACATTAGAAATAAAGGAAACTGAGGTCCAAACGGCTTGAGTGATTTGCACATAGACACATTGTAAGAGGCAAAACTGGGATTTAAATCCAAGAAATCATATTCCTAGAGCTCAAACTGTAAGTGATTCCAAGTCATTTATACCGTCCTATGATAAATGTAAGCACTCCTTCCTTTATTCCTAAATGCTACTACTAAGATTTATATGGTATGTGTATTTCCTTTGGAAACATGTGAAACATTCAGTACACAATTCAAAGACCCAACTTCCCTTTTTTCAATTAAGGATAAGGACTTTATCTATATCTGACAACTTTTCAGCCCCAAATAAGCAATCTGGGTACCCAAAGCAAGATAAGAGATAAAGGGACCTAGTGCCAGAATCTTGGCATTGCCAAGAGCATGTCTTTAGTGACTGGAGTACAAACCACTGACTTTAAGGTCCCGTGTTGCTGGACAGCAGCTGACGGCGATTTTTCCTTTTACAGCAATCTACACCTGTGGACTGTGGGCCTAACACTCATGACAGATGGACTGAATGCCACTGAAACCGCCTTGTGTATCATTGTCCTCTAGGTCTCCACTCTGGGCTTGGAAATCATATTGTCTCAAGGGCCTAACTCTTAGTCCTGGTGGCACATTTGCCATTAGATTATTCCATTCTGTGTCTATTGAGTCTGTTAAACATGGACAGACTTCTTTTTCTCTGGAAAGTACGTCTGCAAAGCTCAATTCCTTTTTTAAAAACTGTCATTAGATTTTCTAGGTCCATGTAAGCTCTGAATTGCAATCTATTCACCCTCGTAATACCTGCTTTTCCAACTGGTAATTTCAAAATAAGTGATCCAGTCTTCGAAACATTTAAAGTAAAACAAAACAAAACCAAAAAACCAACAGCTCGAGATTGATTATCCCGTTTCATTGGGTTCACTCTAGGCTGATCAGTGGTTTGAAGAGAACACCCACCCCCACCTTCTGCAGCAGTTTCACTCTCTAACATACTGACTTTATAATGTCGACTCTCTTAACCAGCCCTAGAATTCAGATTCTTTGTGTTCTTAGCAGAACAAACCACCACATTTCTGTTCATTCCAGAGTCAAAGCTGTCATAGTCTGCTGTTACGTTTCTCTGAATGTCCTCAAGCTGTCAAAATGTTTGCTGTGTCTATCAAAATATGCCAAATTCATTTGGGGCATTGGACATGAGCAACACTGAAATTTTGCAGACAAATGGGGTTGGATGAATAGCAGATATATGACAATTAAAATGAGAAAAGTGTAGGGCAGAGGATGTCTTTGCTACTAAATATGATAGATTATAAAGAAATGATTGATATAAGTAGGATGTTAATTTATCATTGCAGGTAGAATCGAACTTGTTATGCAAAACAGGACATGGCAGACTTTTTCAGTAGTTAGCAACATTTTGGGGGAGAGATAAAAATTAAAATTTATGCCAATTACAGACCAATATAATTGTCCCATTTCATCATGCTTTATTAATTTCAAGGTGGTATTCCAAAATATTGTATGTCTGTTTCAAATTAATGTGGATACTCCCAAGTATCCTCGGAGGATCTTCTGAAAGCCTGAGAACATATTTTAGCAAACATAATGAAGTAGAAAGGATGGAGGCTCATGTCCACCTAAATTCCACAGCATGAAGGAGCACTTCTTCCTATTCACATGAGAAATTAAAAATCATTTTGATGTATGCTGTTTACTATGCATAGCTGCCGAATTCAAATTAATTAAGATAGAAGGAAGTTATTTATTTATAGTTAAAATTCCTAAGGCCTGTTTTATATAGAGAATTAAAAGGATAACTTTAAGTTTCATTTTGATGAGCATTGCCCCAATATTTACGCAAAAAAGTGGGAGACTGGTCTCTCGCATGGGATCTTGGGACAATAAATTGCCAAAATTAGCTTTGAAAAGGAGTTGAGTCACTTGGAGTGAAGCAGGGGAGAATGTTTGCCAACTGCCTATTTGCATTTCCAGAGTTCTCCTTGAATGTTCCATGCAAGGACAGTTGTACTGGGAGTCACCTTAGAGGTCTGGTGTTCCCCACTCACAACTACAACTTCCAGGTTTCCAAAACTGTGATGATCACTAAGAAAAATTTTGCCAGAGAATTAATCCTTCCTTGATGACAATGATATTCAACAGTAGCAATCGCAAACTAAATAATACTATTTGGCCCAAAGAACTGAGGGATAAAGTTACTCTGGTGTTAAATTCAAGCCTGACTGATTCTTTTCAATTCCCTGTTTTAACCATTGAATATATCAACAATTTTAAGAGAAAAACCTGTTTCACCCCAGTCTTCATGAACAATTCAAATTCTCCAGTGAAGAAGATTAAGGCTTACCTCAAAGGCACTCTGTATTTTGCAAAAGTCGCCCACACTGAGCTGGTTTTCAAGCAGGGCTGGGCAGGGGCCTTCATCTGTGGTGGCACCTCCTGCCCTCCCAGGGCTCTTTGACCCAGGCTGTGGCCCCTTGTTCAACTCAAGCGCCTTCTGGTAACTCATAATGGCTTCACCCCTTTTCAGCTGCCTTCAACTACTTTGACACTTTTTTTCCCCTTCAACAGGTGCCTTTGAAAAGAAACCCAATTTAGCAGAATTCCAAAATGAAAGCACATTTCAAGGCAAACAGTGAGAAGGCAAAATGTTCAAGGCCAAGAGGTAAGGAATAAAAGCCCTCAACCCCCACCCTTCTTTAATTCCACAGTTTACTTCCAAAATCTGTCGAATCCTTTTAAAACCCCCCTCCTTATATTCTGTTTAATCTGGCTTGATTAAAAATGCATAAAACTTCCCCCATGTTTATGCCAACCGCCAGAACCACAGAAAGCATCTTCTAAATCTCATTTTAAATGCATTAGAAAAGCAACTTCTCAAAATCTCTTTGGCTAACCTTGCTTCTATTAACATGTTGAGGTTTTAAACTCCATTTTCTTGTAGGACGCAGATGCAAGACTTCTGTCCCAGTGAAGGGCTTGTCTCTGAAGGCCACCTTCCCAGCAATGTGGAATTCTTTGTTTTCATCTGTTCCTGCTGCCTTTGTATGTTTCCTGGCAACCAAAGTCAAGCCAACTCAAACTTTTCCTTCACCACGCACCCCCACAACTAATTACTGACCTGACAGTCTGCATATGTGATGTGAATGTTGTTTTTTTTTTAAAGGACAATTCAGCTCACTCACTTTTAACTAAACTTCATTGCTATATTATTAAAAGGTAAGTTTTATAAATATATTTTCTATGAAGCATGCTATATATTATGAGATAATAGGATTAGCCAAAAGAAAAGAGAAATGACATTCTGGAATTATATGTTTTCCATGTAGGAAACATTTTATTCTTAATTAATAAGGATCTGTTCCTTTACCTTCTCTTTTCTTAGTTTCTATGTATCTAAAATGGGGATGTTGTTCAATTCATTGAATAGAAGGGGAAAAACCACAGCATAACATGATAAACTTTGTAATAAAACCACTTACAGTGCCGTCACTGGCTCAGCTAATACTAATGAAAGGGAAGGAAAAAAAGAAAAGTTAACTTCTTTTTTGAGTATTTACCATGTGTTAGCACTACACTAAGCCCTTTGCATTCTTTTTCTTGTTAAGCTTTACAATAACCCTGAAAAGCAAACAAGATCGCTGTCCCCACTTTACAGATGAAGAGGCAAAGAAAATGCCAGAAGCCACAGAGTTAATAAGGTATGGATTATGGCAGGGTGGCTCCTGAGCTTCAGAGACTGCTCTAGGGATAGATGTTCTCTCTGCACCTTAGGTTCATCTTTGTAAAAATTAAAAGTTGTCACTCGGTATTTTCTAAGGTCTCTTCCAGCTGTATCATTCTATGGGCTGGTGTTCACAAGACCCTTGGTGATACACAGTACATTCCCTAGAACACAGAGAAGGAAGCATCCTACAGGCATTCCTGTACCAGTTGGAAGGAAGAAAGGAAGGAAGGAAGGAAGAGAGGAAGGAAGGAAGGGAGAAAGAAAGAGAGAAAGAAAGAAATGTCATTCACGCATCCATTTAATTTATCCATCTCTCTGCCCACGGTTCATTCCAAAAACCATTTATTAAGAACCTACTGTATGTCACGTCCTGAATTGGACCTTGTGCCTGCACCTGAGGGGTTTATAGGCTTGTGGGAGCAATTACCTGGTTAGATCATCTTTCATGCCAATCCCAACCTCTTGCTGTTTACAGTGCTGTGTCGAGAAAGATTCTGAAGTCATAGGAAAAGAGTGGCATTATAGATTACAGATATGTATCACAGGCATAGAAGGGCAAAGGGGGGGGCATGTTTACCACAAATTTGCCTTTCCTGTTAGACCTTCATGTAAGTTAGGAGAATGTTTTGAAGCCCTGATATAAATTCCCCTAAGTTATCTCACATAGGAACAAAATAGGTCTTTTTACCATCCTAATTAGAAAATTAATAATAGTTAAAAGCAGCTGGATCAGTCCCACAAATGTTTGTAAAATATTTTGTAGTGATATTCTGGAGAGTTGGGCTTTGTTCAGGAAGAGACACTAATGAGGGAAAGCTGAGAAAATCGAAAACCATTTTCTGAAGCTGTACTGGGAGAGGTAGGTATCCCATGGGCTAACGATGCAAAATTCTCTAATTATTCTAAGACAGTCAAAACGCCTGGCCTACTTAGCTTCCATAAAGATGCAGCTCTAAACATTTCCATTAGTCAAAACAGGAAAGCATAATGAGCAGCTAATAAATTACTGCAGAAGTTAATGAATTGACACAGTTTTCTTTATGTAAGAGTACGGTGTTAGAAAGAATTCTTGACTGTAAAGTCTTAAAGGGCTTTAATGTTCTTTGTAACTGTGTGGTTAATTTTTGGGTTAAACTTCCAAGGCACTGTACAATCCATAAGTAGTCCCTTGACTCTGCTGAAATCTACCTGCTTGTTTGCCATGAATCAATTATGATTGTGTAAAAGCCTGCCACGTGGCCAGTCCAATATCGGGCTCTATGGGGCAATGTGCAGGGATGAAGACAGTGTGTGCTCTGGAGGAGTGGTCAGGAGAGAAGGCTGGCACACTGGGGCGCCCTTGCCCCCTTCCCCCGTAGGGACGCACCGACACTCACCAGCACAGCGGAGCGTTCCCTCAGGAAAGAGGGCAGAGCAAGCTGACGCACCCACTGACCTGTGCTTTCTTCGGAACCTTGGCACTGATCATTCTCCCCGCTGAGCACACCTCCCTCAGGGTTCTTATCAGAATTCCCGGCTCCAGCCCGTACTTTATAACCACCCGCATAAATGTGGGCCTCATCCTTCCTCCAATTGCCCTTCCTTTGTTTGCCCTCCCCTCACACTGAAGCCGATTCTTCCTGCCGCTCTTCGTCTTTGCCTAGAATTCTCCCTCCAAGCCCTCACTGTAACAGAAAGCAGCTTTCCCTTTCCAACCCAGTTTTCCACTCACACCTTCCAAGTCGAGGCTGTCCCCGGTCCCTGTTCCTCGGGGAATCGCAGAAGGGCGTCCCCCCGGTATCGTGGCTCCTTGAACCCATGCCTTGCCCACGCGGCCCCAGTGGCCAAACACCCCACAGCTCGGGTTAAACACAACCCCCTGCCAGAGCCTGAGGGAAAGCTCTAGGCTTGCCTTTGGCAACTTTTAAGCCCTCAATAAATATTAGCTTCTTTCCTGCCTTGTTCCTGATCCTCCCAGGTAGAATTAATTACTCCTCCCACCCTCTGCAATCACAGCATTCTGTTTATACCTGAAGCACAGCACTTTTTCTTTCCGCTTTGCAGTATAATTAGTTGCCTGTGTATCCCCGTCTCCTGCTACGTTAACTCCCTTAAGAACAAGGATGAGAGCTCACTAAGGCTCTAGACTTACATCGCCGACACCGAGCTGTGCATAAACCACACGACAGTACGGTACATAAAATGGGCTGGACGGAAAGTGAGCGTCACGCACAGCTTTGAGTTTTCAGGGAAGGGTCCTGGGAATAGGTGGCATTGAATCAGAAACACAGGCAGAATTGCATGAAAAATAAAATGAATGAGGGAAACAAAATTTAAGACTGGATCCTCAAAGCGCTTAGAAAAACCATTTAAGCGCTTTTGAAACACAGCATTTTTTATACATACAATTTCTATGCAAGATGGAAATGTGTGGAGACCCTATTCTGTCCCAGACACTGCTCTAGGCACCAGAAAAGCAATAATGAATGAGACCCACCCATCATTGCTCAGAGACACAAGTAACAGGAAATGCTGGTTTTAAATTAGTCCTACCTTTTGAGAAAGCAGATTCTCAGTTAAGTCTGGGGCAACATAATATTTGCCTTTTTTGATCTGCCAAACAGTGTCCAAAGTAACAAAACTGTATTTTCATAACAGCACTTCTCAGACTGTCCAAGTGAACACTTTCTATGAACACTTTTGTGAACACTGAGAATTCACAAAATAACGATATCCTAAAATAACTAAATATATAATTCTGCAATACATTGCATATCATAAATTTAAGTTCTGGTCTAAGCAAGCAGTGGCAGCCAAATGTAAAAATATGTGGAAGTAGAATGTAAAATTAAGAAAATTCTAATTATTGACAAGTATTTCTACCATTTGAAAACGTGCCTTCTACCACTGTGATTTTCTTGTACCAGTAGACACATAGGATCCACTGAACTGGATATTGAAAATCACTGCTTAAATAATTTCTCAAGTTCAAAGGGCGCCTGCGTGGCCCAGTCTGTTAAGTGTCTGCCTTCTGCTCAGGTCATGATCCCAGGGGTCCTGGGATCGAGCCCCGCATCGGGTTCCCTGCTCTCCTTCTCCCTCTGCCCACCTCCCCACCCATTAGTGCCCTACTCTCTCTCTCTCTTTCTCTTTCTCTCGTCTCTCCCTCTCTCTCACTCTCTATCTTAAATAAATAAAGTCTTAAAAATATATTTTTAACTTGTTCTCAAGTTCAATCTTTTTATACAAACTCTGATGGGTATTCCCGACAGTTAATCACTTTTGAACAACCTCTTTGCTTTAACAAATCCTTCTCCTTGAAATTCCTTGTCCATGCCCAAAGTACCTATGGGCTGGTTGCCAGCCGGGCTTTCACTGGGGAGCCACTTTCTGGGCGATTACTCTGAACTAGGTTACCAAATTCCTTTCTGTTACCTCTCTGAGAGGACACTACAGTTTATTCTACTAGGAGCTTTAGAACAGTTTGTCAAAGTCACCTTGATATTGAACACTTGCATCCATGTATAGAACCACTAAAACATAGTCATAAAATCATTGCATGAAAGGAGTGACTGAAAATCCAGTAAACGTTTATTGATTTTCTCCGTGAAGAAAGAGAGAAAGCAAGTAGGTTGAAAATGAAAAATTATTGTGTTCCAAAGACTGTTAGGCACTTTCACAAATGTTATTTTATTTAAACCTCATGATATCTGTGCAAGATACTTAATATTTTCCCATTTTTTTAATAATGATGGAACTAGACAAGATTAAGTATCTTGCCTAACCTTACACAACTTGTAAATTGCATAATCTAATAATACTATGATATGGTCTCTGCTAAGACTTTACACCAATGATTTCATTTACTCTGATATCCCATGATGTGGGAACTATTATGGTCACCATCTTATAAATGAAGAAGATGATTAAATAACTTATCTATAGATCACCCAGCAAAGAAGTAGCAAAGCTGTAATTGAAAACCCAGATCCTTTTATGTGTAAAACCTTGTGCAGTGCAATCTGCTAAACACCAGGGTAAATTCGATTCCAGTTTGGGAGCTGAGATGTGTAAAAAGTGAGGAAACAGAAAACACGCACTAGGGGCACCTGGGTGGCTCAGTTGTTAAGCATCTGCCTTTGGCTCAGATCATGATCCCAGAGTCCTGGGATCGAGCCTCGCATCGGGCTCCCTGCTCGGTGGGAAGCCTGCTTCTCCCTCTCCCACTCCCTCTGCTTGTGTTCCCTCTCTCGCTGTGTTTCTCTCTGTCAAATGAATAAATAAAATCTTAAAAAAAAAAAAAAGAAAGAAAGAAAACACACACTAGGTAATGAAGTCAAAGGAGTTTAGAGTTTGGAGTCAGAATATCAGGGTCAAGTCTTGGTTCTCTCATTTTCAGACCCTATGATGCTGGGCCAAATCGAATAATGACTCAAAATAAAGATAGCAATACTACTTATCACAGAATTGTTTTAAGGTTAAAATGAGATAATATAGTCAAAGCTGTATATAAATTATAAAAACATTATACACATGAATTAGCATTAATATTAGTACACAGTCAGAGGAAGGCAAATTCCCTGCAAACTCCAGGTAGGAGCTCATGGAGGGATTGGAATATGGTAACTGTAAAACAGAATGAAGCAAAATTATCCACATTATGATATTTTGTATTGAAAGTGAGATTCTATAATCATTTTCATTGCTTCTAAGAAGTTCTTACATCTAAATTCATCCCATAGAGAACAATGACCTATCAATTTTTTTTCAAGATTAGTTATTAAATGCAATTAGTGTGTGTGTGTGTTTTATCACTTTGAAAAAATATTTTCTGCCTTAGGATTGCTAATGGCAACTATCAAAGTTTTCTCTAAGAAGACCTGGTCTGTTTGGCACTGTCTGAATCTATTTTTAATAATAACAGAAATAACTTTTTCCCATAACCAAAGCAGTGTAACAATTGTGTGTCATAACGTGACCTTCTTAGACAATTTGAGTGCCCAAGTCCCCAGAATTAGATGTTTTATTTATAAAGCATTAAGAACTTTTTTTCTAGAAGGCAAGTGATTTTAATTCAATATGAATTCTCTGAATGACTTAGCCTCAGGGAAGATACTACATATACATATACATGTACATATACAAGGGAGACAGAAACAGAGATTGAGAGAGGAGACACGTAAGAGTGTGAGACTGGGAGCTTCTCATACAAGTTGACTCACAAGGGAGAACCATAGGCAGCCATAGTGCTTTGGGTGAGCACTGATCACACACTGGGGTGGTAGAGGTGAAATTTGGAGAAGGGATACAATACAATAGGACAAGAGTTCCAAGGTCAGGGTCAGGAAACCTGGATTTTCATGCAGTCCCTGCCCAGATCCATGTAACTCTAGACATTTCTCTTTTTGGGGCTTCAGTTTCTACAGTCATAAGTGGGGACAACAATTCCTACATGCCCATTTCAAACACTTGCTTTGAGGTTCAGATGAGATGTGGAAATGCAAGAAAGACAGCTTATGTATAGAAACGTATGCTGCTACCACACTTACTATTATCAAACTAATATAAAATGTAAATATAATCATTATAATAATATTCTTATTGAGCACCTAGCACAGCTAGCTTGCTTGGCACAAAGTAAGCACCAAATAAATATTTATTGAATGAATGTTTTAATAAAAAGGAGCTCAAAAAAAAGGAATGAATTGGCATTTATATGTATTTTTTTATCTGTTGTATTCATACATTTCTTTTTTCCTGGGCCAATCCTCCACTGATCACAACCACCACCAAAAAAAAACCTAAAAAATCCATACTACTATGAAAAATGCTGCCACTTCACCTTTGTTTACTCTAAGAAATTCTGTCTAGGAAAGCAAAGGAAAAAAAAAAGGCAATAAAAAGGAATTCAAAACTTATATAAAGCAAAGTTCTGAGACAAACCATACTTTAAAAGATTGAAAGTTGGGATCCCAAGAGAGAACACTGCCTCAGTAAATATTTCCCACAGAACACAGTGCTCCCAAACATGGTGCTCTGATGAAGAGCCCTAAAGACCAGGGGGCTCTATTTCTCTGTGGCAGGGCAGCTATAGTCAAATTAATATCGGAAGTACACTCCTAAATCAAGTTGTTGTAAGTGTACTCACAGAGAAGTCATCTTACAAAATGCAGATGGAGTTTTGCAATCATTGCCTAGACCAAATGCTGTCAGAGAAAATGGGTCTTAATTTACTCAACATATTTTGATTTTGTAATTTTCAAGATTAATTTTTGCCAATGCCTGAAAAACATAAGGTCCTTTAAAGAAAAGCGTTAAAAATACACTCTCGAATGAGGCAGGGAGTTACACATATGTTGAGCAGATGGTAGGAATGCTGATTTTATGTGTTCATGGCCATCTCAGGTGTGTGTGTGTGCGCCTGTGTGCGTGTGTGTGTGTGTGTGTGTGTGTGTGTGTGTGTGTGTGTGTGGTGGAGGGCACTTAGCTCAGGGAAGACTTCATCCCCCTATTGAGAAAATGCAAAAGTTTAATGGTCTAGTACATAAATTTACCAAGCAGGATGCTGCATTTAGGGAAGTGAGTCAGGTCTCAAGGGAAAAATGATGCAAATTTATGACAATAACCAGCTGTGTGACCTTGGGGAAGTTACTCAACTCCTCTGGTTTCAGAATCTTCATCAGTAAAATTAAAAGATTAAATCACATGATCTGTAAAAGTCCCTTCCAGTACTCAGTTTTAAAAAGGGGGAGGGGAAAGTATAAGAATGTTATGGGCTTCCCAGGAAAAGAAAAGATGCTATATTCTAGGTAATATTGCTGCATTCACACTAGCAGTAAGTACTTTTTTTTTTTTAATGAGGACCATGAAATCATCACATGGATCAGCTAATGGATCCATCAGCCAAGCATCTCTGCACCTGCCAGACCCTGAACCCTGCACTACCAGCTTCTCTTGTTGGGTTACCAGTGGAGATTTTCCCACTTGATAATGGCAAATGGATTCTCTGAAAAGAATACAATTTAAATGTAGTTGTTTATTCACCTCCTCATTCACTTTCACACAATGATACTATTGCCAAGCATAGTGTTCAGCACTGCTGATATAAAGAGACAAAGACAGACCAACTCTCCTAAAGCTTATAGTCCAGTAGGATGAGATAGATGAATCGGTAAAGGATTATTATACAGTGCTATACTCAACAATAGTGATCATATATATTATATAACAACTATAAGTACACACACATACGTAGATATTAGTGCACTATTCTTGCAGTTAGTATAGCTTTAAAATTTTTCAAGCTAAAAGTTAAGAGAAGGGCGCCTGGGTGGCTCAGTTGGTTAAGCGACTGCCTTCGGCTCAGGTCATGATCCTGGAGTCCCGGGATCGAGTCCCGCATCGGGCTCCCTGCTCAGTGGGGAGTCTGCTTCTCCCTCTGACCCTCCCCCCTCTCATGTGCTCTCTCTCATTCTCTCTCTCTCAAATAAATAAATAAAATCTTTAAAAAAAATAAAATAAATAAATAAATAAATAAATAAAAGTTAAGAGAAGAGTGAAAATTTCGGGATTGGAGCTCGAGCAGGTGAAGCACCACTGCTGCCCAGCTGAGTTTATGAGGACAGCCTTACTCAGGGAGGCCACTGGCTCTGGGGTCAGTTCAGCTTTTATATCTAGGAGTCACATAGCCTAGCACTCCTCCTCTCCACTGAGGTGCCTGTGACAGTGCCCATTTTCCAAGAAGGAGCCTGTATCTCGTAATTTGCTTGTTTCTCAGAGTATTGGTTATTCGGTATTATCTTTTGCAACAGTGAAGTATAGATGCTTGAACCATTTCCTTGGTCAGATTCTCATTTTCCTTCATTCTGGTATATATAAGCTTATAATTCCCAGAGTTAATGTGGCAAGGGCAAGTTTACAAAAGATCAAATGCCAAGGCATTTCCGAGGTTCAAAAAGGCTACTAAACGAGCCATTAACATTCTCCTTCTAGCTGTCTTGCAAGCAATTTGGGTTTTCTATCCAGCATCTCTTTCCTGCCTCTGCCTTGCTCATAGAACCCCCATTACATACAGAATAACATCGTGCTCAACACCAGGAAAGACAATCTGACTTCCCAGATTCCCTTACAGGCAGAAATGATGACACAATTCTAGACTATGAAACCATAAGTGGAATACTGTTGGGGCCCTGGAAAGCCTTTGCTTTATATAATACAGGAAAGGTCCTCCCTTTTCTCTTTATCCTGTCCTGAATGTCATCATGATGACTGGTATGGCTAATGGAAAAAACTATAAAAATCTCAGAAAATCAATACTTGAGCAACTTAACCAACATCAGCAACTGTCTTATTCAAGATTTCTTGTTATATTAAAAAAAGAAAGGGGCACCTGGGTGGTTCAGTTGGTTAAGTGTCTGCCTTCAGCTCAGGTCCTGATCCCAGAGTCCTGGGATCCAGCCCTGCACCAGGCTCCCTGCTCAGCGGGGATTCTGTGTCTCCCTCTCCCCCACCCCCTGCCCATGCTCTCTCTTGCTATCTCTCTCTCTCAAATAAATAAAATTAAAAAAAAAAAAAACCTGTTTATTTAAACATTATTTAGAGTTTTGTTACCTGTAACCTAATACATTCCTAACAGATATAAACAACTAGGAAGATAATATTTGTCTTGTTAGAAAATACTAGAGAATACACAAGATTAGAGGCAGTAATAAGTGCAGTGTTTGACTTGTTTGGACCCAGGTTTTTGAGAACTAGCTAAGTGAAAAGTCCAATTAAGAACCAGCCATGAACGCTGGAGTGTGTTCTCTTCAATGTTTTGTATTTGGGGAGGATGGAAAGAAAGGAGATCAAGACAGGGGATCAATGTAGATCAGCATTTTGACCACTAGTCATAGGAAAGGGACACCTGAAATCATTTTTCCTCTATTTCTCTGCCTTTTGTATTTTGAACACAAAGGCAGCAAAGGAATAGGTAAAGATTATTGTCCTTTTGTGCTTTTCCTGTTACCTGGGAACAGAGAAGTTCTATTGTGTGTTTTTTTCTTTCAGATAGGAAAAAAAAAAGTGGAAAACAAAAAAAATCTAGCTGTCTTTTATTAGTTATGGGTAGAATTTTAGGGATCATCCTTTCCTAAATTATAAGAAAATTCAGATTAGCCAGGGGAGTTGTGTCACTGAGCCCTGTGCACACACAAAGAATGAACAGGAATGCATTAAGACACTGTCCACCTCCTTTTTCTCTCTCCCTTCCTTCATTTCACTGGTAAATTAGCAGCAAAGATAAGAGGGGGAGGGAGCACGTATTGGGGGAAATGGAGAAAATAAGAGAATACATATAGTGTTTTGGCATTAAGAAAATAAATGTGAGTACTTAATGATCAGTACTCCAACACTACCATGAGGCAACGCAGGGCAGGTTCTTTGGGTTATAAAACACAAACCTACTTAGGTAGCCAAGGGATGGGAGTTTGTTATATAGTAGAGGGGGTGAGGAGAGAGAGACTGGGCACTCAGAAGTAAGGAATTACAGCACAGCCAAGTTTGATGGAAGGTCATTCTGGATCCAAACAATGGCTGGGAATTGGATTATTTTATCCAAATAGCAATCAATTGAATTTTCATCTAAATGTAACTTGAGCAACTCACCAGCAGTTTCTTTTTGTATTTCTACACTCTACTTTTTCACTGTAAATTGACAACTTACCCTCTGATCAATTTTCTTTACCTCATCTTTACCCATGGTTTCTGCTTTCTCCTAATGTTGGCTCATGCATGCTGCTTCTGCTTTATAGTCTCCTTATATACCCTCAGCTTCCTTTCCCATTGACAACCAATTTTTAGAATTATTCAGTTTAGAATTTGGAGCAAAAATCTAAAGCGACCCAGCTCATCACGATGAACACAGCCACACTATAGATTGGCTATCTCAAAGGTCATCATCAGAAATTTAGTCCTTGGACAAGATTGCTGCCCTGTTCCAATCGGCATAGCTGGGAAGGATAACAGAAATAGCCAAGATCCTTTTCCTGCAGCAATGACCATGGTGGGGCAGTTTCCTTGAGAAGAGGAGTCTGGAGGACACCAAGAAAACTCATTTAGCACTTCTGAGGACCATCAAAAAAAGGAAAAGATAAGAAATATGTGAGTAGAGTGGTATGCAGAGAATAACTTCCTATTCATACTTGCAAAACCAGACACTGTAGGATAATTATAGAATACAATGAGGTATTAAATAAGCTCATGAATAGCTGATTTGATTTAGAAAGATGACGGCTATTTCCCTGCAGTGGTATCAAATGACTGGGTTTATTTTCTCAAAGACCTTAGTATACATGCTTGAAAAAGCTTAGCATTTTTGCCTGGAATATAAATGTCAAGCTGTCAAAATCATAAAAACTCTCTAAAACAATTTTTGGAAAAAGCTTAATGGAAAAGAAATGCACAAACATTATAAAAAGGTCAGATACAAATGCCAATCAAGAAAGGAGAAATAGACCAGTTTTCAGCCATTTTTCACCACCATAGAAATCTTAATTCCATTTAGGATTTATCTATGTAATTTCTTCTTTTCCAAATTTCCTTTGGAATCATGTCCTACTGATAATTTGTAGCTACCCAGGCAAGGTGCCCAGGTGAAGGGACACATTTCCTGAAGCACTGTTTGCTTTCTTATTTAACATCTTTACAAAACAGTAACAAATAAATTAGTACATGCTGAGTGAAAGATTTTGATACATTTTTAAGGCAATGTTTGGATTCCTCCTCTGGGATGTTTTCCCCTAATTTCTTTTTTTATGAAGTCTTGTAGCTGAAATTCATTACATTCTTGTGGCTTTTCTGTGCCCCCCCCCCCCCCCGACCCCCGGACTTGTACCCTCCTTGCAGACTGTGATGGTTGTATTTGTGTGTGAGCTTGAGTGGACTAGGGATTGCTGAGCTATTGGCCAAATACTACTTTGGGTGCTTTGGGTATTTTTGGATGAGTTTAACTTTTTTTTTTTTTTTTTGAGATTAATATTTCGATCATAGACTACCTAAAGCAGATTGCTTCTGTAGTGTGGGTGGGTGTCGTCTAATCTAATCAGTCGAAGGCCTGACCAGAACAAAAAATCTGACCCTCCCTGAGAAAGAGAGAATTCTCTCCTACCTGATGGCCTTCCCATTAGCTTTTTTTCTTGTTCTCAGACCAGAACTGCACCAAAGTTCTGGTTTTCAGGCCTTCCAACTCAAACTGGAACTAAACCATTGACTCTCCTCGGTCTCTAGCCTGCCCAACTCATCCTGCAGATCTTGGGATTTGCCAGCCTCCATAATCAAATGAGGCAATTCCTCATAATAAATCACACACACACACACACACACACACACACTAAAACCTACTGGTTCCATTTCTCTGGAGAACCATAATACAAAGTCCTACTGCCCATCTTCCATCCCATCATCTCCTGGAGAGGAGAAAGCAGAGAGGGAGCCAAGACTTAAAAGAGAGAAAAATAAGTGGGGAGGGGGGCTAATATTTTGGGGGATCTCTTATGTGTCCCCAAATTTTAAAGAAGAGGAAACTGAAGCTCAGGAAGTCATGATTTATATAAGGTCATACAGCTAGTATGAAGAGTTATTCCACCCATAAATTTTATTTTCATAAAATAAAATTGAGCACCTGGGTGGCTCACTTGGTTAAGTGTCTGCCTTCGGCTCAGGTCATGATGCCAGGGTCCTGGGATTGAGCCCCACGTCAGGCTCCCTCCTCAGCAGGAGCTTGCTTCTCCCTCTCCTCCCTGCTTGTGATCTCTCTATCTCTGTCACTATCTCTCTCAAATAAAAAAATAAAATCTTTAAAAAAAATTTAAAAAAGAAAATTTACAATGTAATTTCCACTTACAAATAGTCTTCTAATAAAGTATAACACGCTGGAAATAAGGACGCTCTATATTCTTATGTCTGAGTCAGGTTTTTTTTGTTGTTTTTTCCCTTTGTGGGACCTTTTCTGGAATAACTAGTATACTGGTAGTTGTCCTTCATCTTTCACTGTTTTCTTTTGTGGTGTTACCCTGCTTTTATAGCAATTCATTAATGAGCACTCACCATTTCTTCTGGCTGGTATCTCCTGTGCTCTCTTGTTCAATTCTTTGTGGTCTCCATTTTGTCACATGGTAATATCAACAATACAACTTAGTGTTGTTGTTTTCAAGAATACTCTTCTACTCTGGGGCACCGGGGTGGCTCAGTCAGTTAAGCATGTGCCTTCGGCTCAGGTCATGATCCCAGGGTCCTGGGATCGAGCCCCACATCGGGCTCCCTGCTCAGTGGAGAGTCTGCTTCTCCCTCTCCCTCTGCCTGCCTCTCTGCCTACTTGTGCTCTCTCTCTGTCAAATAAACAAATAAAATCTTAAAAAAAAAAAAATACTCTTCTACTCAACCATAGGTACCAGACTTTGCTTGCCGCACAAATCTTGAATCCAATACTCCAGGCAGGCAGGCAGCAGGCAGTATCTCGAATGGAGCTATAGACTGAATTGTGTCATCTACATTTCCTATGTTGCAGCCCTAATGTGTTGGTATTTGGAGATGGGACCTTTAGGAGATAATTAGGTTTAGATGAGGTCATGAGGGTAGGGCCTTCACGATGAGCTTCGTGTCCTTATAAAAGCTACCAGACAGTACTTGCTCTCCCCCCCCAACCCCCCTTTCTGCCAGGTGAGAACACAGTGAGAAAGCAGCCAGGAAGAGACAAGTCAGGATAAACATTCTCACCGGAACCTGACCATGCTGGCACCATGATCTCGGACTTCCAGCCTCCAGACCTGTGAGAAAATACATTTTTGTTGTGTAAACCATGCAGTTTATGGTATTGTGTTATGGCAGCCAGGGGGTTTAAACATCATTAACAACACTAAAGTTTACTCAAAAATGCATACTATTACATCTTTTATCACAATTGGTATTACGCATAGTTCACTGGGTGACTAGAAAATCATTGAACTTAGTCACATTATTTCATAATTTAAAGCCCACAAATATTCCATTTTAGCAACATGAGTATGCCACTTAGAACTTTCTCAGAACAGAAATTTGCATCCCAAGTTAACCTGCAAGTTAACAGCAAGAGTACCAACACTAGGGAAAAGAGGAAAACAGAGCTTCTTTCCTACTCGTGCTGCTTATGGGCAAAGGGGACAGGAAAAACTAAGAACCAACAGCTTTCTGTTCAATCTGTCCCAATGGAAAACACAGAGTGAATGATTTACCTCTAAGACCCAATCTTTGAATCGATAGGTCTTGGGAATTTTGGATTTCACAAACTAGCAAAATTATTTTAAAAACTGGAAAAGGAAACTCCAGGTTTGGAGAACAATGGTGCGGTCTGATTCTAAATATCCCCACAGCCTCCAAATGAAATGATAAATTCAACAAGGAGAGTAATTTAGACCTGAAGTGACTTCAACCTTCAGCATTAGTAGGAGACAGAGAACACTGCAACCTTCAAATGACCTGTAAGTAGAGAATAATTCTAACAGACTCCTACTTCTGTCCTGCTGATGGCAAGCCTGTGAGTGAGGACAGCAATTAAGGGGAAGTTTAAGAGATTCTGTGGAATGGAGTAGAAAGAAACAGAGGAGTTAGGAACAGCAAAGGTAAAATCATCCCTAGAAAGAGAAAGTACATTTAATGACAAAATTCTGAACACAGGTGGGTGCTTGATAGGTGGTTCACAACACTAGATGCACAGAAGTGGCAGGATTGGAAGTGGTAGCTTTGGTAAAGCATTGCCATCTGGAGAAGAATGAGGTAGGAGAAGGAAACAAAATATTTTAAAGAAAATGAAGTATCTGATGGTAATAAAAAAAGAAACAAGGCACACTAGCTTTCTCTTTCTCCATCAACACAATTCATTTCTGCTACTGAAAATCCCACTCCCTCCAAAGAGGAAACCCAGAAGCTTAAGAAAACTATACCAGCACACCCCAACTAAATAAAATGTCAAGGAAGTGTATGGTATATGAAAAAACTAGACTGAATTAGAAGTACAAGTACTATGAACAGAAATGTACAAAAATAGGGAGAAAGATAAAATGAGAGTTGGTTGAATGCAGAAACAGAAAAAAGCAAAATTATACCAGATTAAATTATAAGGTGCTCAAGGGAGAACAGCCTTAGATAAAAATTTAATAAAGTTACCTTGTAGAAAAACAGAGGAAAAAATGTAAATAAAAATTAAATAAGAAAGTAACAAAAAATCACAGAGAAAGCAGTTGAAATAGAAGTCAGGCAAAGAGCGCCCACCATATCTTTAACTGATGTCCCAGAAGGACAAAAACAATGCAATAGGATTAATGTTTAAAACTGTAATCCAAGGGGCACCTGGGTGGCTCAGATGGTTAAGCGTCTGCCTTCGGCTCAGGTCATGGTCCCAGGGTCCTGGGATCGAGCCCCACATCGGGCTCCCTGCTCGGCGGGAAGCCTGCTTCTCCCTCTCCCACTCCCCCTGCTTGTGTTCCGTCTCTCGCTGTGTCTCTCTCTGTCAAATAAGTAAATAAAATCTTTAAAAAAAAAAAAAAAACTGTAATCCAAGAAAACTTTCCAGAAATAAAAGACCTCAATCTGTACATAGAAAGGGCACAACAGGAAAACTGACCTGGAATGATTAACTGATACATATCCTAATAAAACTATCATAGACTCTAAAAATAAAAAATTATCAGAGCTTCCAGACCAAAAAAAAAAAGGTGAAATAAAGACAAGAGAATTAGACTGGTACCAGACTTCTCAAAACAAACAAACAAAAACCCTAAAAAAACAAAACCCCAAACAACATACAAAGCGAGACAACAGTGAAGCGACATTTTCAAGAAACTTAAGAAAATATTAACTAAGGATATTATATACAACCAAGATATCCTTTAAGTACCAATAAAAGGAAAAGGTTGAACACAGAAAAAAATTCAGAGAATACTAGATGTGTGTAATATAAAAGCACCTACAGGATGAGCTTCATCCAACCAATAGATGGTTGAGAAAACCTAGGCAAAAGAATTCATTGGAAGCATTTCATATATTTATTTGTAGAATTTAGACCATTTTCTATGTTTTGATAAAGTAGAAAAATACAGTTAAAAATGGGAAAGGGATGGGTTGCCTGAGTGGCTGTCAGTTAAGCGTCCGACTCTTGATGCCTTTATCTCAGGGTTGTGAGTTCAAACCCCACACTGGGCTCCACGCTGGGCATGGAGCCTACTTAGGGAAAGAAAAAGGGAAATGTAGAAAAAGAACAATGACTCTCATTTAGTAACAGGTCAAAGTTAAAGGATAGGATCCAGAACTGATACCCAGAGAGTAAAAGTTTAAGTGAGAGAAAAAAGGGGATTAAAAATCCTACAAAATATTAATATAAAGCCATAACTAGAATAAAAATACAAACTTTCCTAAATACCAAAAGGATTTTTTTCAAAAGCAAAGAGGGCATAACAAGTAGAAAAAGATACACAGTAATTATACCATAATACATGCAAAAACTGTAACAAATAACAATTAAGTCCAAACATTAACAGTCATATCAATAAGTGTGAATGGGTTTAACTCAAGGCCAAAAGACAATTTCAAAAAGTATTACACTAAACAAAAAGAACACTTTATAATGTTAAAATCCACACTTCACACTTAGGATGTAACAGATATGAATATCTACACAACACATAACATAGCAATCACCTATATGAAACAAACACTACAAGGGATGCAAGGAGAAACAGAAACACTACTAAAAGAAACTTTACCACACAGGACAAGACAGGTCAAGTGAACAAAAAAAATGTAGGGATATACAAGAACTAAACGTAAGGTGAATTTTGGATATATATTGAATACTACAACCTAATAATAGAGAATATACAATCTTCTCAAGTATACATGAAACATTCATATGGATATGCAAAAATCTGATCATATATTAGGGCACAAAGAAAATATCAGCAGGTACTATAAAATTATTACAAATAATACTTGCCGATCACACTGCAATAAAAATAGAAATTAAAAATGCAACCAAAAAAGGTTCTTCCACTTAAAAATTAAAGATATTGCCATAAACAACTCTGGCAAAATAGCGAATAGAAACAAAAAATACAGATTTTCTGGGGTGCCTGGGTGGCTCAGTCATTAAGCGTCTGCCTTCAGCTCAGGTCATGGTCCCAGGGCCCTGGGATCGAGCCCCATACCGGGCTCCCTGCTTAGTGGGAAGCCTGCTTCTCCCTCTCCCACTCCCCCTGCTTGTGTTCCCTCTCTCGCTGTGTCTCTCTGTCAAATAAATTAAAAAAATCTTAAAAAAAAAAATTACAGAATTTCTGAAAAATAATAATAAGTACATCTGTAGGATTACATTCTAAGCAGTGATCAGAGAAAATTTCATAGCACTAAATACCTGTATCAATAAAAAATAAAAATTAGTTACATTCCCAACTGAAAGAGCTAGGGAAATAACAACAAGGTAAAACAAAACCCAAGGAAAAAATTAATAAATACAAGAGCAGAAATTAAAAAATTTTAAAAATCAACACTAAAGAGGTAGAGAACAGAAAAACAGTTGGTCAAATTAATGCATAGAGTCCTGGAAAAATGAAAACAACATAGACAAAATATTTGCTAGTTTAATAAAGAAAATAAAGGGGAGAAAGTGCATATATACAGAACAAGAAATAACAAAGAGCTATTGATACAGAGAAAAAAATTTTAAACATGAAGGATGCCACTTCAAATGAAATGTATCTGAAAACCTACAGAATACTTTCTTAGAAAAATATGGTTTAATAAACTGATTCCTGTAAAGATAGAAAGCTTACAAAAACAATCTGCATATGAGAAATACAGTTACCAAAGAATTACTCCACAAAAAAGCACCAAGCCCAGATGGTTTCATGGAGGAATTGTTAAATTTGTCTACATTTAAAAAAAAAAAAAAAGTTTGCATGATTAAAAAAAAGCATGAGCAAATTCAAAATCATGAAAAAAGATATAAAAATGGTCCTTAAACATGAAAGATATTTAACTTCACTCATTGTGAGAGGAATGCAAATTAAAGCTATAATGAGATACCATTTCTCACCCATCAGATTAGCAAAAACTCAAAAGCTTGACAACATACTGAAGTTTTGGGGAAACAGAAAGTTTCATACATTCCTGGTGGAATGTGAATTACCACAACCTTTATGGAAAAGTATTGGCAATATGTAATAAAAGTACATATGCATATGTCTTTTCACTTAGTAATCCCACTTCTGGGAATCCACCCTGAAGGTATACTTCAAAACATAAATATGTAAGATCATTTGTTGTAACATTATCTGTAATTTTGCAAAACACTGAACTACTTGAATGCCCAAGTATAGCAGATTGATTGTATAAACTATGTACGTCCACACAGTGGAATGCTAGGCCACAACAGAGAGAGAGGGAGGGAGGGAGGGAAGGAGAGAGAGAGAGAAAGAGAAATCTCTATGAAAAATACAAGTGACTTCTGGAGATGCTAAGTGAAAAAAGCAAAATCCGTAAGAGCATTATGTGAAATAGCTAATAAGCACATGAAAAGATGCTCAACTTTGTCATTAGGGAAATGCAAATTTAAACCATGAACTACCACTTTGTATCTATAAGAACATCTATAATAAAAAAAAAAGTCATTAACAAATGTTAGAGAGGATGTGGAGAAACAGGAACCCTCATATATTGCTGGTGGCAATGTAAAATGGTACAGTCACTTGGAAAACAGTATGACAGTTTCTTAAAAAGTTAAATACAAATTAATCACACAACCCAACAATTCCACTCTTAGGTATTTACCCAAAAGAAATGAAAACCCAGGGCAACAGAAAGACTTGCACATGAATGATCTTAGCAGCATTATGCATCAGGGCCAAAAAGGAAGCAACTCAATTGTCCATTGACTATTAAATGAATAAATAAAACAGGAATTCATATAATGGAATACTATTTAGCAATAAGAATACTGACAGAAATGCTGACATACGCAATGACATGGATGAACATAAAAACATACTAAGTAAAAGAAGCCAGACTCAAAAGATAGTATTGTATCATTCTATTTATATGAAATATCCAGGAAAGGAGAATCTATGGAGACAGAAAGTAACTAGTGGTTGCCTGAACGGGGGAGGGGGCAGGGAGTGGTGGGAACCAGGCATGAGAAAGTTTACTGGAATGATGAACATGTTCTAAAACTGGATTTTGGTCAGGTTGCACAACTTTTTAAAATGAGTGAATTTTGTGAAATTATACCTCAATAAAGTTATTTTAAGGACATATATGTGAATTTTGTAATATGTACAATATGCACCAATGAGTTTATTTTTTTTTAAGAAAGCAAGTTTATGGAGTGGCCAGCCCTCCCAGTTTGCCCGACTCTCCCAGTTTTAGCACTGAAAGTCCCATCCCGAGAAACTTACAGGCCTGGGCAAAAAGGTTCTCTCTCTCTATATATGCTACCTTTACTGTAAGAAAGGGGGGGGGGCGGGGGGAGGAAAAGAAAAACCCTTCATTACGTTTTTTAATAAAGAAAGGAAAGAGGGGGGGGGGGCGGGAACAGTGAAGTTGGATACCCAAGAAGGGGCTGGGGAATGGGGCAGAAGGGATATGAGAGAGTAACACTTCTCAGTAAACCTTTGGTATAGTTATGACTTTTAGAAACATGTTAGCATTCCATGTATTTTTAAAAATTAAATCAACAAGGATGTGAAGTATGTGTGTAGGGGGGACCTTAAACTTGGAAAAAAACTGAAACAAATGAATCCAATTTATTTCAAATAAATAACATAATCACAGTGAGAGAAAAAAGAATTAACCCAAGTAATTTATGAACACAGAATGTAACTATATATCCTTATTATTGGGCAGAGTACAGGTAGGGAGAGAACTGCAAACAAGCTTTTAAGTGTTTTTTTACAGTGACATGGGCAAAAGCAATTCTAAGAACTATTTCAGATGTACTACAGGATTGACCAAGTGAATAAACTGACTTGTGCCAGAATTCTGAAAAAACAGAGACATAGAAATATGGAATGGGGAAGTCAAGACAAGACCCCTGAGGATGGATAGAAATTGGAGGTATTAGTGTGAACTCATGATTTCTGAAATCAAACACAATGTGTATATAAGCACATTAAAATGTACATGGCACATGCATATTTGTGTTTACGGTTGTACATGCACATTTCCTAATTCTGTCTGCTGAATAGGCCTAGAAGATGACACCCAGCAACCAGAGCTATGTGTCTAATGTCATTCCCCAGGGTTTCTTGGAGAAATTGCTGATTCCAGATTCTGGAACATCTTTTATTTAAGAGAATGTCCTAAAATAAATAAATAAATAAAACTAAAACGATGCCACAGGGATATAGGAGCCAGATTGAAGGAGCTCCTACTGAGCAAATTTAAGACAATTTAAGCACCAAATTAAGTAATGAATTATAAGCCACTGAAAAAACAGACAACCAAGAGTCCAAAACAATAGTAAATATAAAACTGTACACGCATAGGTATAGATGAACGAATGGATGGCTGGGGGAGAAAGGGTTCCTGCTAACAGCAGAATGCTGAGTGCCAAATGGTAGACGAGGACGGAACGCTGGAGTTAGAAAAATCAGCATTTTGCAACTAGCAAAGACTGATAAGCAAAAATCACCAAAGGCTACTAAATTCTGGTTATAGCATGGACTTAAAAGAGTCTTCTTCAGATTATTAGACACAAGGTAAAAAAACAATAACTGTATATTGGAGAAACTGAAAAACACCTTGCCCAGGTGACCAAAATTAACATCACCAATGAGGAGCAGATGGACACCCTGTGCCCCCAGCTGTGATGCTTTGATGACATAGTATCACCGATGGAGTATTCTGAGAATGCATAACCTGAACCTAATGCAGAAGCCCCAAATGAGGGACATTCTATTGGGGAGGGGGAGGGGGACAAAAAGACTGCATTCTCCAAAAATGTCATATCAATGCCATAAAAGACAAAGGGGGACATGGAAATGATCCCAGAGTAGAGGGGATTTGAGGGCAAACGAACCACCAAATGATAAAAACAAAATGGTAAGGTTTAAACAACAGGGGAATCTGCGTAAAAGATGTACTGATGTTCTTTGTATTAATCTTAATTCTTGCCAATTTTTGGTAAATTTTAAATCATTTCCATATAGAAAGTTAAAAAAAAAACAATTAGGAGGAACTGATACTGGGCTGTGAACCTCATGTTTTGCTAACAAGGCTATTAAACTGCAATCATTAAAAAAAAAAAAAAACTACCACTGACCATTATGTCATTTTGTTTAAAAAAAGAAAAGTGTGAGGAGGGGCATTTTAAATATCCAAAACATAGTAGTCATACCCAAAAAAAGAATGGTCCTTTAAAATGCATACATTCATATTTAAGAAAAAAAACTTATCACATTATCCTAATTTTTCTCATTTCCCTGTGGACAAGGGGAGCTTTGTCAGTTTGGTATTAGGGAATTAGTATTCTAAACAAGCTCTGTTTTCAGCAATGGATGAAGTACAGATCAGTGGAAAGAGCATGGAGGCAAACACTGAATTCAAATCCTGGTGCCAGAAGTTACCAGCTTTGTAGCCAGTTTCTTCACTTGCAAGACAGATAGTTTAATATGGGACTGTTAAGAGAATTAAATTAATGTATCTAAAATAGCACTTGACACAGAGAAGGGTGCTCAACAAATGTCTCCTACTCTCCCTTTTCTTTCTGTTCTCTGGAGATGAATCTGACTGGGGCCATATTAGCCTTTTCCTCATTGATCAAAACATGCCCCCCATTAGGATTATGTAAGAAACAGCATTATCCTGAGAACAAACCTTCCTTCTGAGTAAACTTTCCGATAAACTTCATGAAAACAGAAGCCAGAGATACTGGACAGTGAAATGGAAAGATAGATGGCTCATAAAAACAGATGACTTGGGGAATGGCTGGTTAACTGGTGAGTTCTGTTAAAGAGGTCAAGACAACTGGAGGGAAGATAGTATTAGTCTCTATTAGAAAAGTTTACTGCTCAGAAAAAGATAAAACAGTGTATTTTTTCTTCATATATTCACAAGTCTATTTTGCAAACAACCATCTATTTCCAAGAATGAATAATTTATATAAAAAATAAACTGTATTAAAATCACCAATTCCATTTGTTTTACCAGCTATGTATTTTGAAAAAAAAAAAAATCAACTCAGTAAAATGTCCATAAATTATGAGATTTCACCCAATTGTCTTTTTTTTTTTTTTTTTTTTGCTTCTTTCCATATATTTCCTGTTCACATCTAATAGGACAATTTCCTTTTATACTGCCATTGACAGTAATTCTTTAAAAATCTGTTTTTAAAAATAAAGAAAAAAGTTTAAAAATAACTAAACTGCATTATAGCAAAGAAATGTATATTGCCAAACAGAAATTTAGTTTAACATTTAAAATCTTTATAAAAGATAAACAAATCCTGATTTTCCCTTTATTTTATCATAATTGAAAAATGAAATCAATTAACATGACCACTTGATACATAATTTCCTTAAAACTTCTCTATGGTGAAACAAAGCTCTATATATTTAAAGAGTGTGTATAACAGTTATAACACTCATGACAATTTCAAACCAACTAGCACTGGTATAGCTTCAAATTACTATTAGTTGTGGCTATTTTTGGAAAAAAGGTACAAAGCTTATTAGGGCCCAGCATACCAGAAAACCTTAATTTTACATTGTCATAGAGTTGAAAAAGTGACATTATAGTGTGAAGACACTATAAATTGCCATTTCTTTCTCATAAGTCTCTTAAAACAGGCTGCAAAAATATTCAGTACCTCATATATATTAACTAACAAAAATATTTCCATTGACTACCTTTTGCCCAGAGTGATTAAGGACCAAAAAATAGAATTCTTGTTGCTTTATTATCTGATAAACTGCTAGTAAGCTCCCGTTAGTTCTTTAGACATTACACCAAGTCATCTTGGTCTTCTGATCATATATATATATTCATATATATATATATATGTATTTTTTCAAGTAAAGAAATGTTTAACAGATGTAAACTATTTATTGAATATTTGCCACCAAATATTGTTAAATACATTATCTTGCAGCATATCGCTTTCAAGTTAAAATGTCAAACAAACACCAATATTTACAATTCTTTTAAGGAATGTTATATAATGACACATTAAGGCGTAAATTCTTTTGGCTTATAATTCTTAAAAGAATGATAATAGCAAAAGTGATGCAAAATCTTCCGTGTGAGATTATGATTAAGCTACATTTTACAAAAATATGGTGTAAGATGGCAATAATCCCATTCAACATCCTGGATTAGATCCCTTCAGGAGGGACTGATAATTTATACAGTCAAACTTTAAAATTTACAGATAAAGGCAGTCCAATACTGCCACTGAGAAATACATCTCTTAACATATACAACTTTCAGGCCACAGTTTTGAAGGTCTGAAGTATCAAGTTGGTTTGATGAATTAGTCGGTTGGCACTTATGAACACATTTATTGCCCTGTTAAAAAAAAAAAAAGGCATTAATTTTATCAAAAAAAAAATTCATCCTTTAAAAATATTTATACTTGATGCCATCCACTAACAGTAGCAATGAAATCAATTTAGGGGGAAAAAAAAAGAGGCAAGTTAGTACTAAGGATCATGTTTTACACCAGCTTGGAATTGAATGGTCCTGCATCATTTGAAACTATCTAGGAATTACTGCCCCCTAGTGGTTCCGGCTGGCAATAAGGTGTTGGTGGGCTGCTAATGATAGGTGGCGCCTCAACAACCGGATTTCCTGAGGTTGAACAAGTAACTGGCCAAAGAGGATTCAAATGTAGTCTCCAGCTCTGGTTTCATATAAGTTACCAAAATAATATCTGTGCCAGTATTATACTCAGCCTCAAAATCTCTACTTCAATGGACATATCTCTCTTACCTTCTTTCAAAAACAAACAAAAAACAAAACAAAAACTATGAGAATTCTAAACTACTTTTAGAATAAATCTATTAAAACAAAATAATCATGTGGTTTCAATATTTAAGAGCTGACAATATATAAAAATTCTTAAAAATTACTTTGTGCTGCACACATTTCTCCTTATCAGCCCATCTTCATGTGACTGGAACAAAGAACTGATGCCCTAGTCCCACTGTGTGGTCTTATCAGTTTCTCAATATCATAGCTAAAACTTGTATCTTCATCCTAGACATTTCTCAAAAAAGAGGGACCAGAAATAATTAGTTGCATCAATGCAAATTCATACCCTTACTGGAAGATGGCTCAAAGAACAGGCTCTATTAACAGTTTTCAGTTTCAAGAAAACAGATACAAAACTAAAACCAAAAATAATGGCACATTATTCATATACAAATAGTTATAAAGAAGCTACTGAATGAAGAAAAAGTAGCAGGGAGCCTCAATAATCCATATGAAGCGTACATAACTTCAGATTAATGAAAATTAGGCTCTAAAGGAATTTCTACCTTTCTATGTGCTTATTTCACGATAGTTCTTAATTAGAATCAGAAATAATGATCCCATCATGTAAATTATTCTTTTAATGTGTTTTGGTTATTTTGGCTTAGCAGTGGAGACCAAGAAAAAACAGATATAAGTTTATTTTCAGAACACACCTGCAAGCTTATTAAACTAAGTCATCAAGGAGCATTTCCCCTAGACTATCTGAACAGTAACAAAAACCATTAATAAAATGTACCTCAATATCTTTAATTCATAATATAAATGTAAAGAAATGTGAAGATTTCAACCTATTTGAACTGTTAAAAATAAATGAAAATTAACAGACCATTCTAATGTATTTTTATATAATAATAATATTGTAATGTTTGACATGGATATAGGGATCTTTAAGCTTCAATGGTAGGATAAATGTTAGAGGTCCCTGCCAATGATACATGAAATAATCACTATTTAGATTGTTTTTCTGACCCTAAGCACTGTCAGAAAATGGTCTTGTTCACAAAATTTCTAGTATTCTACTTGAGATACAAAGAGCTCTCTATAAGGTACAATGCTACAGAAGACACGGCCCCTCCATCAGCTTATACAGTATATGTACATGTGTAAAATGTATATGTAAAAACACATAAATTTTTTGGTTTTCTGGAGTGTTCTATAGATAACTGTATGCCTAAACTTAAAAACAACATCCAATTTACCTTTTTAGTATACTATTTATATTTAGTATAGTATAGTATATATTTAGTATACTATTTATACTATTTTGTTCTTACAGAACAAAAGTGAAAGCCTCCCTCCTTCCGGAGTGGGTCACAACCTTTGTAGTACTTCTAAATCACCTGGAACACTTTTTATAAAAGACTTATTAAATCCTGGTCCCACTCCAAGCTACCTGAATCAGAACCCCTGAAGTTGGGACCGAAGCACTGGAATTTTAAAAAACTGAACCAAAGTGATTCTAATATGCAAATGGGATTGAGAACCATTGCTTTAACTTTCAGTTCTCAACAGACCTGGCAGTATCAGTATTATCTGAAAACTTCTTAGAAATGCAAATTCTTTGGGCACCTGGGTGGCTCTGTTGGTTGAGTATCCTGACTCTTGATTTGGGCTCAGGTCATGATCTCAGGGGCCTGAGATCCAGCCCCGAAATGGGTTCCACAGGCAGTTTGCGTGAGATTCCTTCCCTCTACCCCTCCCCCAGTTCGCATGTTCTCTCTCCCTCTTTCAAATTAAAAAAAAGAGAAATGCAAATTATTGGGTCCACCCTAGACCTATAGAATGGAGGGAGGGGAATTCCAAAAGCAATTACATGTACATGTATAAAATGTATATTTTGTTCTTTAATAAGCCCTCCAGGTGATTCTGATGCTCCTAAAGTTTGAGAACCACAGCTTCAGGGGCTGGTGAAGTAGGCCAGTAAGCCAAATCTCACTTCCCATGTTTCTGTACAGCCTGCAGGCTAAGAATACTTTTATATTTTTAAATGACCAAAAAAAAAAAAAAAAAAAAAGGAGTATTATGTAACAGGTGAAAATAAAGTAAAATTCAAATTTCAGTGTCTATAAATCAAGTTTTATTAGAACACAGCCATAATGTCACTTGTTTCCATACTATGACTGCTTTTGCACCACAACACCACAGCAGAGGTGAAGTAGGTAGTTCTGACAAGCCCACCTATAGGTGGACCCGAAATATTTGCCATGAGGCCTATTTCAGAAAAAGTCTGCCAACTTCTGCTCTAGACTAGTTATGGCTAGATTATCAACCAACAGTCTATCTTAGTTACTAGCTAACTTGAGTATGAACAATATAGTAAAAGGGCTTAATTTATACGGTTTTAGTATTATATAAAACCACATAATTTAATTTTTTTAAAAAAGGATAATAAATGACACTACTTACTTGCCATCTTTAAAATAGGTTTTCAGAGTATCACTGAAGCTTTTGGAGTACTTTACAAATTCTTTCTTTTGGTGTTCAAGTGCCTACAGACATCAAACAGAGTAAGAAAAAATATTAAATAAGAAAAGAGAAATAACAGAAAAGCCAAAATCAAAAACAAGAGATTATATAGAATATAGGATGGACTTTATATATTACAAATTGGAATTTTTAGAAGTATTTACTTAAACATATTTTAATTCAAGGACAAAACCAGTGGTTAATGATACAAAACTATTTTCAATAATCAAACCATCTTAGTATTTAATTCAATAAAACAACTAAGTGTAAATCAACATCTAGGGTGGCAGCTTATATAAGGCTTCTACTAAACTTACCCTGCGGTTCTGGTATTGATACTTCTTGAAGACATTATTCACTGTATCAAGAAGTTCTTTTATTGCACTAGCTATATCCCTGTTGGATAAGGAAAAAAGAATCTTAAAATCAGTCATATTTGGAAGAGGGGTGTGTTATTTTATATATATAGATATATATCTATATATATATAGATATATATATATATTTTTTTAAGGATTACTAATCACACTGTAATTACCACATTAACACTGCATCAAGCCCAAACATCTGACTTGTTGGTTGGATGGATTTTAGCCTGTACCCTTTTATGATCCTGACTTCTCTTGCACTGCTGACCAAACGTTCTATAACTAATTTCAATCTTCCCAAATCAGTAACATTTCATTCAGCACTACTTACTCAAATGTATTCTAAGAATTACCTCTGCTTCTCATCTTTTCCAGTTATGATTTTTCCTTTCTTTGATGAATTCAAGCTAGTATATTCTCTACGTTTGCTATGTCATGAACAATTACATAAAATTTTACTATTACGTGTACCACACTTCTGTATTTATCAGCACTTCAAGTTACATACCTACATAGCTCTTCTAAGACACATCTACCTTCTAACAACTGCCTATACCCCTCTTCCAAAAACTTTGCTATCATTATTTCCTTTGGAAAATATATTTAAATTCCTGAGAGACAATATCAGAATATTTTTCTACCTTAACCTTTCAGCAATTATCCTTGGACTATATATGCATCAACACCTTCCTCCCCTTTTAAGCAGATAAAGAGAAGAAATCAATAGTTCTCATGAGTTGACTGTTCTTCCTATCCATTAACCATTTTTTTTCCTAAACTTTTCTTGTCTTTTCTATCTATGCTTTTTTCAACTTTCATCTTCTAACTGCATAACAATTTTTTTTTTGCCAAACTGAACTTAAACTTCTGCTGTGCAAATGCAATGCAAGTATGAAGATATGAATTATTAGGACATAAATCTAAACCATCCCAAACATCTTTCATTACTTTTTAATCACAAATGTCAGATTTCAGCTATTTCATACCTAAAACATTTCAGCTTTACTAAAGAAAAAAAACACAAAAAGCTCTGTATCCAGATTATATGTGTGTGTTTCACAGCATTTTTCTAGTAAATAAGCATGTAGGATGTCTAAGAATTACAAGTATACAGTATTTGGGTACAAAAAAAGTACGTTAGCCTATTCGAAATAGTAGTGATATTTGTATTAAATACTTTAATAAATAATTATTACCTCCTGTATGTCAAACACTAGTATCGGGCTGAACATTAAAATATTAGATTCAAATAGGACAATGAATGTTACATGGAAATGGTATCTGTCCACTCATTTTTTTTTTTTCTCTCTTTTTGCCTCTAGTTTAGGAACAGCAGTTTTAACTTACATAACTGTTCCTTTCATTTATGGTTTCAAGTAAGTTGACTCCTGTATTGCTGTGATGTGCGTAAACCACTGCTTAATAAAATGTCATATGACCATGACATGAGAAAAATTACAATTTCAACAAATATTTGGAAGTTACTTCAAATCCACAATGAGCCCATTTAAAGCAGAACATAATGAAGCAAACTACAGTGATCAAACACTGAGGTGTTTATACACAACTACTTTGTAGAATACTTTAATATTCTGCTTTAAAAGGGGAATTATAAAAATGTGCTTTCAGGGCTAATCGACAAGATGAACATATGCTCCATATACAATGATAATGGCTAGATTCCATAGGTCAAACGAGCAGTGAGTTCTCACTCACCTGTAAGGAAAAAAAAAAGGGTTTTCTGAAAGGTACCACAGACTTACTAATGAGTATTGGGAATCTGTACTTTAAAAGAAAACTTAAAAAATAAGCCCCCCAGGTGATTCTGCTGATGAACCAAATGTGGAAACCCGTGTTTGGAAACCTAGAGCCTAGAACTAAGGTTTGATCTATCACTAGCCACAGAACTTTATAAAGAACTCTATAGAATGACCCAGGCTGTTTATCCCCAGGCCTGGCCTTCTCTAAAAACAATCTGTGGCAAATTATATCAAATATTACATCATCTGTATGTACACAGAACGGTATTTTCATTTAAGGTGCTAGGGTTTGCACCAGGGAAGCTAAATTATATTAGTAACTAAGGGTTTGTTTCCTACAAGAGAAAATAATCAGCACTAAAAAATACTTCAGACAATTCAACAGATCAAGAATTAAAGAAAATAACTACAGTGTAATTACAAACAGTCTGGAGTTAAGTGATTCTCTGACAAGGGACATATAGTAGGACAGAATTTTAGCAGTTTGCAGCTTTTAGTGAGGCAACTTTGGGGAAACATACACTCAAAAGAGAAGACGACAGGCATCAGGGGAACTATAAACATACATCTTATAAAAAAATTGCAATAGTAGACTTTCTAATCATGTAACTCAAATTTATATAACATATTTATGTGAACATTCTAAAGGAAGAAAATTCCTATGCTGTGTGTTTAGTTAGGTCTAGACTGGACATCTCTGGAAAAGCTACTCTGCAGCCATCAGGAAAACCAAACTCTGGTGAATTTTAGCGCATGAATATGCAAATAGTAGTAAATAGATAAATGCACGGCTTTCTGGTTTATTAAGTCACAAGTCTCTACTAGTCATCCATTAGAATGTATCAGACCTAAAAAAAACCCTATGAAATTAAATTTATTAAATATTTGCATAAGCTTAAATGTAGTCAAACAGAAACATTCATTAATCAAAAGAACTTTTTTTTTTTTTAAAGATTTTATTTATTTATTTGACAGAGACAGCTAGAGAGGGAACACTTAAGCAGGGCAAGTGGGAGAGGGAGAAGCAGGCTTCCTGCGGAGCAGGGAGCCCGATGTGGGACTCGATCCCAGGACCCTGAGATCATGACCTGAGCCGAAGGCAGCCGCTTAACGACTGAGCCACCCAGGCGCCCCTCAAAAGAACTTTTAAGATATTTATTTGCTGGATCATTTTTCCTAATCAACCCCACAGAGAAAAGTGGGGGAAAAAAATCCTTATTTCACAAAACTAGTATGTGCTGTGAGCACATACTGGGTTCTGTGTGAGCCACTTTATGTATGTTTGTGTATGTCCTTTCTCTCAATTCTTAAAACTGTTACCCTCATCTTTATAGGCAGAAACTAGAAAAACAGAAGCTAAGCAACTTATCCAAGGTCACACAGCTAAATGTGGAAATGGAAATTCAAACCTAGGTCTGCTAACATACACACAAATACCTGGATATTTGTTAGCTGATGGGAATCTTCCTTCTACTTAATATAACCTATGAAATCACATATAGTACTTGGATAGTAAGTATCTGATACATGTTTCTTGAAAATACTGCTAAAATAGGGGCGCCTGGGTGGCTCAGTTGGTTAAGCGACTGCCTTCGGCTCAGGTCATGATCCTGGAGTCCCGGGATCGAGTCCCGCATCAGGCTCCCTGCC